>NC_065585.1:72736428-73046071 GCF_024542745.1 Macaca thibetana thibetana
AGTACTCATGTGTGGAATTTTCTACTTATGGAAATATGTGGGTGCTCAAAACATTTTGGATTTTAGAGCATTTAGAATTTCACATTTTCAGATTAGGGTTGCTCAACCTGTAATCTATATATCCTCTAAAAGCCCAGAAAGACATCAAATCTTAGGCACAACTAGTGGACTATCTCTTACCGAGATTTTAGTACATGCAATTTTATTCTCAAGCACATGGTATTTTTCTGAATCACTGGTGTTTCTGAGGCATGCAAAAGTATTTGTAACATTTTGTATTTTAAACTTTGCTCCTGAATGACATAGATTATAATTTTTTCTTGAGATGCAAGAGGCCAAGGAAAGGAAATGTCTTGTGTGTTATTTTAGAAATAAGGTAAAATCCTTCCTAATATGTAGTGTACTGCCCCAATATCTTACCTGGTTTTTCTTTTTCAAAGGTACTTTTAGATTTCTGCATGTTGCATTCTACAGAAGACAAGTCCTGCCGAGACTACTATGTAAGTTTATTTTATTATTTTGTTATAATTCTTTGAAAAATATTAAAAATATTGTTACTATTGATCTGTAACCTACTGTAGAAGGTATTGATCTAATTTGTCGTATTATTGTATTATCTACTTGTGAGAGAATTTTTCCCTTACATTCTGTTTTCCCCTAACATTTTAATAGTTTTTAATAGCATCATTTTTTCTAGTCTTTATATTTCCTTAACTAATTGTGCCTTAATATTGAAGATCTAAAATATCTAAATGATCTTTTGAGAACTCCTCTCTTTCCATGCCTATGAGATATAAAGCAATTGAATAACAGCCTTCCAGGATATTTATTTTTGTAATTAATATGCAATAACTTAATTTCTTGTCTCCACTTGAAATAACTTTCTTCAAATCACTTAATTTTCAGCAGAATTGTAAACTTGTGTATTTGATTTTTTCAAGAATTACTTTGGGGATTCTATACTTGACTAACTGTACTTTTTTTAAAAAAAAAATCTGTCTTCTACAGATCGAGTATAATTTCAAATATCTTCAATGCCCGTTAGAATTCACCAAAAAAACACCTACACAGGATGTTATATATGAACCTCTCACAGCCCTCAATGTAAGTTCAATGTTTTCATTATCTAAATAGTTTCTAGTTGGGTTCTAAAATGTTGTGATACAATAGTCTAAAATGTTTTAATACTTGATGGATCAAGAGAATTCCAGTTTTATAGTTCTATGTCTATGTCTGCCATGTGACTCAAACCCTTATTTTTTAATAAAGAAAGCAATCATTTTTTCAATTGCTGTAAAGTTCTACAGTTCATTTCTAATGGTCACATAAGATCTGCTCCAATCCAGAATCAAATAAACCATGGGCAACACAGGTAACACTTGCTTGCCACCTCTATCCACCTACATATTCAAGAGTTTCCTCCAGTGTCAACCACAGGAAAATGCAAGAGGTGATTATTTCACAGCCACAGCTTCTAAGTTCAGCTAGCCACTGGGTTCCAAGGTAAACTCTGACCATTCAGAGGTTCTTAGATCTTAGATTCCAGAGGAATAAACCCAGTTTGAAGTAGGCTTTTAAGGCACAGCATGGACTTAAATTTCCCAAGAAACTTTTAAAAAAGTAACTATTATTTTAAAAGATGCTTTTATGTTTCTAGCCAATGAAGCAATGAAAATAATGCATTTGATGCTCTTCAATCTGAATCAAAGGTCTCAAACTGAAATAACTACAGAGAAAACAGTAACAGATAAGTAACTTAGGCTTCTGGTTAAAAGGACAGTGGCTACTAGTTTCAACAAATCATTGCCATGTGACAACAGCAGCCCACAATTGTGTAAATATTGGCAACAAATTAAAATTGTGTGCATGTAAACCATTTGAGGACTGGAGATGCAAATTTTGGTCTAGATTTGGGCTATCTAATATGGGAACCACTAGTCACATGTGGCTTCCTAACTTAAAAACTAGTTTAAAGTAAATAAAGTTAAAATTTTATTTTTCAGTCACACTAGCCATATTTTAAATGCTCAGTAGCCCATTTGGCTTGCAGCTCTCATATTGCACTGCACAGGTAGAAGACATTTTCATCATTGCAGAAAATTCTATTACACAACATTGCTGTAGGTCAATGAAGAATTTTTATTCACCTTCAATGAGGTCATTTCCCAACATTGAAGACTTTGGTACAAACCATGGTAACAGCTGTCACCCAAAGTTAAACCTACAAGGCTTACTGAGCACTTGGAGTGTGGAGAATGCAGACTCGTGGGGATTTTATGCCCTTAACACTGGTGATGGTAACTGACTCACCATTGCTCTAAGCATTTTAGCTCTCCTTGAGTGTGTTATGTTTTGCTATGAGTATAGTTCATAATCGATAGCCGAGTGATCTAACAGTAACTACACTACAGTTATACTTAGAAAATTTGTTGCATATGTATGTGTTTTTTAATTATAATTTTAAAAATAGGCAATACTTCTATCAGAAAAAATGTATCTATTTTTGTCTCCATTATCAGAATAAGAATAGGAAGAAATAAGATCTATATAGCATCTAAAAAGAAATAGACAATATATAATAATGGGCAAAGTGTAATTTAAATAAAATAGGTTCACTTAGATAAATGCAATATATTAGGTATCAAACCAGCACCCGATTCTACAATGCCTAAATAGCTTAGGAAACCTTGCTTTAGTTATAAGTGAGCTGAGTGGGGCTCTTCAGGAAGGTAACTGACCTGATGGGAAATTACTGTGCACAGAAAATTTGAAAGTCTAGATGGACCAAATAGAGAACATAAGAAATCAGATACTGAGATTAAGACAAACTGGAGCCAGTGAGAGCTATTTTCATTAATGGTGCATGCAAGAGTAGAGCTACTATGGAAAATCCATTAGCATAGCTACCAATAGGATACTTTAAGTCTTATTTACACTTTATTTGGGTGATATTTAAACTTACAATGTACTTGCATGCATCAAAGGGTAGGTTTGTTGTATTTGTTATTAGTTTAAAAGCAGAGTTACAAGATTTCAGAAACAAGAGGATTGTTTTAATGAAAGCACATTGAAAACAAGTATCTGTGTGTGTTTCTAGTATGGTGTTTTAAAAATATCAATAGTAACATTTTGAATTACTCTCACAAATATTTTTCCATATTTTTTATTTTAGCTTGAATAAACCATCAATTTTAAATGGATAAAAAATCAAATCTACGTGGAAGTTTAGATGAGGTCTCAAAAACAATAGTTAGATCCTGCTAGGTTTTTGTGTTTTTTTTTCCAAGAATAGCTAGAGATATAGCTTTATGAGCTCCATTGGGCATCCAATTGGTAATGAATATTTGCAAGGGGTTCTTTTATTCCCCCAGAATATTGTATATACATATATCTCAATTACTTTTCAAATGGTTAGGGTAAAAATAAATAGAAAAGAAAAATGGTGAACCTGCAAATATTCCATTGTTGGTGTCACAGTAGTAGTTTTTAAACTGGAATCTCTGGCTGCTTGAATCACAATTATTGTGGTTCTTGTTAAAATGAAGTTTCCTAAGGCCCATCTTAGACCTACTAACCCAGAATGCTAGAGGGTAGACCTAATAATCAAAATTTTAAATAAGCTTCTGAAAAGATTTTTATGAACACTAAGATTGAAAACAATCTAACACAGTGCTGATGAAAACTATAGTATAGGGTTTTTTCAAAATGTAAGTGGGTGTTTAGTGCAAAAACCTAGAAGTTGTTTGGTAGAATAATTTTGGAAAGTACAATCAAATCAGAGTTAATACAAGGAAGCTAAAAATAGAAATTCCAATTTCTATCTAAAAGTTATTTCAGAAAGATGAACATTTTTAAAAAGAGATAGAAGGGAGACAATTGAAAGGATGTCTGAGAATTTTCTAGAAATGAAATATATAACTCATCAAATTAAAATAAAAAACTTGCCCAAGGGCTAAGAAGACCAATTCTGGCTGCATTATTTTTAATTATAAAATGTCAAACAATAATAATATTTATAAATAAGGGAAGGTCGCAATAAACTACTATATCCAAATAATGAAATATTAAGCAGTATTTAAAAACAATGTTCTTGATGAATCTTTATATAACATTGATATGTTTCTAGGCTGTGTTGAATAAATAAGCAAATTGAAGACATAATTTGAGTAAAAACATAAATACAAAATAATTATCCTTTTTTTCTATAACTACATCTGAGTTTTTGAACATGGGTGTTTCTGTGTAGAGATACAGAAAAGGATTTGGAAGGATGTACAAGTTAGCAATGGTGATACTACTGGGGAAATGGAGTCCTGCCCAGAATTGAGGCTTAGGTGTGGTGAGAACTATGGCCTTATCCCAATGTTCCAGTATTTTAAGAGAATTTGTTTGGATATTTCTTTTCTTTTTTACTTGTGGTAAAAAGCATAAAGTTAAATTTACTGTCTTAACTCTTTTCAAATGTATAGTTCAGTAGTGTTAAGTATTCTCACATTGTTACTCAAGAGATACCTAAATTCTTTCATGTTGTAAAACTGAAACTCTGTACTTATTAAACAGCAACTTCCATCATCTTTCCCCCAGCCCTTGGCAACCACCCTTCTACTTTTTGTGTCTATGATTTTTCTCCACCTTAAGTACTTCATATAAAGTGGAATCTTACAGCATTTGTACTTTTGTGACTGGCTTATTTCAATTACTATAATCTCCTCAAGGTTCATCCATGTTAGAGCATGTGACAAGACTTTCTTCTTTTTAAGGCTGAATGATATTCTATTGTATGTATGTACCATATTTTCCTTATCTGTTTGTCTGTTGAAGATATTGGGTTGCGTTTCCTTTTTGGCTATTGTGAATAATGCTACAGCAAACATGAGTATACAAAATCTCTTTGAGATCCTGCTTTAAACTCTTCATATACACATTTAGAAGTAGACTTGCTGGATCCTGTGGTGATTCTATTTTTAATTTCTTGAGGAACCCCAATACTGTTTTCCATAATGGCTGTCCCCTTTTACATTCCAACCAATAGTACACAAGGATTCCAGTTTCTCAGCATGCTCACCAATACTTGTTATTTTTTGTTATTTTGATAGTGGCCAACTAACAGATGTGAAGTGGTATCTCATTGTGGTTCTAAACTGCATTTCCCTAATAATGAATGATGTTGAGCATCTTCTCATTCAATAGTCATAAGCAATAATGCTTATTGACTATTCATGTATCTTCTTTGGAGAAATACCTATTCACAGCCTTGACCCATTTGTCAATTGGGTTATTTATTGTCTTGTTGAGTTGTAGGAGTTCCTCAAATATTCTGGATATTAACTCCTTATAAGATATATGATTTATAAATATTTACTCCCATTCCATAGGTTGCCTTTTTACTTTGGTCATTGCTTCCTTTGACTTGAAGAAATTTTTAACCTTATATAGTCCTGTTGGTCTGTTTTTGCTTTAGTTGCCTGTTCTGTTGGTGTCATAGCCAATAAATCATCTCTCCTTTTTCCATAATTAGTCTAGTAAAAATTTTTAAATTTTGCTTATCTTTTCAAAAAACCAACTCTTGGTTTCATTAATTTTTTTTCTATTTTGTCCTATTCTCTCTTTCATTTATCTCTGCTCTAATCATTATTATTTTCTTCATTTTGCTAATCTTAGGTTTAGTTTGTATTTTATTTCCTTGAGTTTTAAGTTAAATTATGGATTTGAGATCTTTCTTGTCTTATAACATAAGTGTTTACCATTATAAACTTGCCTTTTAGTATTGCTTTAGCTATACTCCATACATTTTGGTATATTATGTTTTCATTTCATTTGTCTCCAGATATACTTTAAATTTCTCTTTTATTTTTTCTTTGACCTATTTGCTGTTTAAGAGTGAGTTGTTAAGCTTCCACATGTTTTTTTATTTTCCTATTTTCCTTCTACTTTTGATTTCTAGTTTTATTCCACTGTAGTGAGGAAGCTATTTTATATGATTTCAATCTTTTGAAATGTTTTAATGCTTCTTTCAAGTTCAAGTCTTCTGTTTCCTTATTGAACTTCTGTCTGGTTGTTCTATCCATAACTGAAAGTCAGATAGTGAAGTCTCCTACTATTACTGTGTTGCTGTTTATTTCTCCCTTCAGTTCTATCTAAGTTTGTTCCATATTTTGGGGAGCTCTAATGTGAGGTTTGTATATATTTATGATTGTTGTATCTTCCTGGTGAGTTGACCTTGTTATCATTATATATTGTCCTTCTTTGTTTCTTGTCACAGTTTTTGTCTTAAAGTCTATTTTGTCTGATGTAAATATGGCTGTTTCTTTTCACTTCAGTTTCTCATTTGCATGGAATATATTTTTCCATCCGTTCACTTACAGCCTGTGTTCTTATATCTAAAGTGAGTCTCTTGCAGACAGCATATAGTTGAATCCTGTGTTTTATTGATTCAATCAACCTTTGTATTTTAGTAGGAGAGTTTAACCAGTTTACCTTTAAAATAATTATTGACAGTAAAGGACTTACTATTGCCATTTTGCTAATTGTTTTCAGTATGTGGTAGACTTTTTGTCTCTTTTTCCCTGTATCTCTGGTGCTGTAGCAAGTCATGATACTGGGACACTGCCTAGGATCTGTCTGTTGACACTGTTATCTTCTCTGGTGCTAGACTAAGACCCAGTGATCCACTTCGTTATCAGTGATCCCCTGCTGGCACCCATTTGTGTCAGAGCTTAGATTCAGGCAAGATAAAAATCATTCCCTTGGTCAGCCCCTTAGAAGTCAGAAGTCAGTGGATATGTTCCACCCTTTTCTTTCTCTTTCCAGGGAGAAGGCAGGAGTTGGAAGTTTTCTCCCAATGGCACTGTGCTTTGCCAGAGGGAGGAGCCGTGGCAAGTAAAGGCCATGCATTTTCCTACTGTCTTTGATATGGTTATTTTTGGCTACGTGCTCACCTTGGGTACAGAAACACCTTAACTAAGTTCTGGATTGCTCACAAAGAAAATGGTCTGTGTATTGTTTTTAATTCCATATCTCTATGGAGGAAGGGGGGCCTAGGACTTCCTATTTTGCTACCCTGTTGGCATCAGTCCCTCTATTTATGTATTTCTTGAATAGTTAAAAACTAATTTTTCAATAAATACTTGTAGTCACAAATAACTTTAATGAAAACTTATGATCTAGATTAATTTAACAACTATGTATGTATATTCTACTGCATAAAATCCTTCTAGAAAGATAAGCCTGAATTTCTTCAAGGACAGAATGAGGGTATAACTTGCTAATTTATCTTTAATGTCCTTTCCTGTTATAATCCTATATAAAATTAAAAAGCTTATGCTAGGTCAAGTAGTCAGAGAACTAAAGAATCAGACTGAATCAAACAATTTTACCTGTACAAAATGGTTCTAATTTGTGTTTTTTAAAATCTTGATCTAATTTTTATTTTTTTAATGTTCTAAAATATGTTACTTTTACAATGTCAAAACACAGCTATAAAACCAGACAATAAAAAGATTAGTTTATACTCAGTAGTTGATTATGATTGTGTTTTTATTACACATTTTTTTATTTCTCAGGCAATGGTACAAAATAACCGCATAGAGCTTCTCAATCATCCTGTGTGTAAAGAATATTTACTCATGAAATGGTGGGTATTGAATAGTATTTCTTGTTTAATGCTGTGCCTATTGGATCTATTACAAAGTCTTCAAAACAATTATATTGTAATGGTATTTTCATGTTTTGGTTTTTGTTATGTTAATGATTTTACTTTGAAGAAATAAGTAAGGCAAATGCCCTAGAACTTAAAGTATGATAATAATAAAATAAAGTGAAAAAGACCAAATAAAAAGAAGTTAAGGTTAAAAAATGCTGGCATTGTTTATCTTTATCATTAAATAAAATATTTGGAGTGGGAGGGAATTATTATATAAGACATGAAGAAGCTCTTTAGAGACTAAAATTTATCTTTAACATTAAATGAAATATTTGGGGCATGGAAAGGATCCTTATATAGAACATGTAGAAATATCTTGGACCCTGAAATTTAGTTGACAATGAAGAAAGAGGTGTGTTCTAGGAAGAGCACTCATATTGCTGACAGATTATATGGGTTAACATCCCGGCTCTTTCATTAATTTGTTAAGTCATAATTTGCTTAGAACTTGAGAGTCCTTCTCTGAAAATGAAAAAGGTGAATTAGAAGATTTACTTGATTCTAAGCTTCAGTGAATTTACCAACAAGTTTTCTTAAAGAGATTATAACCACTTTTTCCCGAACTATCTTAAGTAAATATTTTCGTTTGAAATTACTCAATTCTGGCTTGCTTATATTTTTGTAGGTTGGCTTATGGATTTAGAGCTCATATGATGAATTTAGGATCTTACTGTCTTGGTCTCATACCTATGACCATTCTCGTTGTCAATATAAAACCAGGAATGGCTTTCAACTCAACCGGAATCATCAATGAAACTAGTGATCATTCAGAAATACTAGATACCACGGTAATTCCAAATTTTAACTTTCTAAAATAAAAGATTATAAAAAATGTATTTTTTATTAAGACTACTAAACCCATAATAAATGTGACATATCAGGACTTCATTATAAATAGCCTGTAAGAATTTGTATACGGTACTAATTTCTCCTAAAATCCTTTGTGGAAGGAGAGGGAATATAAACAAACAGGTCAACGAATGAGTAAACTAATTTAAAAGGAACTGACATGTGTTAGATGCCAGCTTAAATAGTGAAGTGTAAAACTTTAAAATAGGTGTACAAGAAAGCAGATTTACAGTTGCCAGGGACTGGGACATGGGAAATGGGGAGAGATGCTTTATGGATATGTAGTTTCCATCCAAGATGATGAAGAAGTTATGGAACTAGATAATAGTGATGGTGGTAATACACTGTGAATATACTTAATCTGCTGAATTACATATTTTAAAATGTACACGTAAAATGTAACACTTTTAGAATGGTAAATTTTGTTGTATGTATTTTGTGACAATAAACAAATTTGTATTGGCCTACAGATTCATATTCTTTTTTAATTCAATTATCAGTTTTTGAACTTCACTTAATAAGGACATTCTGAAATGAGGATGTGTTCATCTCTAGTAAATGATATTAGTATTGGTGTCAGTTAAATTTTCTGTTCAACTCAAAGTGGACAGTATATAGAAATTAAGCAAAAAAAAAGAAAAAATAAATTTAATAGTGAAAATTATGGAAATATTAAAGTGTTTTATATCTCTCATAACTAAGTGTCTTGTCCTTTTTTGTTTTAGAATTCATATCTAATAAAAACTTGTATGATTTTAGTGTTTTTATCAAGTATATTTGGGTATTGCAAAGAAGCGGGGCAAATTTTCCAACAGGTATGTAATACATTTTGTATCTCTAAAGTTGCACATATTTTAATATGCAGGACATAAGTTAATTGATAAGCTATTACTATATTATGTCATAATAAAATTACATAGCTTGACTAACATACAGATTAGAAACACCAAGCATAAATGTTTCAAAAGGTAGAAATCACATGATTTTAGGTAAGGTCACTGCCTACTTGATATATCTATGAAAGAGATGTTCCACTTTTACTGGTCCTTAAGGATCTCTCTAACTACAAATGGTCTTTATGAGTGAACTTTCTTTTCTCTTACATAGTTTTGAAGATTTTGCTAACATAATGGTTAAATTTTGAACTTGATAATTTTAAATGTAAATGTTTATGAAGAAGTTATCTGGCCCAAGACTCCATTTCAAATGAGTCTTTCTTTGAATTCCTTTTCTAACAGAAATGCTTTTTTTGATTAAATAAAATTCCAGGTTTTAATACAATTTTGGAACTTTTTACAGCAAAATTTTTACTTTATATTCTACTTTTTAAATGAGTGAGCCAAGTTCAGATCAGAACCAAGTGTATAAATTGTTTGCAGGCCCTTCCTTTGGTTGATAAATGGCATAGATCCTTCTTTTCTCAGCATGGTGGTTGGAAAGTCTTTACAATTTTTTTGTATATTTTAATGAATATTATTTTTATAAATCTTATGTCTTTCATACAACACCTCACTTTCTGTGAAAATTTTCTTTGTTGCATCATGTAAGCACAGGTATTTGCATTTATAAATTTGATAATATTGCTTTGCATTTTTAAAACATTATACATTGCAAGTACTTTCATATAGATACTTTAAGAAATTTGTCACAATTCTGATACTTAGACTATAGTGTTGCATTTTACCTTAAACGATTTAAGGCACATTACTTAATTTTTCTTGCCGTTATTTTCATTTTCCAGAAATGAAAATTACAGATTATAGTTTAAATTGAGCTATAAAGTTACATGAATTTTCTGTCAGATTTGATCTCCACATTTTCTTATTAATATTTAAATGATCTACTCTGTTGGAAATCTAATGCCCAATACATAAAAAGTTTGAAAATACCATTATTATTTGTTTTTATTTCCTAATTAAGTTTCAGTGCATGTCCCAAACCTTTTTAGAAATAACTTTAGTTCGTAAAGAGAGCTCCACATTCATGTTGTTATATGGGTAGAAAGGCCCAGGAATTACTAAACCAACTTGCAGTCCCTAAGAAGTTTCCTTAAGATGGAGTGGACTCCACAGGGAAAGCCCAGCAATTTGTAAGATTTCCTTAGGCGTCAGACTCCCATAACACCAGGTTAACAGAGGATTCTGGGCCATCTCCAACACCGATTCATACCCTGGGGGCACTGAGGTCAATCCAGGATGGCATGAGGTTACTCCTTGGTCCTAAACTTCTCCCCAGCTGGCTGCAAAGCTAGAAAAATTTTATTACTGGGTGCATGTATATAACCACCTATAGATGCTAGGTCTCTATATGTGGTAATTTTTTATTATTTTTTATCCCAGAAAAGGAATTATTTTATGGATATGAACAATGTTTTGGAATGGATTATCTACACAACGGGCATCATTTTTGTGCTGCCCTTGTTCGTTGAAATACCAGCTCATCTGCAGTGGCAATGTGGAGCAATTGCTGTTTACCTCTATTGGATGAATTTCTTATTGTATCTTCAAAGGTAAAACAAGCTTGAATGATTTCCACATCCTTTAAGCATTTTTAATATCAAAAGAAAAACTACTGTACCTGGTGTAAATTTAAAACTGACTTATTCCTTTTCTAGTTGTTTCAAAATATGAAGAATTTTTTTTATACCCTATTAAGGAAACGCTGGAGCATGGTTCCAGAGTTCAGAATGAAGATCAGGGTTTCTCAAACTCGGCACTATTGAACTTTGTGGCCAGATAATTCTTTCTTCTTCTTCTTTCTTCTTTCTTCTTTCTTCTTTCTTCTTTCTTCTTCTTTCTTTCTTTCTTTCTTTCTTTCTTTCTTTCTTTCTTTCTTTCTTTCTTCTTCTTCTTCTTCTTCTTCTTCTTCTTCTTCTTCTTCTTCTTCTTCTTCTTCTTCTTCTTCTTCTTCTTCTTCTTCTTTCTTCTTCTTCTTTCTTTCTTCTTTCCTCCTCCTCCTCCTCCTCCTCCTCCTCCTCCTCCTCCTCCTCCTCCTCCTCCTCCTCCTCCTCCTCCTCCTCCTCCTCCTCCTCCTCCTCCTCCTCCTCCTCCTCCTCCTCCTCCTCCTCCTCCTCCTCCTCCTCCTCCTCCTCCTCCTCCTCCTCCTCCTCCTCCTCCTCCTCCTCCTCCTCCTCCTCCTCCTCCTTCCTTCTTCTTCTTCTTCTTCTTCTTCTCCTTCCTCCTCCTCCTCCTCCTCTCCCTCCTCCTCCTCATCATCATCATCTGTGGAGGGGGACTGTCTTGTATATTGTAAAATGCTTAGCAGCATTCCTGGCTCCTTGCTTCTGCCCACTAGATACCAGTAGCATCCACCTTACTCCAGTTGTGACAACCAAAAATGAATGCACACAATGCCAGATGTTCCCTGTGTGCCAAATAAGCCCTGGTCAAGAACACTAGTCTAGACAAATCTAGATTAAATAGGGGGAGTAAATGGGAAAAGTATTGGCTATTCTTGTTTTACCTGATATTATTTTGTAAACATTTACTTTGAATTAAAACACTCAAAATGAACTGATAGATATATGGGGAATCAAAGTGGTATACAAGAAAAAATAAGCCCAAAGAATCTAATTCTAGATTTCCCAGGCCTTTGACAGTTGGTAATGTTGAGTTTCATGTTATTTCACATAATCTTTCCAATAATGAGGTCAGTGTTATTATTTGCATTCTCTAAAAGAGGAAGCTGAAGCACTGAGTTCAGTAATTTGCTGAAGATCTCAGTGAGTCAGTCAAGATACAGGTATTTAACCAAAGTCTTTCTGACTCCAGGGAACGTGTCTTTTCCACCATATGCTCTGCATTACTGTGTCATGAGCACAGTGATAGAGAGTTCAGTGCCACTCCTTGGAGAGTACATGGTATGGTGAGAAAGGCAGTGGCCCAGAAATAGGATTTAAGACAGGTTCAGGCACTGTCGCACCCTTGGCTCTGTCATTATTAGTGGCTTTGGTGAGTCATTATATGTCTCTGTGAATTTAGCTGAAGTCCCTTTCAACTTCAGAATCTTGTAAGTTCCTCATTTAAAAGTCATCTTTGTCAAAGGCAAAGTACAAGTTAGAGGCCAGATGGCACACCCATTATCTATCCAAACATTTCACAATATAGGATGCAGGGAGTAGAAAAGAAAACCGAAGGAGATGAAGAGGATAAAATGCAAATCATGTGGTGTGTCCCCTGCATTAGGTGCCTTCCGGTTCATGAACTCAATCTCTGCATGATGCAGTACACAATTTATCTCTCTAATTTCTTTATTAAGCATTTGGTAGCATTTTCTTTGATATTGAGAAGCTATTATTTTTCTCTCCTACTTCAGTCGAAGTAATGTCCAGTCGTCAAGTGGTAAAATCATTTAAGGTAACATTAAGGCTGGGCACAGTGACTCACGCCTATAATCCTAGCCCTATGGGAAGCTAAGGAAGGCTGCCGCTTGAGCCCAGCAGTTCGTGACCAGCCTGGGGGTGATGTATGCCTGTGGTCCCAGCTACTCAGGAAGCTGAGGCAGGAGGATCACCTGAGCCTGGGAAGTCAAGGCTGCAGTGAGCAATGATTGCACCACTGCACTCCAGCTTGGTTGACAAAGCAAGACCCTGTATCCAAAAAAAACAGATAACATTAATAATGAGAATAAAAGCAAAAGTAATGTGACTAACAGCTTGAAAATTAAGACATGATTATTCAATTAATTCTTATGTTTTCTTTTTCGAAATAACTGGCCTCAAGGATCTCATCTGTGAAATCTAATACCTGGTTTAATACATGATAAATATTGTCACTGAATGAATACACTTTGACTACAAAAGTGAGTAAATGTGTGTGTCTGTGTGTTTTTTTACTTTTCTAGATTTGAAAATTGTGGAATTTTTATTGTTATGTTGGAGGTAATTTTGAAAACTTTATTGAGGTCTACAGTTGTATTTATCTTCCTTCTTCTGGCTTTTGGACTCAGCTTTTACATCCTCCTGAATTTACAGGTAAGACAGTTGCATCAGTAGTTGATTTTGTTGCTGTGAATTATGGAAATATATATTTATACTTAAATCTAAATAGTCTAGAAAATTCTTAATTGCATAACAGTATTCGAATACTTTAGTTTTTATCTGCTATTTCTTTCAAATGACTTTTATTGCCGAAAAAAATATATAGTTATGTTAAGTAACTTTGTCCATTGTCAAAAAGTTTATGTATAATGCAGATGATTTATTATTTATGCAGATAACATATTTTTGATGACTTTACCACTGTTTACTAATATTTTATCACTGTATTTCAGTAGCTATATACCTATGACTTTAAAAATGTATTCTGAATATAATTTTTATCATTCTACCTCCAGGAAACACTTTTTCATGGTAGAAACTTTGCATTTCATTTGTTCCTCACCATGTGTTTTCAGGATCCCTTCAGCTCTCCATTGCTTTCTATAATCCAGACCTTCAGCATGATGTTAGGAGATATCAATTATCGAGAGTCCTTCCTAGAACCATATCTGAGAAATGAATTGGCACATCCATTTCTGTCCTTTGCACAACTTATTTGCTTCGCAATATTTGTCCCAATTGTCCTCATGAATTTACTTGTAAGTAGTTTTTTCTTGTATTTTCTGTTTGTTGATCATTTGAAACATTTTATAATGATAATTATTTTTTAACTTCTTTAATCTCCCTCCACTGGGGAGATGATTACTACAAAATCTATTCATTCAACACTCATTTGGTGCCTGGGAAGCATCAGGCATATCAAGAGGCTCAGGGCATGCAAAGATGCATGCACTTGGCAAATATCAAGGATCTACTAAATGCCAGTAACTGTTACAAGTTCTAGGAACCAGTGATGAAGAAAGCAGACCAATATTCAGTCCCAGTGTGATTACAAACAGTCAGGAAGTTCGGTAATAAACAAATAAATGTGTTGCATGATGTCATGGGAGTGATAAATGCTATGAAGAAATAAGAAGCAGGGAAAAGCAATAAAGATGAAGGTGTGTGATGTTTTGGAGTTGGAAAGGGGATCAGAGGTTAGGCAGAGACCTTTATGGAATATATTGTCTCTATGCTCGAATTTACCATTGACCAGAGATTCAAGTGGGGAAGTCTGTCATGCAGAGGGCGTCTACAACGTTCAGATGCCACCTTGAACCTAGTCAAAGCCTAGATAGTATCAGCAGACATGAGAGTGCCTTTCCACATGGAATTCTCTAGAGAATCTGCTCAAGGCATGAGCATGTTGGCTGATGCAGGCAAAGGTGCATCCCATTCCAGGTCCATGGGGAGTCTTGATTGGCATTGTTGTGCCTGTTTTTCCTTTATCCATTTATGCACACCTGTACATATTCCACACACTTTCTTTGAGTCTGACTATGTATCAGAGACTGTACTAGGCAGTGTTTCTGGAAAGGAAAAAAAATATGCAGATGAGTAAGTATTTTGATTCATTTATTTGATACAACTCCAGAGTTTTATTTTGGTGACCTAGGAAAACAAAGGATGGCAATAGGAATAATGGAGAATGACATAAAGCCCACATTCTTCTCTGATAATTGTTTATGTTTTGGAAGATAATTATCCAGAAGAGAATTGGGCTTAGCAGTAGTACAGGTTGGCCCCATTCTGAAGATCCACACATCTGGCATCCATTGTGCATTTCTACCTGGATATCCTGGAGGAAAATCAAACCAACAGAGCCAAGACTAATGTTATCTTTTCCTTCAGAATCTCTACTGCCTCTCAGTAGAATCTCCTAGTTATCCTACTCACATCATTGGCAGATAGTCTCTATTTCACTCTCCCACATTTTTCCACAGTTCTTTCAATAATTCTTTGGCTTTCACATCTGCTTCCAGTTGGCTTGGACTGTCATGGTTCCTCATCCAAATTGCTCCAGCAGCCTCAAGAGCATCTCCACCATACCTCACTGCTTTGTCTCATTCTTCCTACAAATGGCCACCATAGTGATGCCCTGATAATGAAAAGCTAATCCCATCAGTGGCTCTTTTAAATATTTTTCCAAAAGCTTTAATCCAGTCCAAACCCATCAGCATAGCAGGCAAAGGTCCCTGTGAGCTGGATCTTACCAAGATCTTTCCCAACACCTCACTGTTCCCAGGATTTACCCAGAAATGCACACTCCCTGAGTGCGCCACACTTTCCTTCATGCTGTCTGGACTCTGTACAGGCTCTTCCTTTTGCCTGGAAAACATCCCACCATGGGTTAGCTCTAAGATTTCAAAACTCAGCTGAGGTATCATTTCTTCAGAGCAGACTTCCTTAACCACCCACCCGTCTCCAATTACCTTACTCTATTGGGTGCTCTTTCCTTGTGTTACCATAGTTTTTAGGATACAAACAAATAATAATAATAAAACCTACTTCCTAGATTATTGCAAAGAATAAATGAGCTAATACAAGGAACTTAAAACAGTACTTGGGACATGATATGCATTTGATAAATGTTAGTGACCATTAAAAGTTAATAATTGATCTCTTCTATGGCTTATAAGCTCAAATGTCTTCAGAGCCCAGGCAAGTATCTAAAATATGTGAAGCAGCAGGTATGAAATGGTTAGTTTTAGGGTTAGTTTTTTGTTTGTTTGTTTGTTTGTTTTTAGACAGGATCTCATTCTGTGACCCAGGCTGGAGTACAGTGGAGTGATCATGACTCACTGTAGCCTCCACTTCCCAGTCTCAGCTGATCCTCCACCTCAGCCTACCTAGAAGCTGCAAATACAGGTGCTCAACACCACACCCAGCTAATTTTTGTAGAGATGGGGTTTCGCCATATTGCCCAGGCTGGTCTGGAACTCCTGGGCTCAAGTGAACCTTCCACCTAAGCCTCCCAAATTTCTGGGACTGCAGATGTGAGATGCTGCGCCTGGCAGAGATGGTTGGTTTTGATGGGGGCCAATGTAAATTGGAGAGAGCACCCATCTGAAAACTTGCAAATTAAAAACCAAAACAATATTATCCTGCCCAGTGAAACCTATTTCCTGACTATATCCAGTTCTCAGTGCTAGTTTGCAAGCCCTAGAATGTATTCTCCCTCTCTTCATTCATTCTGTGACTGTTTTGTTTACCTATTACATGCCCTGCTCTATACTAAGCACTGGGCATACAGTGGTGAGCTTGACAGATCCCTCGTCTCATAGAGTTTACTGGACTTTGAGCTCCTCAAGAGCAGTCACTGACGTTTCTTTCTGGTGCAGCATGCAAGATGCTGGCTCAGCAAAGGCAGGAACTAAGTACCAGAAAAATAAATGAGTGAGTGAAATCAGCGAATTCAACAGATTGAGTAGAACTGAGCTAGCAGCTTCCCCCCTCCTAATTCTATCTAGCCATACATTTCTGGTTTCTCACCAGAGCCTCTCCTGCCCCTATAGTATATATTTCCCTTCTGAACATATGTAAGATATAATATGTATCATTCTCTCAGTTTAGTATTATTTTCCATGTTGTTAAATCACTCTTGTCTACCTTAGTTACTAAACTCCTGGAGTTTCCCACCATGTTGTGTGGCTACACCCAATTGCATGTGATATCACATCATCCCTGTCCTTTCAAAAAATAACAGATTATCTTAAATGAAATGAATTTCAGATTAATTTATGTGTCATAAGTTTTTATAGCACTTTAGAGTACTGAACCTCCGAATGTGGCCATCACCATTGCAGAGGTATATAGGCCTTGTAGTTTTCTGTAAGGTGTATGACCAAAGTATTCTGCAGCTACTACTACTAGTAGATCATATGCCCACTCTCCCACTTTAGCCACAGAGACCTTGCTATGGTTTCAATTTTTATGTCCCACCCAAAATGTATATATGGAAACCTAATCACCAAGAAGATGGCATTAGAAGGTGGGGCCTTTCGGAGGTGATTAGGCCCTGAGGGGAGAGCCCTCATGAATGGAGTTAGTTCCTATGAAGGAGCTTATTAGGTCCTTTGTCCTTCTGCCACATGGGAACACATAGAAGGTGCCACCTATGAGGAATGGGCTGTCACCAGAAACCAGTTCTGCCCGAGTCTTGATTTTGGACTTCCCAGCATGCAGAACTGTAAGCAATTAATTTATGCTATTTATACTTTACCCAGACTAAACTATTTTGTTATAGCAGTGTGAATGGACTAAGACAGACCTTACATGCATTTTTCAGTGGGCCGTTAAACTGTGGTGATTAAATTTTGTGTCATACTTCAGATTGGTTTGGCAGTTGGTGACATTGCTGAGGTCCAGAAACATGCATCATTGAAGAGGATAGCTATGCAGGTAAGTGCAGTGCTTCCCCACTTATGGCAGTGTTATCTTCTGGTAAACCCACAATAAGTTAAAAATATTACAAGTCAAAAATGGACATTTTGAAGGAATATGCCAGTTGTAAATTTATACCACTTACACTGTAAAGTTGGACTGTTTACCCTCTTGATCATATGGCTGACTGGGTTCTGTGGCTCGCTGCCACTGCCTGGCATCCTAGGAGAGTACCACACACTGCTCGCCCAGAACAGATCAAAGTTTAAAATTTGAAGTACAGATTCTACTGAATATACATCACTTTCACACCACCATAAAGTCAAAAATCATGAGTCAGACCATCCTAAGTTAGGTATTGTCTGCATCACGTTTATTTAAACTTACTGAAACTAACACCATTATCGTTTCTTCCTTTTCTGAGAGCACAGTTATTTAGCATGGAAGCTTTCTTAATCCTGAGGAGTCACATCCTGTGTCTGTTTGCATGTTATCTGGTATACCTGCTCTAATAAAAGATGATGAAAAAAAATGTCCTAGAACAATCTTAGCAGAGAAATTGAGAAATTGCCTGAGCATCTTGTGTTATGTTAAAATGTGGCCACCCATGTTAAAATGTGGCCACCCAGGTAGCTAGCTGCTGGATCGAGAGCATCACTGGCATCCTAGCCCCACTGTTCGAAGGCACTCCTTATATTTTATGCAGGAAATCACAGGGTACCCACGGCATGATTTATGTTGACGTTTTAATTGCATCCGTGAGGTTTTGTTCTCTTGTAACATCGCTCTCATTTTTATAGACAATTTGATGTAAAATTTGGTGTCAAAGTTTCCTGGCTAGGTATTTGGCTATTGAACCTTGTGAGGTACCTTTCTGTCATACAACACAAAGTTATTTTTATGCTCTTGACTGGATTGTCTTTAAATTTCAAATTCAAATGGCCATTTTTGATGCTTCAAGGATATTTGTTGACCAGTTGACTATATGCATTCAGAAACTTTGGCCAGTTTGAGAGAGGAGATAGAAAAGTCATGTAATGATATAACTTTCTATTCACTCTTGTCTCCTCTTCACTTTTATTTGTCCAAATTCTTTCTTCTTTGTTATTCATTCAGCCATACACTAATATTTATTTATTGAAAAACAATGTTTCAATACATAGTGTATACAAAGTCCAGTACAACTTATGAGAGCCCAGAGGAAACAGAGGAATGTGATCCCTGGCTATTCTACTTAGCACACCAGCTAGGCATTCATAGAATTAAATATCAAAAATCAACTGAGAACCATTTGTAAATTATATGCTCTATGACATGGCTGTATATTATACAGAGATAACAGAGTGATTGGAACATTTAGAGAACAAACACAAATGATTATCAGGTACAGAAAAAAAATGCAAAAATAATTAAGGGAATGCTACATGGAGGGGGTGAGATGAGTCAGTGTTGAAAGATAGTTGAGATTTAACAGGACATTGATACCGTCCTGAAAGGAGGGGCCAGCAAGAACAAAGGGCCACATCAGAACTGGGGAAAACGGCCAAGGCACTGGCCCAAGGCCCCGGCCCAAGGCCCCCTTGCCTGGAAGGATCATTCATGTTAGTGGGTGATTAGATTGCTCCAGATGATAGAGGGGTTTATTCAAAACCAGCAAAGAAAAACCTTAGCAAAGGGCACTAAATGATGAAGTGCTTCAGGTTATTTTGTAAGTTAGCGAAGAGTTATTCTCAGCCCTTCCACAATGAAAATGGTGTTTATAGTGATCTGTTATTATTTTGGTTTAGTGAGGAAAGATTGAAGGCAGGAAGAGCTAATGGCAGGTTATTACTGTCACAAAGATGGTGTTTAGGACTTCAAGTGTATGGATATGGAGAGGAGATGTATAAACCTCTTGGCAGGTATGTCAGCAATACCTCATAACTGCCCTAACAGCTCTTTAAAATACCTTGGGGAATAGATAAAAACAATAATACAAGCAAAGTTGGGGAAGCTCACTCAATTACAGTGTCAGTGGGGTTGAGCTGAAAAGCACAAACCTATATTGTTTACTCTGCTCTCTGAAAGTAAATGGCACAAATCCTAGTGCCCCCATGTTATCTATGCCTTGTTTTGGATCAAAAACAGCATCGACTGGAAAACCAGAAAGCCATTCTCCTACTTCTCCTGAGTGGTTTCTTAAGAAACTCTCTGCATCCATTCTGAAACCTATGTCTGAGCCCACAGCAGAACCATGAGCAGAACCAGACAAGTAGCACACATTTCCGACAGGGCCGTTTAGTTCTCTCAGGGAATCATCTCCATGGGAAGTGGAGACAGGCCTTGGGACAACGCATGCTGGGAGATGTGTTCTATATGGGGACTGTCAGTTCCTTAGGGATAGGTGTGATGAGTATTTTGAGGGACTTGAAACTGTTTGGGTGTTTTTAAATGTTGGTATCTCCACTTTCCACCACAGTTTTGGCAGCTGCAGACAGTCCATAAACATTTATATCCCTGCTGCAAATTAGAAAGGGAAATCCACAGAGTGCATCTTACCCTTCAGCATGGAAAACCCACCAGTTAGAGGAGGTAAAGATGCTCCCTGAGCCCAGCGGAGCCAGGCTCAGTGGGTCCCGCCAGACCCATACTGGACTTGGGGCTTTGCTTGCCAGCCTCCCCCAGGACCATCTTTGAGAGACCTATGTAGATAATGAACAGGTTAAGACACACTATGTATTTTATCTGTTGGCAAACATCAAGCTTGAGTAAATCTTTTTCAATCAAGTGTCAGGAAATAAGACGTGACTTCTAAAACCGTATGTATGGGAAGGGGAAAGTAGTATCACCCTAAAGAGCAAAGGGGAAAAAAAAGAACCCTAGAAATTATTATAGAAAATCAGTGAAAATATTTAACTGGTATTATTAATAAAATACAAGAAAACATAGCTATTCTTGAAGCTGGAACTAATGCACAGTATGTTAAATGGTGGTAAGTGCTGTAAAAATAGCAAGGAAGCCACATGGGGGAAAGTCATGTGGGGGACAGTGGGGAGCCACAATTTTAAGCAGTAGTGTCAGGGAAGTTCTTACCATTTCACTGTTTATGGCTATAAATTGCTAATATTGGAAGGTGTTTGGTGTTAGAAAGCAAATCTCACTAGTAGTTACAGTAAACATACCTATTTACCAGATACAAAGGGGTATAAAAAAGCAGAGATAAATTTGGCAAAAATAAATGAAAAAAATTAAGTGTGGGGAAATATCTCATTTGCTATCCCTGCAAATAGTAATTAGTAATTATACTTAAAATTCATCGTAGATAAACCATTTTGCACCTGATAGCACAGACATGAAAAATGCATGACATACTCTTAGGCCTGAGAGTTCTAATTCTTTTACTGCTTACCTTTGTCTTCCTCCAGTTAAGCACTCCTTCTCTCCTGCGCTAGGTGTGTATACATATGTACAC
The DNA here is from genome assembly GCF_024542745.1 of Macaca thibetana thibetana. Classification (NCBI taxonomy): domain Eukaryota; kingdom Metazoa; phylum Chordata; class Mammalia; order Primates; family Cercopithecidae; genus Macaca; species Macaca thibetana. Next base: position 72,757,672 of record NC_065585.1, read on the forward strand.
ACACACGTGTATGCATGCACACACACATTCACACTGTCCAGTTGTGCACATTTTGTAGTATTGCAATACCCCAAGAGTATGAACTACCCTTTTCTTCTTTAAATCTCCAGCATTGAACAATAAAACATCAGGTGACTATCCCTGAACAATAAAGAGCAAGTGACTAAATATTGAATTCCTTTTTTAAGCAACTTCTTCCTCTCTTTCTTTTCCTGCTCCAAGGCAGATTGCTGCCCTGTCAGTGGGTGAGGTGAGAGGAAGGAGCAGGTGACTGTGAGCTAGGGGTTAAGGAAGCCTGGCCAGCCCAGCTGTGGCACAGAAGTCAGGACATAGAAATCAGTTTTCATTTTGCTGTATTAATGATTGCCTCTGTGCCATATAAAAATTCCAGATACTAACTAGTGATTCTATCATTAAACCCAAAATGCACTTTAGGTGGAACTTCATACCAGCTTAGAGAAGAAGCTGCCACTTTGGTTTCTACGCAAAGTGGATCAGAAATCCATCATCGTGTATCCCAACAAACCCAGATGTGGTGGGCTATTATTCGTAAGTACACATAACAAATAACAACATCAATAACATGACACTGTTTGACATCCATTCATTGTGTTAACCCTAAGGGGGCCCTTTTATAGACTTTGAGTCTTCTCTGCCTGTGGGCAGAGAAGTTGTGCTTTAAAAAAAAGGATATGATTAACCCAAGACGTGAAAGAGCTGGGTGAGAGGAGGGTGATATTTGCTCTCCCCTTTCAGGTGGCTCATCCATGGCATCTGTGTTAAATGCATGCTGTCCCTGTTAGAGCAGATGGGCCAGGGACCAGCCATACCCTTTTAGTGTCTTTTTTACAGTACAGGTATACTTTATTTGCTTTTCCCAGTCACATGTCATTTACATTTATGTGTAGATATATATGTGTGTATATACAGCCAAGTGTTTAGAATACACAATAAAGAACACACATTCACACACACATACACACACACACACACAATGTATTAATCCGTTTTCACACTGCTATAAGGAACTCCCTGAGACTGGGTAGCTTATAAAGGAAAGAGGTTTAATTGACTCACACTTCCGCTTGGCTGGGGAGGCCTCAGGAAACTTGCAATCATGGTGGAAGGTGAAGGGGAAGCAAGGCACCTTCTTCACAGGCAGCAGGAAGGAGAACGAACACATGAGGAACTACCAGACAATTATAAAACCACCAGATCTTGTGAGAACTCACTCACTATCACGAGAACAGCATGAGGGAAATCACTCCCATGATCCAGTTACCTCCACCCAGTCTCCCCCTTGACACGTGGGGATTATGGGGATTATAATGCAAGATGAGATTTGGGTGGGGACACAAAGCCTAACCATATCACACACACACGACACACACACACACACACACACACACACACACACACAGAGTGTCCACTATAGAAAAGGAGCTAATTAAGTGATCAAAGACTAAGCAAGACCATTGCATTATAATGCAAGAAGGGCCATATGAAGAGCCAGAATAACTGGGTGCGAATCCTTAGTATGCCTGGGCTCCCTTCATCTCTACACCTGTTCTTCCTGAGTTCTTTTCAGGTTAATTTCCCCTGTGTAGTCATAAGGTGATAAAGTGGCCCTGAGTATCAGTTTAGGCTTTATTCTAACCCCACAGTATCTCTCCAACTGATTTTACACATGTCCATGGTTACAATTACTACAGAAACAGAATGCTCAGCAACTGATTTCTCAATCCTAGAGCTCACCCTTCAGTTCCTGGCCCCTACACCCAGCTGCCTATTTGACATCTCCACTTGCATGTTTTAAAGGTGCCTCACATTCAGCAGGTTCAAAACCAAACTTCAATGCTTTCATGTTTCACCCTCTCCTCACATATCCCCTACCGGAAAAGAAGTGAAAAAGTCCTGGTTCCTCCTTGCAACAATGTCAGCACCATTCATTAGCCTGTGCGAGCCAGCCACCCAGGAGTCACCCTTGATCTGTCCCCTCCCTCTCCTTCTCCCCTCAGTCTGGTCCATTTGACTTCCTGGGTGTCCTGTGCAAGTCACCATTTTCTCTTGCCTGGAAGCCTAGAATTACCTCATTCTTGATCGTTTCACATCTGCCCTTTGACCCTCTCCAGTCAACTGTGGTTTAAAAGATATTAAATTAAAATGAAATGTATTAAAATAACATTTCAGAAATTTCTCCAGGTGAAACTTTGTTGATTGGTTGAGTTGTATTGGATAATGTGCAGTGCAGTTTTAGAAAGTAGCGATGAATCTCATATAGAATACCACCTTCCATGATGGGCATTTCTCATGAAAATGTACAGAACAATTCAGCTAAGCCCCTTTCTAAACAATTTTCTACCCTAATTTACTGCTCTTCTGTTTTATCTGTACATGTTTTATTTCTGTCTGACTATATGTATGACTTCCTTTCACAGCTGTTTCTTCACATGTCTCTTTCTCCTGGCAGATTGTGGGTTCCTTGAGGGCATAGCTATGCCTTATGCATATTTGTATCAGTGGTGGTTGAATTTTGGCACAAGCTTAAGAAAAAGTTCCTGAATTGAATTCAATTTGAGTAACTACTATTTTTTTATCCAACAGCATATATTCTATTTTTTATTTTGCACTGGAGAAATAAGACAAGAAATACCAAATGCTGATACGTCTTTAGAAATGGAAATATTAAAGCAGAAATACCGGTATGTATTTTTCCTTCTATCTGTACTTGAGAAATTTAAAACTCATAAATAATAATGCACAATATAAGGTTATATTTTATATTGGTGTTTATTTTATAATTGTCATGCTTTATTGACAGCTGTAGCTAGTGTATTGAGGGTCATGAGACATTCTCTAGAACCAACAACATATTTGCCGCTATTCACCAATCAGTTTGGCTTCCAATAATAAGTGAATAAAAATTAAAATGCTGATTTTCTTTCTCTTGGAGGTAGTATTATAAACTGTATTCTTCATCTGAATTCATAAAGCAAAGCTCTGAAAGCTTTTGAAGATCCCTGGAGTAACTATGTGGTGGGCAGTGGTTAAGCATGAGGGTTTTACAGTTAGTTAGTACCTGAGTTCAAACCCCTATTCAACCAGGTACTTAATAACTATGACACTGGGCAAGCTGCTTAACCTTTCTCTATAATAGTTTCTTACCTGTAAACTGGGAACAAAAATAAACTAGCCATGAACTAACAGTGTAACTTTGGGAAAAACCGTTTAAACTTCAAAAACATTGTGTTTCCTGGAAGGATTGTGACTACCGAGGTTAAAACCTATGCCTTCCTACAATCAGAAGGGCTAAAAGAAGAACTGAAAATAAATTCATGAAATGTGTATGTCCTTTTAGGCTGAAGGATCTTACTTTTCTCCTGGAAAAACAGCATGAGCTCATTAAACTGATCATTCAGAAGATGGAGATCATCTCTGAGACAGAGGATGAAGATAACCATTGTTCTTTTCAAGACAGGTTTAAGAAAGAGCAGATGGAACAAAGAAATAGCAGATGGAATACTGTGTTGAGAGCAGTCAAGGCAAAAACACACCATCTTGAGCCTTAGCTCCTCAGACCTTCAATGAGGCTTCTAATAGGGGGGTGCATGACTTGCTGGTTCTAATTTTCAGTTTAAAAAGAGTGAGGAAGACGCAAAAATCTGATTTCATTATGTGTGAAATCGTGGTTCCTGCATGCTCTATAAAAGTAAACCATCTTTTATCCTCTACTCATATTTTCTACTAATCACTATATATTGGGGATATCTTTGCAGATATGTTCAAATTGGACTTGACTTTGATGAGAGATAAATTCATTATTTGAATGGGTAGAAAATGAATTTGCTAGAACACAATTTTTAATGAAAAGAAGTAATAAATATAACTATTAAGCTAGAATGCAAATGTCAGTACTAAATTCCTGCTTGCTAATTGCATAATATGTGATGCCCTAGAAAATAGTCACAAGTATTAATAATGCCTTAGATGATAGTCTTAAATATTAGGTTGAGGTCTACCTAACCTAAGCTTCTTCTTGGAAAGCTTCTTCATGTTGAAAGAACCTGTGGGTGGCACCATGTGCACTATTCTGTTCCTACTGTGATGAATAGCCCCACCCTTCTTGCTGTCCCCAACACACCTGATGTCACTTTGAACCATATAGTTGAAGCAAAAATTAATAGGCCTTATGATATGCACGAATTTTACTGTAGATAATATATGTTGTTTCTGTTTTTGTTTGCCAGTGAGCATAATAAATGTAAAACCTATATAGTATCCCTGTCATTATTGTATGAACCTTTGTTTGAGATTTGAAGAAACACGCCTGCATCACATATTCCCTTTTTTCTTTTGATGTCTACTCAAATCATGAATTAATCACATACCTCATCATTAATCTTTTCAAGGTCTTTCTCTTGTTTTGTCTGATTTTCTCCATCATCCTGATTTGGATGTTTATTCCCTCACTACCCCCAGGAGACATTCATGCTAATGGCTATGTCTTTGGCTAAGTATGTGTCCTTGTGTTATGCTATACAGTGTTGTTTTGAGTCTGTTATTATTTACACAGATGTTATTATGCTATAGCTTTTATTTCTGATTTCTGTTTTTTTATTCTTATTTCTCTTCTCACTTATTTCTTATTTTTTTTACTCATTTCTGTTTCTTACTCCTTTTCACTGGACATGATGTTTACAAGATACAATTGTGTTACTGTATTCCATCTAGTACAGGGCTTTCGAGGTGGCTTACTATTTCATTGTGGGCACCCACCACACTGGACTTTTCTAGAGTTGGACAGCTTGGTTACTTCCACCTTCCTGCACACATTCTCAAACATACTGATATTCATACAAACCAGCAGAGTGCTGAGGGACAATATGTACTATTACAAAACCAGATACTTTTACATTCATGGTCCAACACAACACACGGCCTAGAGGCAATGTTGTATATGCCTTCATCTTTGATATGAATAATATCTGTGTTCTTTATATTTCTTAAAACAGAAAGGCTGGAAAATCACAATACAGGAGCAGTAACCAAAGATCTCTTGATCATAAAGACAAACGGTCTTTTCAGTCTTCCCTCTCCTCAAACCTTGTGTGGCATTGCACAATACAGATCTCAGTCAACATTCACTGAGTGCCAAGAATGTGAGAAACACTGTACCATGCCTGTCGTGGGAAATATTTAAATAAACGGATTGTCTTACAACAATCTCATCAACCTGTACTCTCAAGAAGCTTATAATTCAATGGTCTTCACTGATTTTCTCAGTTCTTTCTCCTTTAGCCCCAAACACAGCACTGCTTTTCCACTGATTGCTTCCTTCTTTCCCGACTGGCTTCTATTTCATGCCAACTAACTCCATGTGTACATCCCTGAGGTCTGTACCTGGCTTTGTTTCCTCTGTTTCCTCCCTTCTGCTCCTTCTCCTAAAATCCAGTCCAACATTTCTGCAGTTCTTCAAATTAATTACATAGAAACCTGAATTTGATGGTAAGAGAAACAAACCAACTCCTCTGGACTTCCTGTTTTCCATCAATGGTACCAGGATTCTCTCCGGCTCCTAGACTCAAAAGGACTCAACATACTAAATTGAGTTAATCTTCCTAAAGTGAAGCTCTAAGCCTTCACACCCATGCTAAAAAGCTTAAACGTTTTCTTTTTCTTCATAAGTAACCTAATCTTCTTAACCTGGCTTCTCAATCCAAATTAGCTTTATCTTCCAGTATTCTTCATTTCATCCAAATTGGAAGACCATTGTTTCATGAAGACACTATGTTTTCCCAACTCCCTACCTCCAACTCTATTCTCTTCCAGCCAGAATGTCCCTTCTCTAACTCTTAAAGCTCAGTTTAAATGCCATCTCCACCTTGAAGTCTTTTCCTAATGCTCCCCACTCATTATGCTTCCTGCCTCCTCTGAACTGGCACAGACTGCACTTCTCCTCTGCTACTGCAGCCTGTTAACGGTGACTGTGACTTGCCACATCCTCCCCCAACTAGAGGGTAGACTCCCTGAGCTTTATGGGTCACTATCACCAGTAGTCTCAAAGGAGGCAAAGAATTACATCATATTTCATTTTTTTAAATCTTGTGGAGCTTCTAGCACTGTGCCTTGCACATAACAGATGCTCAACAAATACATACAGGCAAATCAGAGAAATCAATGAAAATAATAAATACTGCAGACCTGAAAGAGACTGCAAGAAAACTGGCTCAGTCTGCCTCAGAAAAGTGGTTTAGTGTCCTTTTTCTGTTGATACTGTGTCCTAGAGAAGTTGAATGACTTGCCTCTCAGTGGTGGAAGAAGCATTAAACACCACTTTTCTGCCTTTTTGTTCCCACCACTTCAATCTGGGCTGTTGTTTTAATGATTGTTAACTATGATTAGCATGGGCACTTGAAAGGCTTGTGTTTTGCAAGAAGCAACTTGTGCCTTCATATTGACTCTAATTCTATTGGTTGAGTGACTCTGGGCATGTGTCCTCCTCTCTAAAATGGTGATGATAGAATATATTTTTTATAGTGTTGGTAGAATTGGACAACCACACGCATACAGAGTACCTAACTCAGTAAACACTATTGCAATGTGTTCAAGAAAACTGATTTACCTGAGATAAAGGGAGTTACAAAGCACTAGGATTTTCACATCATACCAATTACCCATGGAATTTCTTTGGCAGTTAATTAATTAGCAGCCTGATATAAATTGAAGCTCCCACGTACTTCTGAATCCCCTTAGCCAAACAAATCCTGGAATGTGTGTAGTAAAATAAAAACCTTATATTTAGAGAAAAATTTGATTAAAATATTTCAGCACTTTTGTCATCTTTATTTTTGCTTTAGACTCAATTCATTAAACATTGATGGAGCACCAACTCCTTACTAGTCAGAGTAAATCATCATCAATGAATATTTTTTAATCATTTTGGACATTTTGATGTGAGCACATTAAATAATAGCAAAAAGAAAAGGCTTATGAAGTTTTCTGTGTATCAGGCACTGTTCCAAGTACTATGTACTAACTCACTTGATTCTCAAAACCTATGTGGTAGGCGCTATGATAATTATCATCCTTGTTTTGTAAAACAAATCATGACACTTCTAGGCTGAGTAGCCTGTTCGAGGTCACATTGCTGAGATGAAAACTCAGGCAGTCTGCTTCTAGATTTTGTGTTCTTAATGCAAAGCTATACTATCTCTTAAATAAGAATCAGAAAAAAGAGCACACTTTCTTCATTGACTTTATACTTCAGAGGTTACTGAGTGGATATCTGAATGTAACATTCATAGGTAAGGGCATTTTAAGGTTAAGAGACATGGGATACCACAAACATAATAAAAACAAGTGAGCAGACACTGAAGTCGGGAAGCCTGAGTCATAGACTTCAGACTTAGGGCATAATTTTTGAAGGTACAGTTGAGTGAAGTTGTTTAACCCATCATGAAGTTTAAACCATCATGAAGCCACAGAGTGAACTAAACTGGGCTGATTTCTAGAATCTGAAGCCAGTCGTCTTGTCATTTGGCTCTGATTTTGCTTGATAGTTTTAGTGAAGTGATAGGAGACAACAGAAGACAGGAAGATGTGGGCTACCCCTTGCTATTTCCAGCTCCAGACACCCTACGCAAGGTGTCCAGCATTTCCACAGGTTTCTAGGAGGCAAAAGGAGGCATGATCCTGAGCTGCAAACGTCAACAAGGAAACCACTGAGGGAAACCGGTCCCTCTAGGGGTGTAATTGATATTGAGCTGGAACCAAAAGACCTCATTGAGACCTCCCTTGTGTGCAGGAGGATCTCTCATCTCAGGAAAACCTATAGCGACATTAACGTATGCTTCTGCTCCTTTTTCTATTGAGATTTATCGAGAATCTGCAAGTCCAAAGGCAGATGGTGGCACTTATTTAAAAAGTTTTCATTTCAATTACTTCAGATAATACAGACTGCCAATAAACAGATGCACAAAACAGGTGTATAAAGTGGTACGGTAGTCCTCCCTTATCCCTAGTTTCTCTTTCTAAAGTTTCAGTTATCCTTGGTCTACCATGATCAGAAAAGAGGTGAGTACAGTACAATAAGATATTTTGACAGTAAAAGACTACAGTCACATAAATTTAGTATATTGTTATATAATTGCCCTATTTTATTGTTAGTTAATATTTCTTTTTATGCCTGATTTGTAAATGAAACTTTATTATTATAAGTATGTATGTATGTGAGAAAACATACTGTGTGTATATATATACACACACATATACACATATGTATATACATATATATGTATATATATAGGGTTCAGTGCTATTCATGATTCCCCCCATAGAGAAGGGAGGAACACTATACTTTTATGTGAATCACAAATACTTAACAGCTTAAATAAGACATAATCCGCTCTCCAGAACCAAGTCTGAAAAACGTAAGTATTGAGGGAGAAAACTCTCAGAAGAGACAGTTATCAGAGGTAATTTGGGTTGTTTTAAAAATTCATGGGGAAGAAAGAGGATGAAGAAGACGGAGATTATCGCTCATGGGCAGCATGTCTGTGCTTGTGTCAGTACCAGCAAAACCTAAAAGGAAAACTTCACCTGCACCTTCTAAACTTGCAACAATCTAATTTGAAGCAATAGCAAGGGTCGGGAATCTATTAGAATAACAACCAGCTCTTCTACGGCCCCACAGGAACAGTTACTCCCAAACTCAAATTTCTTAACAAACATTACTGCAGGCATATTCCAGAGGCAAAGCAGGGATCTTTGGTTAAGGCCTTTCACAAAAGAGAAAAATATGAGGAAAAATCAAACGGTTCAACAAAGGCAGTTTGTTTTTCTCTCTACAAGTCAACTCAGTAATGGCACACCCTCTGTAAATCAGTGGAGATCCACAGGCCTTGCAGATGGCAGATGCAGATCATTAATTCTGAAGGAACCAAAACTGCCTAAGGCCAGGGGAAGTGGCTCATGTCTATGATCCCAACACTTTGAGAGACCACAGTGGGAAGATTGCTTGAGTCCTGGAGTTCGAGATCAGTCTGGGCAATATAGTGAGACCCCTTATCTACAAAAATTAAAAAAATAGCCTGTCATGGTGGCAGGCACCTATAGTCACAGCTACTCAAGAGGCTGAAGTAGGAGGGTCACTCGAACTCAGCGAAGTCAAGGCTTCAGTGAGCTGTTACTGCACCACTGCACTCCAACCTGGACAACAGAGCAAGTCTCTGTCTCAAAAATAAAAAAGAAAAAGAAAAAAAACTCTCTAAAGAATTCATAATTGAAATAATCCAGAAGCTGCGGTTCAAGACTGCAAGTGTCTGTACTTTCAGGATACCACAGGCAGACACAAAATCTTTCATAATCCGATAAACCTCCAACTACCAAGTTTTCTGTGATGTTGTGTGGCGTCCACAGTCCTCGAGATACAGGTTAGGTCGTATAAATAACTAAAACCAGTAAGCCAAACTGCAGTCTTCAGCAAGGGACTTAAAGTCTCTTCTACCCCCGCAGTCTCTTCTACTCCAGCAGTTGATCAGCAAGCATCTTCATGACCCAGATGGTTGCCTTTCAAATTCTGAGTGTGGTAAAAGAAACCAGAAAACTCTTGGAAAGCTATAATACTGAATTGTAAAAATGTGTGCATTTATCACCATCCTGTATCACTTTGAAAACTTTCCCAATTCTAAATATGCTAAAGTCACCCAAATTTAAATAAGATGGAAAATTTATTAAATCAAATAGTCTCTTTACTTGTCACAGGGCAAATGCCGAAACTGGGGCTCAGCCCAGGAGGCCACATGAGTTTTTGGCTTTCTGCAGGAAAAAATTCAAGAGCAAGCCAATAGAGTAAAGTGAAAGCAAGTTTATTAAAAAGTAAAGGAATAAAAGAGTGGTTACTCTTCGGGCAACGAAGCCCTAAGGGCTGCTGGTTGACTATTTTTATGGTTATTTCTTGATCATATGATAAATAAGGGGTGGATTATTCATGAGTTTCCTGAGAAAGGAGCAGGAAATTCCCAGAACTGAGGGTTCCTCCCACTAAAAGACCATATAGGTTAACTTCCAGATGTTGCCATGGCATTTTGTAAACTGTTGTGGCACCAGTGGGCTCTTCCTTTAGTATGCTAATGTATTATAATTAGAATATAATGAGCAGTGAGGATGACCGGAACTCACTTTTTTGGCCATCTTGGTTTTGGCGGATTTTCGCTGGCTTCTTTATTGCATCCTGTTTTACCAGCAAGGTATTTGTGATTTGTATCTTGTAAAACCAGTCCTGCTGAACTCCTGTCTCATTCCCAAGTATAAAACCGAGTTGTGCCTCTAAAACCTCTATAGCATCACTGTCTAGTGGTCAGCTCTGCCATTCCTTCTCAGTTGATAAGATAATGAAATGGCCCTTCGCTCATCCAAATTACTGTAAACTTAACACTCAGTGTGCAAGATCTGACTGTACCTTTTAACATCCTGTTTCTATGCCGCCACATCAGTTCTTCAAGTTGATAAGACATAAGCCCATAAAGGACACTGTCAGTAAATGACCAGCCAGAGGATCAGAGATTTTGAAAGTTTCCATCAACTAGTGAATGACAATGCACAGAGCTTTATCAAACCTCTGAAATATGTACCATGTTAACTTCACAATATGAAGTAAATTGCATATGTGACATGTCTACTTTTTCAAAATTTTATGCTTTTAAAGTGGTTTCTATTTTTTTTTTTACTGTAAAGAAAAGTCAACAAGAGATAAAGCTAAATTCTACTAAAACATTTTGAGCCATGTTTTATATTGTCATTTTAAGTCTTAGCACTTAGAATGAGAATCATCAAAATGTGGTGATTCTTTGTTATCGAACATAATACCACCCGGGCTTCATTGATGTTCTTTGCGAGTGGAGATTCATCAAGTGGAGTGTATTTTTTGTGGAGTTTTTGCCTAAAAAGCTGGATTGCTGCTTCGAGTTTTCCCCAAGAAAATTCAATTATCATATGCCAGTTTGAAAACAGAATAAAATAAAGCCCCAAAGTGCCCAGTGGCTTAAGGTAATCATTCCAGTCTATTTTTTGTTAAGTTTTTTTTATTTTTAATTGGAAAAGTATTAGGGTCAATAGAGCCAAAACGTGTGGCAGGCCTTTCAATTTGTTGCAAATTTGCTGCTTGGGTACAGTGTTTTTTAAAACTCAGGTTCTTAACTTCTTGGAAAAGATGAATGGGAATGAAATCAGAATGGGGGTGTTTTGATTTAGAATGGCAATTACAAAAATAAGTACATGTTTTAAATGTTTTCACTTACCGTTATGATTCGCATTTAAATAAATATTTTTGGAAATCATTTTCAAGAAAAAATATATGTATATATACATAAAGTATCAGAAAATAGTAATTAGCTATAAAATGTAAGCTTACAGGGATGAGTAAATACATTTTTACAGTCTGTAAAAACTTTATAGGTACTATTTACAAGTAAGTGTACTGAGAGTTATTACTAAAGATAACTTTTGAAATGTAAAATCTGGCTTAAAAAGTATATTTTAAATGACAGTATAATGTTACACAAATCAGATCGGTAAATAGCAAACTAGGATTATACACTTGAGATATGCTTATATACAGAGTTTTATCTGTTGTTAAAATTTTTATTAAGACAAGAAGTATCAGATGCTTTCTAAACAACGAATGTATCACTGATTTAAAAAAATAACCACTTAGTCACTGAGCAGCTATCATAACCTTCAAAGGAGAAGATTTAAGGCAACACAAACAAAAATATGCTAGCTTAACCTTGCACGTAAATCTTCTGAGAGTCTGCTGTAGACAGAGGTTTCAGTTCTGCACCGCCTCATGCTTGTGACCCACAGAATTCCCAGCTGGATTTAGTTTGTCTGCACTGCACTTTTAAAACAAGCTAGAAAAAGGCAAACTCCCTGTTCTTCTGGTGCCATATGTGTATATTTTGCCATTTCAGGGTATAGGGTAATGGAAAAAAGCACCCTTTGTTTCATTTTTCATCATAATGAGGCTACCCGTTTGACATATATGACAATTCTACCAGATAAGACAAGAGCAATACAACACAGGGCAGAAACATGAAGAAAAGAATATTTTCTAAGTTCTTCTTGGACACTACATAGTTCTTTTATGATATTTTAAAATTTATTTTTAATTGATCATGCCCAAAGCCAAACTTTGTTACAAGAGACACCTATAAATATTTACTAATCAACGAATGTTACAACAGACAAGGAACGCAGTAGCATGAATGTGTTATGACACAGGGCACATGGGCAGATGTTTTTGGGAAGATGACAAACCCGTTCATAAATTATCACTGTTTACATTTCAAAGCCCAAGCCAACCGCTTTGTAACTACAGATTATATCTTCAGTATTGATCACTGACAGATGTAAAAAGTCAGACTGGCTTTCACAGGTACGGGTGGTGAACAGAAGATGAAATACCTTATCTCATTCATTTTTCTTAGCAAGGACTCAATTCTATTCAAATTAAAGATACTGCTTCATAACATACTTGTGACTAAAAAATAGAGGGTGGATAATTCTTTTTTTAATTGTTAGATAATCAAGAATATAATTTAGGCAGGGCGCAGTGACTCACGCCTGTAATCCCAGCACTTTGGGAGGCCAAGGCAGGCTGATGACGAGGTCAAGAGATTGAGACCATCCTGGCTAACATGGTGAAACCCAGTCTGTACTAAAAATACAAAAAATTAGCCAGGCACAGTGGCAGGCTCCTGTAGTCCCAGCTACTGAGGCAGAAGAATGGTGTGAATCCGGGAGGCAGAGCTTGCAGTGAGCAAGAGATCATGCCATTGCACTCCAGCCTGAGTGACAGAGTGAGACTCCGCCTCAAAAAAAAAAAAAAAATATATATATATATATAATTTAAACAGAATAAGTACTCATTAGTACATACAAAAAGAAATATAAAGAAACAAAGCATGCAATATAAGAAAAACTTAAAAAATTAAAAGAAAACATCAAGACCTATACAAATGTGAAAACATAAACAAGACTACACAAGTAAAATAAAATCTATCAGTTCTGACAACTAATCTAAACTTCAGTAAAAAACAAAATACTCCCTTTCTGGGTTAAAAAATATAATCCCTAGAGAATAATCTAAACTAGTATTATAAAAAGATGAACAAATAAATATACGAATATAAACAGGAGTGACAAAATGAACTTAACCCAAAGAATGCAAGGGAAAAAATATAAAATTATGCAAAATTATTGCTTTACATGGATAAAGATTTGACCAACAAGGAAGTAATGAGTTATTAACCTTTTTGCTTTCATTAAGTTATCAAAACATGTCAAGTTATAATTAGTAGAAGTGAATCATTGATAGATACATTGTGGGAGAGTCTTATCACACCTCCATTAGCTTAATCCCAGCTCCACACTTAGGAACTGTGTGACCCGCAAAGGTTATTAGAACACTGTTGCCAAGGAACTAGGAAAGAAAAGTATGCTAGTTCAAGGCACCAGCAGAGAACAACCACTGCTGGAGAAACACAGGTATCCAAGCTAAGTTTCCACGTCAGAGCAGGGACCAGATGAGGTCAGGAAGATGAGTCTGAATGAGATAGGAGCATTTCTGAAGCCTTTAAATAGCTGAATACATTGTATAGCATTACTCCCTCACCTGGCCCAGGCTAATCTCTTTTTATGTCAGTCCCCATTTTTCCCTTCCAATTTCTAACATTCATATTCCATTTTGAATAATTAAAAAGTTTTTTTTAAAAAACTAATAACTCATGGAACTTGAGTTTGTGGATAGAGAGGGAAAACAATAAGTCTGAAGCAGTAGTGGGCCTTGCCCTCTTCTCCTTGAACCTAGGTTTTAAAATGACAAAAATGAAGCTACTTGAGTCCACAAAGAAATCCAGGGTCCCTTTAGCCATCTCTGCGTCCCTTCAATAATTAATTCACTACCTAGACTTCAGCTGAAGGGACCTGCCTTACTCCAGCAATTTAGTTTAGCTCTATGTTCCTCCATTACTTGCTCATCATATGGAGGTTTGTCCCTTATTTCCTCACCCCTCTAAACAACGTGCTTCTTTAACAGCTGGTCCTGAGGGTGGATAGGGTGTTTTAATGTTCTCGTTTGCTCTTTCAATAAGATGCCATTTCCTCTTGACTCTTGTATGTTCTGGCGCCTTGCTATTCAAGGTGTGACCTGTGGGCCAGCAGCATGGGCACCCTCTGAGAGCCTGTTAGACATACAAGATCTCTGGTCAGGAATGGTGGTTCACGCCTGTAATCCCAGAGCTTTGGGAGGCCGAAGCACGTGGATTGCTTGAGTTCAGTAGTTCAAGATCAGACTGGGCAACAAAACAAGACCCCGTCTCCACAAAAAAATACAAAAATGAGCTAGATGGCCGGGCGTGGTGGCTCACGCCTGTAATCCCAGCACTTTGGGAGGCCAAGGTGGGCAGATCACGAGGTCAGGAGATCGAGACCATCCTGGCTAACCTGGTGAAACCCCGTCTCTACTAAAAATACAAAAAAAAATTAGCCGGGCGTGGTGGTGGGCTCCTGTACTCCCAGCTACTCGGGAGGCTGAGGCAGGAGAATGGCGTGAACCTGGGAGGCTGAGCTTGCAGTGAGCTGAGATGCACCACTGCACTCCAGCCTGGGCAACAGAGCGAGACTGTGCCTCAAAAAAATAAAATAAAAAATAAAATAATGAGCTAGATGTGGTGGCATGCTCCTGTTGTCCCAGCTACCTGGGAGGCTGAGGTGGGATGATCATCTGAGCCGAGGAGTTTGAGGATCCAGTGAGCGGTGATCATGCCACTGAACCTCAGCCTGGGGGACAGAGTGAGACCTTGTTTCAAATAAAAGAAGAAGAAGGAAAAAAAAAAGAAATGTGGGATCTCAGGTCCCCGCCCTAGGCACTCTTCCCTCCTCATCAGAATTTGTATTTTAATAAGTTCCCTTGGCCATTCATATGCAAGTTAGGGTCTGAAAAGTACTACCTAATGAACTTTCACACTAACACTGCTGGATGCTTCATTTAAAATCAATCAAGTGGCCAGCGCGGTGGCTCACACCTGTAATCCCAGCACTTTGGGAGGCCAAGGTGGGCTGATCACGAGGTCAAGAGATCGAGACCATCCTGGCTAACACAATGAAATCCCTTCTCTACTAAAAATACAAAAAATTAGTGGGGCGTGGTGGCGGGCACCTGTAGTCCCAGCTACTTGGGAGACTGAGGCAGGAGAATGGCATGAACCCAGGAGGTGGAGCTTGCAGTGAGCAGAGATCACGCCACTGAACTCCAGCCCAGCCTGGGTGACAGAGCAAGACTCTATCTCAAAACAAAAACAAAAAACAAAAAAACAATCAAGCAAACTATAGTCAAATATAGGAAATGCTGCATACTTAAGCTGTCTCCACTACCTCCCGGATTCACAATGCACATTGGCTTAATAAGGCTCTGAGAAAACCTGTAGTAAGTAAACCATTTTTTTGTTTTTACTTCACTATTTTCCAAACTTATATACCCATGGGTCCCCTGGCACATAATAACGATTAACATCCTTCAGGATTTATGATCTATAGAACACATTTTGAGAAACACTGGTGTAATGGACATATATGTTGAAAGGAAGTAAATCACTAATTAGACACCTCTTTACATTGCAGTTTCTTCATCGATGCAATGGAGATAAAATAGGACCTATCCATCTCAAAGGGTAGCTTTGAGAAGAAAAGGAAATAGATGTCAAAACCTTTTGAAAATGCAAGTGTTTCAGATACTTTCATTCATTTATTTTTTCACTTAACAAATATTTATGAGTGCCCCCTCTGTCCCAGGCCTGTGCCATGTATTGGGGCTACAGCAGTGAGAAAAGCTCTTACTTTCATTGAGCCAAAAATCTATCCGAGTGAATTAAGGATTCAGATTTATAGACCACAAATGTAGGCAGTGATTCCCAAGAGGTAAAACATTGCTAAAGGAGTCCTATCAGTGTTATTTTAATTCAAAATGATTTATTTAACTAGCAGAATGCTTTCTCAAAACCATAAGGGAGCAGGAGTACCTACTGAGTAATAATAATCTTAAATTTTACACAGAACTTACCGATGTCATCTAACTGATGGTGTGCTGGCAAGCTAGCCTCTGTTGTATAGTATTTGCAAATATCTGTAGTGTAAATATTCTCACCATGGCCAATTAATTTCAAGCTATCAATATGATGTCACTGGATATGAGGATGAGAATATTGGCAAAATCAGAAAAAAGGTGCACTATCGGTCATTGTGAGCCAGTACAAACCAACTGCAGTACATCATGACATGGACCATTCTAAACATTTCACATAAAATAAATCATAACTACCCTATAAGAGAGTAACTAGTATCTTCCCTATTTTATAGATGAGGAAATTGAAGCTCAAAAAGATTACATAACTCTTCCAAACCAAGCAACTAGAAAAGGAGGTGATATGGTTTGGCTGTGTCCCCACCCAAAACTCATCTTGAATTCCCACATGTTGTGTGTGGAAGGGACCCCATGGGAGATAGTTGAATCATGGGGGTGGTTTTCCCCATACTATTCTCATGGTAGTGAATAAGTCTCACAAGATCTGATGGTTTCATAAGGGGAAATCCATTTTGCTTGGCTCTCATTCTCTCTGTCTGCTGCCATCCATGTAAGATATGACTTGCTTCTCCTTGCCTTCCATCATGATTGTGAGGCTTCCCCAGTGATGTGGAACTGTAAGTACAATTAAAACCCTTTATTTTGTAAATTACCCTGTCTTGGGTATGGCTTCATCAACAGCATGAAAACAGACTAATACAGGAGGCTAGCATTTGTACTTAGAGACATATGACTCTAGAGGCCTATCCTCAGACACTATGGCCCAGTATTTACTAAGCTTGCCACTGGCAAGCTGTGAGGTAATCCCAAAGGTTAGTGTCAGCCAAATCCACCTCATTCACTTATTCATTCAATAAGCAACCAAGAATACTCAAGGATAGTGAATATGCTTTGGATGAGATGCTTACAATTGCTTCACTGGGGTGAAAATATTCTATTTGGAGGGTAAAATAAACTCAATATTTGGATTTGGCTCACACACTCCTCTGTGACAGAGCTTCATTTTCATAGGACAGCCACAACAAAATTCCCCTATTTTGGCATTCCAAAGAAACTGACATTTGGCCACACTGCTAAAATCGATAGGCTGAGAAATTATGATAGAAGTTCAGATGGGCACATGGATATGTGTATGTAGTTTCTGCTGTCTGAATGGTGTGAAAATTGCCCTAGATTAAGCTAAGGTTATTCTAGCCAGTCTTAAATTGACTAAGATTGTATATCGGTTTGCTAGGGCTAGACAATAAATAACAGACATTTATTGTCTCAGAGTTCTGGAAGCTTGCCAAGATGTCAGCAGGCTTGATTCCTTCTCAGAGCTGTGAGAGAGAATCTACTCCAAACCTCATTCCTAGCTTCTGGTGATTTGCTGGCAATCTTTGCCATTTCTTTGTTTATAGAGGCATCACCTGGATCCATGCCTTCGTCTATACAGAGCATTCTGTGTGTGTGTGTGTGTGTGTGTGTGTGTGTGTGTGTGTGTGTGTGTGTGTGCCTTTGTGTCGCAATTTCCCCTTTTATAAGAAGAGCAATCATATTGGATTAGAGACCACTTTAATGACCTCATCTTAACTGTTAATAATTACATCTGCGATGACCCGTTTTCCAAGTAAAGTCACATTCTGAAGTACCTTGGGTTAGTGCCTCAACATAAGAATTTTGGAAGAAGGAGGGGAATACAATACAAGACAGATCTGTCTGCAAACGCAAAACTCAAAATAACGATGCTTTAAAAAATAATACAAATAAAATTTATTTATCTCTATAAACAAAGTCTAAAAGTGAGTCCTACTAGACTAATAGGCTAATATGGCAACTCTGTTCCACATAATCCTATCACCCTACTATCCAGGCAAGTAGTCCTTGTCCTCAGGATTCAAAATGTGAGCATCCATGTTCCAGGCAGTGGATTAAAGGAAGGGATAGGAAAAAGGGGTACACCAGCTGTCTCTTAAAGAAGGCTCCTGCAATCTACACATCATCATTTACTTATATGCCATTACCTGAACTTAGTAAAGTGGCCACATTTTTCTTTAAGAGAGACTGGGAAATACCATGCTAATTCCATGCAGGTGTGTGCCCAGATAAATGTTCTGTTATTTAGAGGAATGGGTCAATAGATGTTGGCAGTCAACCAGCAATCTCTACCGCAGTGAATAAGAAAAAATACAAAATTACATTACCTGTGTATAGAGGGCCAGCTCTAAAGGGGGAGGCCATTTCTAATGTCAGTTACCTCACCTAACAGGGAATGTTTGAGTCTCAGAACAGAAGCATTTCCTGGGAGAGGGGGCTTTCACTAAAACACAGAGAGGACTTGGCCCAGTCTGGTCTCTGAAAGGCACAACTGTCCACAATGGCTTGCAAGAAGTGAACTGTTAAGTAGAAAGACCAGTCTTAAGGAAGTAGGGTAGAAACTAGTTAATGACATATTTTAGGTAAGATCTTATTTTTCTTTCTGGAAATCCATGGGGAATGGAATCACATTTGAAAGTTCGTAGAGAGCAAGCACATTTTTAAACTAAGCCAAATTATTCGGTTTTATGGCACTCTGTATGTTTATTTCTCTTTTTCCTCACTAATTTCCTACAGCTTCTTTTTGAACCTGTTATTCCTTTTTAGGTGTGAGCAAGTTATTGAGTCAAGGGATTTTGCTCACACTTAGTTAAGAATATTTAAATGATGAAACAGAGTCCATCAAGGCCAACATCATAGGGGTAGTGGTAATTATTATACTCTAATTGCAGATTTGATACTGCATGGTCCATTACCCCCTTCTTTCCTCCTAGTGGAACTTCCTGTTGAGTGAACTTTGGAAGTTTGAAGTGTGTGTGGGTGTTTTATTAAAGAGGGCCACTTTACCTGACTGTGAGCTAATAGCTTCCACAGTCTATTGCACACACGTTCACTCCCAGAGCTCTCTCTCCATTTCTCCTCTGACCCTCTGCTCAATGGTTAACTTCAGTAGCTGCTTGTCCATGGCTACCACTATGTTTAACCAAAAAGTGCTAGTTAGTAGCTTTCTCCCTGCCCTGATAATCTCAGAATTAACTCTTAAAAAGAAAGAAAGATACATGGAAATTTGCACAATTTCCGAAAATGTAACAATCAGCCCTTGCACTGAGGTATAGAAAAGCCCAGCATGCCAATGATAGCTGAACTAATAGATAACATTACAAAAAGATTTACTCCAGATTCTAGGAGTTGCATCAAAATCCACTCTGAAGTGGTTGGAGCCAAAATAGCCTTACAGATATATTAGAAGGATGAAGACTAGCTTCAGGTAGCTTTGATGGTTAATTTTATGTGTCAACTTGACTGGGCTAAGGGATGCCCAGATAGCTGGTAAAGCATTATTGCTGGGTACGTCAATGAGGGTGTTTCCAGAAGACAATAGCATTCAAATTGGTGGCCTGGGTAAAGAAAATCACCCTTACCATTATGGATGGGCATCATCCAATCTGCTAAAGGCTTATTAAAACCAAAAGACAGAGGAAGGAAAAATTTGTTCTCTGGTTAAGCTGGGCCATCCTTCTTCTCCCACCCTTAGATATTACCCACTGTCTCTCCTCAGTTCTTAGATCTTCAAACTCAGGTCAGGACTTACACCATTGACTCCCTGGTGTTCAGACCTTTGGGGTTTGACTGGAACTATTCCACTGGCCTTCCTGGGCTTCCAGCTTGCAGATGGAAGATCTCGGGACTTCTCAGCCTTTATAATCACAAATGCCAATCCTTCATAATAAATCTCTTTTTATGTATTTATATAAATTCTATTGGTTCTGTTTCTCTGGAGAACCCTGACTAATACAGTGTCCATAAAAGAGTGTTTGAATGGTGGCTTAGTGTGTTTTGTGCTGCTATAAAATACAACAGAGTACTAGGGAATAGGTAATTTATAATGAACATACATTTATTTCTCATAGTTCTGGAAATTGGGAAGTCCAATATCAAGGTGCTGATATTTTGTGATGCCTTCCTGTTACATGATCAAATGGTGGAAGGCAAGAGAGCAAGGGAGAGAGGGAGAGAGTGCCAATCTCACCCTTTATAATGGCCCCAATTTTCTTACCCATGAGAGTGGAGCTGTCATGTCCTAATCACCTCTGAAATGTCTCACTTCAAAACACTGTTACCATGGCAATTAAATTTCAACATGAGTTTTGAAGGGGACAAACATTCAAACCATAGCAGATGAAAATCTCCATCATCAGGAAAGCATAAAAGTGCTATCTCAAGAAGCTGAAAACTGGAGGACGAATGAAGGAACGAAGTAAAAACAAGAGATTCTCCTGCTACAATAGACCTTCCATTAACAATATGAAAATATCTTTCTGTCAGATGTTGGGTTTGTTTTCTTATCCCTCTAACATGAAAGTAGAAGTTGAGTCAATCTTCAGATAAGCTTACTTTTGAAGATCTAGAAACACAACAGTAGTTACTTTTTATCTCTTATAAAATGTGATTTTGAATTTTTACATTTTACTTTCACTGCTGTTAAGGAATTATGCAAATTGTTCAAAATGAAGCTTGATAGAATGTCAGTTCTTAGAATGGTGTTTTATACATGCAGAGTATTTAAATTTGATTATTATGAATAAATCATTTCCTTTTTCTTTGATTTTTTAGTTGGTATAAGTGTAGTATTTTGTTGCCTTTGTTGTTTAACAAGTTCACTGAAACAACTTAAATAGAAGTTTTACATCAGCAACTCAGTAATTGGAGACATTTTAAACAAAGGCATATGCCCAGATGTATATTTACTACGGTTGTAAGACAGACATAAAAGGAACTTGGTGTTTACCTAAATAACTTTCCGTTGGATTTTAGAAAACATCTTGCGACCTTCGGAACTCAAGTATTTCTTAAACACAAATTTGAAAGGCTTGTTGCAATTGGGATTTTATTCAAGTGAATGTAAAAACTCACTTGCAAAAATAGAGAAGTACTATTTTGAGTCATCTCTCCAACTTATGTATGAGTTAGAGACTTTCTTTTTCTATTACAAACTTTTTGCTCAGAAACGGATGCATCTAGTCCTATGAAATTCTGCTGTCTGAAGGAAAAGACCATGGACAGAGTGCTGGCACCGATGACGGCAGTCCAGGAAAGATAAGCAAAGAATGAGTTGAGAGCCTGAACCACAGGTTGTGCCTGGCTGGGCAGGAAACACATGAGTTTTCAGAACACAGACATCACAATACTAGATGTGTAGGAGACAGAGTTTGTTTGCCTCACTTTAATCTGACTACATAGAGCTGGACAAGGAATTTACAAAAACAAAATAATATGAAAAAGTCCATCCATCAGTTTAACACTAGATGGCACTGAATGATAATAATTTGGAAATAGGCCTTGGGTGTCATTAGTAATGACATTATGGATGTACTTGGGCTGCCCTGAGTCTTGATAGAGAAAAAGTATCACCACGTCTACCCTTGCCTGTTTTCACTGTTTTAGCTATGATCCAAACAAAATACAAAAGTCATTACACTCAATTTATCTAGTTTTCATGCTGGTACTGCTTTGTGTTGTGATCTTTCATATGTCTATACATCTATTTGTAGGCTCTTTGAACACAGAGACAGCTGTTAATCCTTTTATTTGTCATTTTATCTACTTATTTAGTTGTTGGGATCCTCAATTCCTAGTCACATGAAGGGCTCTTAATACTGAAACATTTTTTCTTTAAAAAACTTTCTAAAAATTTTTAATAGCTTTTGAGGTACAAGTGGTTTTTGGTTCCATGAAGAAATTATATAGTAGTGAACTCCGAGGTTTTAGCACACCCATCACCTGAATAGTGTACACTGTACCCAATATGTAGATTTTGTTCCACAACCCCTTCTTATCCTCCCTCTTCCAAGTCTCTAAAGTTCATTATACAACTCTGCATGTCTTTGCATACTTATAGCTTAACTCCCACTTATAAATGAGAACACACAATATTTGGTTTTTCATTCCTGAGTTACTTCACTTAGAACAATGGCCTCCAGCTCCACTCAAGTTGCTGCAGAAGACATTATCTCATTCTTTTTATAGCTGAGTAGTATTCCACGGTGTATATATACCACATTTTCTTTATCCACTCATTGGTCGATGGGTACTTAGTTTAGTTTCATATCTTTGCAATTGTGAATTGGGCTGCAATAAACATACCGGTGCATGTGTCTTTATCATACAATAACTTCTTTTCCTTTGGGTAAATACATAGTAGTGGGATTGTTGGAAAGAATGGCAGTTCTACTGTTAGTTCTTTAAGGAATCTCCATACTGTTTTCCATAAAGGTTGTACTAATCTACATTCCCACCAGCAGTGTAAAAGCATTCTCCTTGCACAACATCCATGCCAACACTTGATTTTTGACTTTTTAATAATGATTATTATTGGGAGAGTAAGATGGTATCTCATTGTGGCTTTAACTTTCATTTCCCTGGTGATGAGTGATGTTCAGCATTTTTTCATATGTTTGCTGGCGATTTGTATATCTTCTTTTGAGAAATGTCTATTCATGTAATTTGCCCACTTTTTGATACGATTATTATGGGTTTTTTTTTTTTTTTTTTTTTTTTTTTGCCAATTTGTTTGAGTTCATTGTAGAATCTGGATATGAGTCCTTTGTTGAAACTTTCAAATATATATTTTATTAGTTGTTTGTCATAAGTGAAACAAGCATGTTGCATTTGTTTTCTACATGTATGTCTTATTCACTAAAACTGTATATTAAGTCTTATTAACTGTATAGTTAGCCTTATTCATTAAAA
This sequence comes from Macaca thibetana thibetana, assembly GCF_024542745.1. NCBI lineage: Eukaryota > Metazoa > Chordata > Mammalia > Primates > Cercopithecidae > Macaca > Macaca thibetana. The sequence continues at coordinate 72,780,575 of NC_065585.1, forward strand.
CTGTATTCCTAGGGGAAACGAGTGTGGTATATTTTTATATTTTCAGGAAGCAGAGATTTAGAATCCTAGGAGATCAGAACTGAAATGGAACCTTATTAGTCACGAGGTCCAACTCCATTCCTTTCCAGACGGAGTAACTGAGGTCCAGAGAGATTTAGCAACTTGTCGGAGGTCACACAGCCCGTAAGTGACAGGGCTGGGAGTGGAACCAAGGTATTTTGGCCTGTTGGCCATGTGTCATTATTTCTTAAGCTGCCAGGCCCAAGGTGCAGAATGGAAAAAATAGGTCTTTCCAGGCTGGGATATGGAGCTGGGGGACCGTCCTGCCTCGGGTCATTTCCTCTCTCACGACCGCCTTTGGTAGCTTTGAAGCCCAGTAAGATAGGACAAAGGTCTCGCAAGGCTCTCTGCACACCGCAGTTAGAGGCAGGACAGTCTGACAAGGGACACGAAAGATGTGTTTTCTTTGAGCCGCTGAAAAAACCGCCCTCCAAAGGGTGGGGGAGGTCTCTGGAGATCGCTGCCTGCAGGAAGAAAGGGGTGTCGCCAGTCCTACACTGAAAGGGGGAGGGCAGTTCCAGACTCTGCATCTCTGAAGCTGCGCACGCCCCTGCTGGTCACTGGTGGCCGGGGAGGTGGATGCGCCAGTGACCCAGGAGAGGGCACCGAGAAACTAGCGTCCTGGCCTGCGCTTCGGTGCTGCGCGCCACCTGCCGGGGCCCCCTCGTAACACGGACACAGCCCTCCTTCCCAGAGCCCGAGGTCACCCCATCTAAGAGTGGCACAGGAACGGGGGCTCCCCAGTTCTCCGCGGAGCAGGGATCGCCGGAGTCCGGACTTCTCTGACTCCTGGAGACGACCTGTAAGCCTTGAGAGTTCGCGCAACAAGAAGCGCGACGGCAGTGACTTGAGGTTCGCTCGTACAGGGGAGTTCGGCGCGCTGTAAGGAGCTGAGCACCTGCACCAGGGACCTAGCTGGGTCAGCGCTGCTCTGCTTCCCTTTCTCCAGCTTGGCTCGGGATTACACAAACATAGATGCTTGCTCTTTGAAACTGTGGAGTCACGCTGGTCTGCTGCTCAAAATAAGAAGACGATAACCAAAAAAAAAAAAAAAAAAAAAAAAACAAAAAACTTTCCTAAGCTTAAGAAATCTGGAGGATTTAAGGGTCTTTGTAGGAACTCTTTTAAATCTCATATTATGCGCTTAATACCCAATCAGTATTTACGGGGTATATGCTGGGTGTCAGGAAGGCACTGGAATTACCATGGTGAAGAGGGCAGCATGCTTTCTTCCCTCATGGAGCTTAATGTTTAGAAGACAAGATAGACTTGGGGAGTCGGTAGGGCGAGGTGGGGCGGGGAGGTTGTCGGGATGGTTACATAATCAAATGCTGTACTTAGAATGAAAATGGGTTGGTGTGCTGGAGCCCACTGGCACAGGTTCCCCAGAGGCAACTGAAATTTTCAGGAATTTTGCCAGCCGGTTGTTGGAAACAACCAACCATACTTAAAATCAGGTAAGGTAATTATACTTAGATCACTGCAATCAGCAAATGTCACAAACCTGGTCTTCCCCGAGAGCCCCTTTGTTAACCCTTTACAGCCTATCATTGGAGATAAGTGTCTGTACCCTGTGGCACGTTGCTGCCAAACTGGATGCAGTGAGTATACCTAACTGCCAGCTGGGTTGGAGAGGAAGGGAAGGGAGCAATGACATTTGGCACTAGTGTAGTACAGCCACCTAAACTGGAGCTGCTTCCTCCTCTCCACTGGTTATCTGATGCTGGAGAGATTACTTCCTCGGCAACCTATGCTACTCAGGTGACTGGGTAGTGGTGGTGGGCACCCACATGTGGCATAGTGTCTCTCTCAAGCAGAAACGTTTAGACTACAGTGATATGAGCATTCAAGCAAACTCCCCAATACACTTTCCCAAACTCACGACATAACCCTTCTCCGTCAGGATTTTGCCTGATTTGTGTACTTCCTACCCTATCACTAACTTCACGTTTTCTTTAAATGGACTTGTTTTATCCACACAAATGTTATTTTAAAGAATACTTAAAACCTTAACATTGATAAAAACCAATGTTGTTTGTAATAAATGTAAAGTGATTCTAAAAATAAATGCAGTGAAAACAAAATAATGCTATTAATTTCCAGCTCTGAGCTCCAGGTCTGCTCAAAGATTTAACATTAATAGGTGTATAAACATACTGTCGTCACCCGGCAACATTTCTCTTGAGGTCATCAGAATAATTAAAATCAAATTTAAAAGGAAACATGGCCAGGCATGGTGGCTCACACCTGTAACCCCAGAACTTCGGGAGGCCGAGGTGGCAGATCATCTGAGGTCAGGCGTTCAAGGCCAGCCTGACCAACATGACCAAACCCTATCTCTACTAAAAATGCAAAAATTAGCCGGGCACGGTAGCGGGTACTTGTAATTCCAGCTACTTGGGAGGCTGAGGCAGGAGAATCACTTGAACCTAGGAGGCAGAGGTTGCAGTGACCCTAGATCGTGCCACTGCACTCTAGCCTGGGTGACAACGCTAGACTCTGTCTCAAAAAATTAAAAGGAAACAAATCCATCAATGTGTGATTTGACATTTAATATCTTATCTGAATATCACTTAAATTATCTTGTTATAATGGGAATGATAATAACAATCATCATCATCATCCTGACGTTTACTGAACACTTGGTATTCATGTGCCAGGCGCTGCTGTAGGTAACTTCTGGTTTTCTGTAGTAATTGAATGTTATTGGAGCTCTCCTTTGTTCAGACTCTGCCAGTTCTGTTGCAATTCTGCTTTCATCCTTTTCTACACGTGATGCTTCAACTGATTTTATTTCTATAGAACTTGAGGTCAAACACAATTCATCACTGTGATAGTTATCTTCCAATGAGCATAGGATTAATCCTCCTAATTAACTAGTAGACATTATTTCAAAACACATCTTCATTCTATTACTATTATAAGTGCAACAAAAAATTTTATTTTGCCAGAAATAAAAATGAAAATAAATTAGCTTTCTGGGCTAACTGATTCATTCATTCAACAAATATTTACTGAGTGTCTATTATCAGGAGCAGGACATGGGCATAGAAGATGAACTTCCCTGATTAATGGCCCAGGCAGAGGGCTTGAAGTCCTCATCTCATCAGTGCATGGCCATACTAAATTATCCTATTGATATCATTAGTTATCTGAAAGAGAATTTGCATAAGAGCAGAAGGAGCACGAGGTGCTGAAGTTCATGATTGAGAGACTAGACTTCCAAAAGGAGAAGATAAATAAAAAGAAGTCATTTTCTTCTTGTTCAGTATCTGATAGCACAGAGAAAGGCAAAAATCTTTGAGTGGCTTATTGGATAGACAATGTATTCATGATCTATATGCAGTGGCCCTGCTCTGCTTTCTTGTGCAGACCAAGGCTGGCAGTTACGGGTAGGAGCTGGTCTGAGGACAAGGCAGGCGTAGCCTCTCTCGATGCAGAAAGGAGGAACTGGTAATGAGGATCATAATAAACAGCGACCCCAAGGCTGCCCCAGACCAGACCCAGGGCCCATTTGGGACCACAAGTGCTATCAGTAAATGAATTGACTAAAATAATGACATCTTCATCCACTTTTATTTTTTTCACTTTTCCAATTCAGTTTGTCTAGTCTTTTCCTGACAGATGGCCATCCAGTCACATTTACATGCAAAGTCTTAGAAAGATGCTCCAAATTAGTGGCAGTGAGCCGAGATCGCGCCATGCCATTGCACCCAGCAGCCTGGGCGACAGAGTGAGATTCCATCTTAAAAAAAAAAGAAAAAAAAAGAAAGAGAGAAAGAAAGAAAGAAAGAGAGAGAGAAGAAAGAAAGAAAGAAAGAAAGAAAGAAAGAAAGAAAGAAAGAAAGAAAGAAAGAAAGAAAGGGGCTCCAAATTTTAACCTTACAACTGCTTCCTCTAAATTCTGCTCTAACTGGCCTCACAGGGTTAGTGAAAATTTTTCTTTAGCTTTACAATTTAAAATTTTATTAGTGTATCCTATTATTTTATTTTTTCTCTCTTCTTTATATACATGCTAATTTCCCCAAATACTATTTAATGAAATATTCTATCTAGACCTCTCCACACCTTTATTGCCTTCTTATAGTTACAATCCCACCTATTTAATGTGTCCTTTAAAAGGCTCAGAGCAGAGATGCAAGAGCTTTATGGCTATTCTCTAAATATACCTAGAGAGGACAGAGGGTAGTAATGTGCCTCATCATTATGAGTGTCAGAATAAAGACATTCAAACAAATATAAGTGAGAATATAATATCCAGGAAAGCCAACAATTTATTGCAGAGGAACTCACGATAGGATGGAGCTGGGAAAATTTTTGTGCCATCTCCGGACAGAAGCCAGTATGTTTCTTCTTTAGGGCATTTTATTTTTCTGTGGAACCTCTGTTCTATTTCATAACAGCAATTTTAATACGGAGTATATTGTCATTTTCATTTCATTAGGAGATGTCAAATTTGGTAATATGCCTATTATAGTATTTGAATACGTGGCAAATGATAAACTAAAAACAATATTATTTTTTCTTAATTCTAACCCTGAAAACCACTCTGTGAACTTTTTCTATTCTAGCCTGTTTTAGAGAATAAAAAGTTCAGTATGAGAACTAAAGATTCTCACCAAATTTAAAGTTTCCCCTCTCCTAGCCTGGTTTGCCTCCAGCTTAGAAGGCTGCAGTATAGAGGGGATAGGTTATAATTTGCCCCTTTTGTCTTTCCCCACCAATCCCTCCTTCCACACTCAGTGTGCTTCCCCTGGCTCCTACAGAAGGGGAAAGGAGAAGTCTTACTTGAGCAGGACAGCTCTAATCTAACACGGATACTGCTTGGGTATGAGAGATATCTAAAGCTGGCTCTCTTGGGAGACAGTTTTGTGAGTGCAATTGGAGATTACAGTCCCCTGGTATGGCCTATGTCTCCTCTGCTGGTCTCTTGCAACTCCCCACTCTTACCTTTTATATCCAATATTATATATCGAGGCTTTGGGGGCTTAGGCTGCTTCATCCCTAGCTGAAAGTCCTTTGGGAGGGTTCTTTACAAGATAGGGAGTGACTGCTTCCCTCCTGTATGGTCTAAATGTGGCCTATGGAAGTGTATACGCTTGCCCATCACTGGGGCAGAGGCCGCTTGCCTCCTACTCTGCCCTCCATGACTTCAGAAGTATAATTTAAAGCAGTGGTACTCAATCAAAGTCTGTACACTGTGCAAGAGTTAAAACTGAACCAGAACAGAAACAGAAACTGTGAAGGATCATCACTTAACTGTTCTCTAGAATTTTCAGAAGAACTGGCCTATTTATTGCTTGTCACTGTGCATGCACTTATTCATAGAAGTAGTTATAAGATTATAAGATACTCTCACAATGTGTGATGTCCCTTCATGCCAGGTCAATTCTCACTAAGGGACCTTTGCTAGTTCTTAAAGTACCTCCTTACTTGGCATTTCTGGAAGACCACTCAGCATCACATCTGAAAGTAGCAAGATTAGTCAGCAACATGTATGAACACAGATTAGTCAGAAGCAAAAAAAAAAAAAAAAAAAAAAAGGATTTCTTGGGCACTTGTTTCGAAAGCAGAGGGTTTAACCACCAATCACAGATGCATTCTGAAAGACACTGTAGTAAAAAGTAGGGCACAGTCACTCCTAGCTAGCCAGTCGGCAATGCAGGGGCCCGTAAGCGTGCTAATTATGGTGAGGGTACAAAGGAGCTGCAAGGCTCAGCCTCATTAGTCAAGTTGCTCACACTTCAACTGGGGAGGTGATATTTGTTTCAATTTAACTAAACTTAAGAGGTTCAGTGAAATAAATTGTATTTCATGAACTTTGGGGGGCACTGAGAATTGTCCTCATTCCTTATTTTATAAATCTAGTCATTATGAACTTCACACTTGGTTCAGATGTTACTGGGTAATCAACAGACAGTGAATGGTAGAAGAAAATGGATCTGGCAATGTCATATGGCAGTAGTTGCACAATATGATATATAAGGAAATGTATTACATTATAGTGAAAAGAAATCACAGTGAAATGCCGCTGAAATCACAGGATTGATTTTGGGGGCGTTTTTTTTTTTTTTTTTTTTTTTTGAGACAGGGTCTTGCTCTGTCATACAAGCTGGAGTGCAATGGTACAACCAGGGCTCACTGCAGCCTTGACCTCCTGGGATCAACTGATCCTCCTGCCTCACCCTCACAAACAGCGGGGATCATAGGTGTGCACCAGCATGCCCAGCTAACTTTTTAATTATTTGTAGAGATGAGGTCTCACTATGTTGCTCAGTCTGGTCTCGAACTGCTGGGCTCAAGCCATCCTCCCACCTCAGACTACCAAAGTGCTGGGGTTACAGGCATGCACCATCATGTCAAGCCTGATAGATTTGGGGAGAAATATGTAATGGAGCAATGAAATATAAACATGAGGAAGGGGTTGGGCAAGGCTAAACTCCATAGAAGCTGGGGTAAACACAACTTGTTTCACGGAGATGGTTCTTATAACTTTGGCTCTCTTGGAAGCAGATGGCTTATGTCTGATTCCAGTCTGTGGTAGCAAGACTCCCGTTTACATTGAGCAAATGGGAAATTGCAGCCAAGGCAGGCACTGTTAAGACTCAGCAATCTGCTGTACATCAAACTACACACTATAGATGGCAATGCTTCCTGAATTTACGGATTAATACTTCAGAGCTTTAAACAGTAAATAGCTAGAGCTGTTGATCTCAACATGGTGTACTTGAAAATTAAGACAAAATGAAGGAAATAATATACTGTTATAGTAAAGGCTCTGAGTATAATGTTTATCATACAACATTCCTTTCCTTAGAAAATGTGGGAAACTGTGTTGTGTGAGCTTATAAAATAAAAGAAGATGTTTGTTCTGTGAGGAAAAGCTAAGTGCACTCTTTCCTTTCCACCATGTATCACTTGGTGCAATTATGTGTCAAGTGAGTCAATAACTGAATTGAAAGTAAGAATCTTCCCTAAGGTTTCCCATACATGTATTTTTTTCAGAGATTCATTTTTGTTTGTCCAAAATGAGGAATTTGTCTTTATTCAGAAATGTGATCATCAAACACTTGCCCTGAACCTGGGCTCTGAGTACTCCTTGGGGGAAGCCGTCAATCTCTTTGTTAGAGAATCCTTTGGGAGGCAAAAGCTAGAAGTGATCCCAAAGAGGTCCTGGGATTTGTTCAGGGATGAGCAAATAGGAAGTGACCAAGAATCCCTTCCTTACACCTTATACACAAATTAATTCAAGATGGATTAGAGACTTAAATGTTAGACCTAAAACCATAAAAACCCTAGAAGAAAACCTAGGCAATCCATTCAGGACATAGGCATGGGCAAGGACTTCGTGTCTAAAACACCAAAAGCAACGGCAACAAAAGCCAAAATTGACAAATGGGATCTAATTAAACTAAAGAGTTTCTGCACAGCAAAAGAAACTACCATCAGAGTGAACAGGCAACTTACAGAATGGGAGAAAATTTTTGCAATCTACTCATCTGACAAAGGGCTAACATCCAGAACCTACCAAGAATTCAAACAAATTTACAAGAAAAAAAAACCCAATCCCACCAAAAAGTGGGCAAAGGATATGAACAGACACTTCTCAAAAGAAGACATTTATGCAGCCAACAGATACATGAAAAAATGCTCGTCATCACTGGCCATCAGAGAAATGCAAATCAAAACCACAATGAGATACTATCTCACACCAGTTAGAACAGTGATCATTAAAAAGTCAGGAAACAACAACAGGTGCTGGAGAGGATGTGGAGAAATAGGAACATTTTTACACCGTTGGTGGGACTGTAAATTAGTTCAACCATTGTGGAAGACAGTGTGGCAATTCCTCAAGGATCTAGAACTAAAAATATCATTTGACGCAGCCATCCCATTACTGGTGTATACCCAAAGGATTATAAATCAGGCTGCTATAAAGACACATGCACACGTATGTTTATTGTGGCACTATTCACAATAGCAAAGACTTGAAACCAACCCAAATGTCCATCAATGATAGACTGGATTAAGAAAATGTGGCACATATACACCATGGAATACTATGCAACCATAAAAAAGGATGAGTTCATGTCCTTTGTAGGGACATGGATGCAGCTGGAAACCATCATTCTCAGCAAACTATCGCAAGAACAGAAAACCAAACACCGCATGTTCTCATTCATAGGTGGGAATTGAACAATGAGAACACTTGGACACAGGAAGGGGAACATCACACACCGGGGCCTGTTGTGGGGTGGGGGGAGCGGGGAGGGATAGCATTAGGAGATATAACTAATGTAGATGACGAGTTAATGGGTGCAGCACACCAACATGGCATGTGTATACATATGTAACAAACTTGCACATTGTGCACATGTACCCTAGAACTTAAAGTATAATAATAATAATAATAATAATAATAATAAAAGGAAGTGACCAGGACAGCACTAGCACCCTGGGCTTCTGAACCTAGACTCAGGGTTATGTCTAATCCAGCCATGTAAAACATTGACAGTCCCTGACTTCTTTACAGACCTACTCATAGATCCATATCAATCTCAGATATTCTCTCTTATCTATCTAATATCTGAAACCATTTGCATGTGTAAACCAAGCCTACAAATATTTAATGTAAAGGAATAAACGAAAGACCATTCACACGTATGCATTTTTTTCTGGAAGCCTCAGTGAGGTGGCCCAAGTTATCCAAACGCATTCTTTCAATATAGCCTAATATCAATTTAGTTCTTAGTATTTGAGTGCTTGCACAAAGAAAATATGTTGCTTGTCATCAAAGCACAAACAGCATAAGATTAACTAAAGCATAATTTTTAAAAACCCTGCAGCTCCTCCTATAATTGCATTTAGCATGTCTGCTTACTATCAGTATAACTTTAGGCTACTTAACCTTCATGACACTGTACTGTGGTTTAAATGATAGTATCCTCTCCAAAATTCATGTTGAAACTTAATGGCCAATGCAACAGTATTAAAAGTTGGGGCCTGTGGGAGGCAGTAAAGTCATGAGGACTCCAGGCTTATGAATTGTATTAGCACCCTTATAAAAGGTTGAAAGGAGCACGTTCTTGCTTTTCTGCCTTCCACCATGTAAGAACACAGCAATAGACACCATCTTGGAAGCAGAGAACAGCCCTCACCAGACACCAGTGCTGGCACAGAGATCTTGGACTTTCTGCCCCCAGAACTGTAAAAAATAAATTTCTCTTTTATAAATTACTCAGTCTCAGGTGGTTTGCTATAGCAGCACAAATGAACTAAGACAATGCAGTTACCTCTTCTGTGACAAGAAAATCAGATTCATTCCTTGTTGGGCATGCAGAATCCTGCATTCCATCCTTAGAAAATCAACAGTCACACGTGTGGCCAGGAACTTGTATCTTTGGAAAACTTCTCACGTGATTTAAATGCACAGACAGACATAAGAACCACTGATTACAATAACTCCAAGAAAAAAAACTATTATAAATGGGAAATAAAAGGCATATTTGTATTTGACATTAGTTAACCCAAACCAGGCATGGACCCAGGAGAATACTATTTTAATTCAATAAAGGTTTAAATTTATTGAGTATAATTTCATAGACTGAAATGAATAGGGGAGAAAAAGCAGCAAGCTCCTTGGCTGCTGAAGGAATTTTCTCAGCCAATTTTTGTAAAGGGCTTAAAGCAGTATTTGGTACATAGTATTAAGTCAATTAAGTAAATAATAAATATTAGCAATTATTTTTAGTATTGAATAAAAACAGTATTGATTAATTTAGGACAATTGTAAATGATCTTTAAAGTGGGGAGTAAGCAGCTCTTTAAGTGAGTAAAATCCCTTTAGATATTACATGTAAGTATTGAAACACATTAAAATATTGATGTATATTAATAACGAAACTGCAGTATGTTAACTTCTTACATTTTCCCACCAAGCAATATTGGATAGTCCTCTTCTTACTCTCACTGAATTTTTTCTTTTCAGAACGAATGCCAAAAATTATCTAGAAAAGGCATGTATTCTCATTCAAAGACACTTGAGCTGGAAAAATCCTTTAGATAATAGACTTCATCTTCGGGATTAATGTTAGAAGAGGATTTTGAAACATATTCTAATTAAACACATATATCTATAATAAAATCTTAACTTGTCTTTGGCTGGCACACGTTTATGATACACAATGTATCTGAAACATACATGGTTTAAAGGTGTAGAACATTTGGTTTTAATTGCTTCCTTTCCCTAACTGACCATTTCATTTGCTTTTCAGGGAGTTCTTGGTCCTTCTTCATAAGCTTTTGCAACTTGCGGGTGTCAGCACATCTCTTCCTTGCTCTTAGCTGGGACAGTGTGACACGTCTTAGCAGATATAAAATGACTACGTAAACTTGAGTGATGTCAGTCCTGTGCTGGGCCATTAATGCAAGACCACTACATGAACTGCCCAATTCTTTTAACTCTTTCTTTTCCCCAAGTTCTCCCTTAGTCAGTGAGTACACCAGCCACTATTAAAACATGATTATAAATCATGGTTGTGTGCTCGTTGACCCTCTTACAACACCAAAAAAAAAAAAAAAGAAAAGAAAGAAAAAAGGAAAAGAAAAAAACAAATTGAGCTCAGAGGGCTCAGCGCTAACTCAGACAGCACTTCTGCTGTTGATGAATCTTTATGGAAGCCTTATCTTATATTTTTAACAGCAAAGCTCAGGCTCTGTTTTACTGAAGCTGTTTATATATCTAATCAGAGTAGATCAGGAAATGTGGTTGACAGCACAGGGCTGCCTCAGAAACATAATATTTGCTGGCCAGCATTAAGGGGGCCTTTCAGCCTGGAGGCATGATCAATGAAGTGTGCCTGAGGCTCTGTTTAGATTAAAGGAAATAACACATTGGTGGCCACATTCATCCTGAGCAAATCATTTTCCCTCACGTGGGCTGCAGTGAAAAGCTTTCCAATAAAACCGATGACAGGATTAAACACAACCAACTCTTCACATGCCTTTCACGTGGCTGTTGGCCACAGGCTGGGAGAAGCACGGACTCCAGCTTGACTGGAAGGAAGATGGCCCAGAAAGAAAGGGCAGCCTGTGCTCTGCCCAATCGCTCACCAGCTGTGTGGCCTTTGGCAAACGTGTACCTCTCAGAGCCTCTGTTCCATCACTTTTAAACTGGTGGTGTGTTAAGGTTCTTCAGAGAAACAGAACCAAGAGGAAACATGTATATATGTATATGCATACACACCGCATACACACACACACACATATACATATAGAAGAGGAAAAGAGAAAGATTTATTTTAAGAAAAATTGGAGCATGCAATTTTGAGGTGTAGCAAATCTGAAATCTACAAGGGGGGCCTGCAGCCTGGAGACTCGGGGAAGAGCCGATGTTGCAAATGCATGCTGGACAAAGAATTCCCTCTTCCTCAGGAGGGGACCTCAGTCTTTTTCTCTTACAGTCTTCAATTTATTGGATAAGACTCACCCACATTCTGGAGGGTAACCTGCTTTACTCAAAGTCTGTTAATTTAAATGTTAATCACATCTAAAACATACCTTCATAGCAATGTACAGACTGGTGTTTGACCAAAACTGAGTACCAAGGGTATGATACCGTACCATTTCAGGGGGTTATAATAATACTTCACTTAGAGAGCTTTGGGGGGAAATTAAGCACTAATATCTACAAAACATTTTGCATGGCACATGGCACAAAATAAAGATTCACTAACTGCCCCTGTACTCTGAGATTTTAGGTGGATTTGACTAACGATTTAAGATTAAATTCTAAAATATTGGAAAACATGAGTCACTATTGGGTATAATTCAGTGTTACCATTTGACAGCATCTGCTTCAGATTCCTTTGCAGACATATTGTGTTGAACCTCCACCAGTAAGCTTCATGTGTCCCTGAAAACTGAGGGGCTACATATTTGTAGCAGGGGTGTATTTGTAGACTTAGAGAATTTTTAAAGGCTTACCTTCTGCTCTTGAGAAACAAAAACCTTTGTGAGTACAGTAAGCTTTTCATGGATGTTTCCACACTGTGTGGCCCTAGCAATTTTGGAAGGTGGAGGAGTAAGGTAAGAGCTCATTTAATACTGTCTCATGAAGTGCCTGCCCCAGAGTTGGAAAAGGGAGCTTAAGAATGTGGCTTCCATGTATGTCTTTCTCTCCATGGCATAAAATATGACTTCGAAAAAAACTTCATTGTTTCCATTTCAAGGTCTTTTTGTGAGGGGAGAAACTGGGCAGTCACTAGTGGAATGCTACCTTTCCAAGATTTATTAGGAGTCTTGAAGTCTCAGTAAACTAGGAAGGTAGCTTTTGTATCCTACAGCACTCAAGACTGATTTAATTCCATGTCAGTTCTGGAACTGCAAGCACAATATGAACTGCAACTTTATAAATTGCTCCTTAGAGCAGCTGACCTTGCAGGTGGGAGAGTCAAAAAGGGTGGAAAAGTAGAGGAAGCTGGAAGGTTGAGAATTGGTACACCCAGCAGCTACATTTCACCAAAGCACATGGAGTTCTCATCTGTCCCCAATTTCACCCAAAACATCCCTTCTTTCCCTTGTGTTTGTTTCCTGCCTAAAATAGCAATTTTTTTTTCCCCAGAAGGGTGTCAAATGAGGTAGTGAGGGAGAAACTTGATTATGCTACCATAGTGTGCAGGTTTTTTAAAATTTTCCAAGATTATTTCACCAAAACTCTGCCCAAGAGAAACTCAGAATAAACTAAGTAAAGCCTAATTTATGTCTCCTCTCACAATAGAATTCCTGATAGAAACGTTAAAACAAACTGATGTCACTAAGAAAACAAAGTTAATACTCAGAAGCACTGAATTCTTACAGGAGCTAGAAAATATGATGTGGTTTCATAGCATCTATTAAGTCATGTTTTAAAATGAGCAAGTAACAATGTTATTGGAAGGAAACCACAGACCATCAGGATAAATCTCCTCACAGCCTATTAGTTCCCTTGCAATGGAGTGTTGTCTATGGGGTGGTGGAATCCTATTCTCTTTTGTCATTTAATATTATTCCAGACCAAGCATTTGTGGACAATGTTACCTTAGTGATAGGATTTCCATGTCTCAGAATGAATATATGCAATTAATTCTAAAAAAATAAATTTGTGAGGGGAAGAAATGTAATCAAAATTAAAATTAAAAATCAAAATAATAAATATATTAGCACAGGTTGTCAGTTGTGATTTTCAGATTTGATATACATCCTCTTAGTATTTTACATTCATTATATCTAATTCATCAATTAAAACTGATCTATAGCCATGTGATCTCAATATCCTGTGACAGATATGCTCTTTGCACTTATCATATTTCAGATATTTCGACAGATGGCTGGGCTGTAATATTGTATACTTACATTTGCCCTAGTCAATATTGGTCTCTACATTCTGCTATGTTGGGTGTTTTACCAATTAGAAAGTACAGAGAAGTAGAATCATAGCTATGCATTTACAAAGTTCAAATTTAACAACATATACACCATTATAAAGAGAATACCTTGACTATATCTAACTGCTGATTTATACTCACATTCTACTCCCACCCCACTGTATTTCCCTAGAAGGCCAGGTAGAGGTTAATCTGTTCCAAATCCACACTACTCATGTGGTTTGTGCCCCTTGCTTCTCCCTGAAATAAAGGAATTATCCTTGTGTGGCATCTGTCATCTGAAATCAAACATAGAAGTCCCACAATAAATGCATTTATTGTCCCAAACTTTAAAGCGGAAATGTGAGGTTCAGTCTTTCAGTCTGGATCTAGTGTCATTCATCCAACAGGCATTTCCAACCCCTCTCTCAGCCTCATGCAATTATATCACAGTTAGGTAGAATTTAGACGTCTTGGGCATTTGAAGAAAACACCCAGGCTTTACATTTGCTTCACGATTAAAAGTGAGAATAGCTATAGAGTGTGTTCAACTACTGAAGAGATACTGTGTGGATTAGGAGCAGGAGTGAAGAATTAAAAATATGTATTCATCTAGCTCTAAAAGAGTACCATCACTCCTGCTTGCACAAGATTGTGAATGCACTAAATGCCACTGAATTTTTCTCTTTAAAACAGTTACTTTTAGGTTACTCAAATTTCACAATTTTTTAAAATGTATTTATCCACAGAGTTGTTATTAAGTGATCTAAATGTCTAGAAACAACCCCTCTCTCCCTTCTTCCTCCTCTCTTTTTTTTTTGGTAACTATTTTTAGCAACCAGGTATTGATCACATTGGCCAGGTTTGCCTTGGTCCCGCTGTGAGGTAGATGAAGCATGTCTGATGGCCTCTTCAGTCCCATCTGTCCTCTCTTGTGTTCCATCAGGTTCCCAAACACCCCCAGTGTTACCTTGCTATAGTTGGTACCTCCAGGCCCAGAGAACTGAGCCTAGTAAACATATTTGGAGGTAGAGGGTTCATGTTTTACTACTGAATGTTGGAGTTTGGTTCAGCCATTTATTCACCAAACATGTATTGAGCACCTATGGTATGCCAGGCACAGTGATGCATGATGCCATCCTGACAGTGACCCAGAAGAGTAAGAGGGCACCCCTGCTCCCCAGCAGCTTGGTATAGTGGTCTTGGTGTTGGTTAAAAACAATTTTACCAAAATATGGTCCTGCTGTAAGAGACGTGCTGTCAGAGCACAGAAGAGACAATCAGGGAAGGCCTCACAGAGGTGGTAGCACTTGAGATGAATATTCATTGGTAAGAAGACTTTTTCTAGCCTAAATAGAAGAAAATTATATCCAGGAAGAGATGGTCATAAAGTTGTGAAAGGGCCAGAACTGTTCTGGGAAAGGTGAAAACTTAGTGCAGCTGAAGCTACGAAGATGTGACAGCAGTGGCTGCGGGGATGAGGGAGACAGCACAGTGCGTAGGAGCAGCCTTGCAGGAGCTGAAGTGTGATCCTCAGAGGCACCAGGAAATGGCTGGAGGGGTGCAGAAGGAGGACAGAATTTGGAAGGAATTTGTGATCAGTTGGATGTGGGGGCTGGTAAGAGAGAGTGGGACTGAGGATACACACATTTCTAGCTAGAGCAGCTAGGTGGGTAATTTCTCTGTTGCACTAAGTAATTGCTTAAAGTAATAGAAAGATCCAGAATGGCAAATACCAGATGCTGTGGCAACTGAATGGGAAAGAGGTCGGAAGCAAGAAAGTCTCTCCTGAGGTTATTGAAAGCCTCCTTTCAAATAAACGACAACTGTGTCTACTCAGGAAGCCACTCCGACATTATGGAAAAGAAGAATTCAAACTCCACAAGCTGAGTTAATTTTGAAAGAAAATTTTGGTAATAGTTACACACAATTTTCTATTGTCAGTTGTGTAATTTGCATTTACATAAATAAGCTTCAGTCTTTGACCCAGAGAAAGTTCATCTTCAATTAAACTTTAAAATATGTAATTTCATTTTTAGTTTGATAGAGGACTATTTTTCTTTTATCTGACAAGGACCTGAGAAAACAACAATCTGTTCAAAATATGAATAGCACAGGATATTCATCTAAAAAGTTCATTATAGGAGGTACTACATTTTTTTCTGGAATACTTTTTCTTCAGAAGATCTAATGGGTCAAATATGCAATAAATTAATTATTTCAATGTGAAATTCCATTTCCATCTAGGGCAAGTTACATACACTCATTCTTTTGTGTGCATTTGGTTACCTGTGAAAACAAAGCTCTTTCCACAGCCTGTGGTCAGCATCATCAGCCTCATGGTCACAAATGGTACCAGACAAGAGGCAAATTTCATATAAACTGACTTTCTCTTCTTGTTATACCCTAACAATATTTTTGTTGTAAGCATCTCATTTAAAAGTGGGAAGAAAAGTAACAGTACTACATAGAACCATAAATGAACCAAAACTGACCTCAATGAACTAATTTAACTGTATTTATTTATACAAGCTGTGCTACAAACAATCCTATTTAAGAGCCATATACAATTTAGTAAAGAATTTCTAGTTGTAAAAATAAGCAAACAAAAATATTTACATATATCACCATTTAAAAACTCAACTGTTATAAAAGTTGGTCATTTTAAATTAAAATGAGATAAAGAAATCTATTTTGTAAAAGAAATTGTAGTACTTAAACCACTTCCTCATATTGTATTTTATGTATTCATTAATAAAACTATTGTTGTTAAGGTGGTTCTTTATTATCAAGGATAGGATCAATATTTGATTATAACCTACTAAGTTAAAATTGGAACATTTGGACATTTGGAAATGGATTTGAAATTTTGTGCCCAATTTCCAGTTACGTATTGTTTTTTTCCCATGCATAAATAATTTTTAAAAGAGAAAATATAACACTAGCAAAATCCCAACCTAACACAATAAGGAAATTTGAAAAATCAGCTTTGATTTTTAGGAAGTTAATATGATTAAATAAAAGTTAAATTTCACTGCTTTAGGCTTTACTTAGTTGACCTTCTTGTCATTAAAAAGGAAGAAGGATTGAATGTCCTGTGCTGATTGCAAATAAAATGGAAACTTCTCATAGACCCATCGAAGTGTTGGAATTTTACCCACAGAATTTAGGTTTAAATACATAAAAGTTGACATAATAAGTAATTCCAGAAGAATTGATTTGGAAAGAATCTGAATCATTTTAATTTGAAGTCTTCCAGAAAAAAGAGCTTCCATGGTATTTTGGTATCAGTTTTCAGTCTCTAATGGTGTTTACTAGATTTATTGGACAATTTCTGATAATACGCCTTTACATAAAATATGTTCTTTTTAAGATTTTAAGATTAACCTTGAAAATACATTAATGTACTAACAAAGAAAACATTTATTATCTTAATTCAGTGTTGTGAATGCCATAAGAAATAATCAAGTATTTTAAAGACTCACTTTTTATATTATAAAAACTAATTAGTTTATTTTATAAACAATTGGGAACTTATATCAGGTGCTATTTGCTGTCAGATATCAATGGAAGATAAAGTTTTGTTGTTACAATAATAAATAAATAATTTATGTGTGTTTATGTGTGTATAGATAAGTTTTTAAATTCTCTGAATGTTTATAGAGCTTTTCTTACATGCTTAGTGAGGTAGAAGGAAAGAAACTAGCATTAATTGAGCCTAATATGTCAGACCCTGTGATAGAACTTTACACCTATTTTCTCACTTAACCCGAAACCTAGGAGGGAGCTGCTATTACTCTCAATGGGTAGCGCTTAAGTGGGGATGTTGTCTTTAAAACTAATGTCTGCTGGACTTTGAAGCATATGCTTTTGCTTATTTTCTTAATTAAAATTGTTTCCATCATGCAGAAAAGTAAAGAAAATAATACAATGGACTCTATTTTGCTACCACCTCTCATTAGCAAATATTAGCACTTTACATTATTGGCTTCATGTTTTTTTATTTTTTCAAGACCAAGAGTGTTTATTTCATTATAGGGAAAGTGATTGGTAAGAAAGCAATAGCAATGATTGTCTTTTCCCAATTATTGGGTCCCAGGATAGGATGCAAGTCTCTCCAGATTGCCTGAGACTTGCTATGGGTACAATCACAATGATTTTCTTGGACTGCGGCTTGGGTTTCCAGCCCAGGCTTTTGTTATGGAAAATGGTGGTGTACAGCTCTATCTCAAACTGGCATTTTAAATTTATTTTTAATAGACACAGCGTCTTGCTATGTTGTCCAAGCTGGTCTTGAACTCCTGGGCTCAAGTAGTCCTCCCACCTCAGCCTCCCAAAGTGCTGGGATTACAGGCGTGAACCACCATGCCTGGCCTCAAAATGGCATTTTAATAGGGAGAATGGAGTACATTAGTAGCCACTATGTCCCAGCCTATGACACAGACTTCATCTTTTAATAGTCATTTTCTATGCTTCTTTGAGAAATCAAATATCAAGGGTATAGCCAATTCCTACTCAGTCTTCACTACTCTCTTCTCTCGGTTCCCAGAGATACTACTTATACATTTATTACATATCCTTTCAAAACTCTTATCACAATTGTAACTTCTTCCCCTCAGCTTTTATTGTTTAGAGATTCATCACTATAAATGTAGTGTCTTATTAATCCATTTAGCTGCTATGTATCCCCTTTTATGAATATGTCCTATTTTGATTGACATTAAATTTGTTCTTAGTATTTTGCTAAATAAAAATATTGTATTGAACATTCTCACACATGTCTGTGTTCATGTGTGTAAACATTTCTCTAGGACAAACAGACGGTCCCTGATTTACAATGGTTTGACTTTGGATGCTTTTTTACTTTATGGTGGTATGAAAGCACCATCAGTAGAGACCATACTTCGAATTTTATATTTTGATATTTTCCTGAGCTAGCAATATATGGGTATCATACTCTCTCTTAACCCTGGACAGCCACAGCTGCAGCTCCCAGTAAGCCCCGTGATCACAAGGGTCAATAGCTGATACTGTACAGTGCACTGTGTTGTCCCATGAGTTTGCCCAACTATAAACAAATGTAAGTGTTCTGAGCCCATTTATGGAGGCTAGGTTAGGCTATGTTGTTCTGTAGATTAGGTGTATTAAGGGTATTTTCAGTTTATGAGATTTTCAAGTTATCATGGGTTTATCAGGACGTAACTCCATTGTAAGTCAAGGAGCGTCTGTATATCTAAATTTTTTTTGTTAGTTCACAGGACATTAACTCTTTCTTGCAAAAGTGTTGACTTTAGTCATTGAGAATGTGCTTTAAGATGTAGAAGCGCTGGAATCCTGAAGGTAGATCACACAGAATGCTCATACTACCAAAGATAAAAAGAAAACAGAGGGGCCAGCTTCTTTGCTTCTTTGGTGTGCATGGGAGGAAGTTCAGCAAAGTTATCTTCCAAAAGAGTGAGAAGACACTTATTGGGCATAGAGGCAAACCTCGGAAAGGCCACCAGGATGAGGTTATGAGTCAGGCAATGGTCTTAAGGGCTACCTTGTCCAAAACGGCCTGGAGCTGGGGGCTGAGGGGCCAGTAGGGACAAGTGAGAGCCAGGCTGTCCTTAGTGGGGCAGAAGTTTGCACTCGTAAGAGATGAATGGTAACACAGGGCAGCAGGCAGAGAGATGGGCTGTTTCTCCAATCTGTCTTCTCTTCTCAATTCCTAGCACTGTGCCTGAGTTCAGCTTCTAATAGTCTATTCCCTTACTAAGGCAAGGTTTCGTGGCTGATCATTGCCCCCTCCACATTTTGGCAAGATAGTTCCAAGGAATAGCTTTGCTTTGTAACTTTGCTGCCCAATACCATTCAGCAACTAACCATTACCACGTTCATCAGTTACAACTAGAGTTTAGTTTGATATTCAGAGGCTTTGAAAGTTTGGCTTTAGCCTACACTTCCAGGCATTGTTCCTTGTTATTCTGTTTATTTGTAATTAATATTTAAATTTTTATTTAAGTTGTATATCTCATTAAAAATTTTTTTCATTTTCTTAAAGTTGCATATATGTTTTGAGAATCAAATAGTCCTAAAAGGTTTGTTACAAAAATAATAGTACTGTCTAGCCTCCAAGCTATGTACTTTTTCAATTACAGTGGATTTTCCTAAATTACCCTCCGAAGTAGCTGTAGCAATTTATATTCCCACTATAGCAGTATATGAGTTTCCATTTCCCAACCCCTCATCAACATCTAGTGTTATCAGAACGTCTGCTAAACTTGTGATTGTGAAATTGTATCACATTGTTATTTTAACTTGCTGTTCCTTGTTACTAATAAAAGGGAACATATTTTAATACGTTTATTGGTCAATGAATTTAATATGTTTATTGGTCACTCTCTTTTTTTCTGATTGAGATGTAAGACTTTTAAAATACATTCCTTATATGAATTATTTCTTGCCTATTATATTCTATAACCTCCTATAAGTCTATGACTTATGCTTGTTTGTTCATGGTGGGATATTTTTTCATCAAAGTTTAAAAAATTATGATGTAAATTTTGTTAATCTTTTATGTTTTGTTCATTTTATGTTGTGCTCAAGAAATCATTCATTATCCTGATATTGTAAAAAGATTTAATTACACATATTTTTAGAAGTTTTAAAATTTACTATTCCAGTTAAGTCCTTTAAGCTATTTGGAGTTCATTTTTGTGTATGGTGTGAATTTGTGACTTAATTTTATTTTTCCCAGGTTTTAGCCAATTTTCCTAAAAGTTTTAACTTAACTGTCCACCACTTTTCCTCTTAACTTATAATGCAATATTCCAACAAATTGTTAGTGCATTAATTTATTTGAATAGAGTTTCTAATGTTAACTCATCCTTGCATTCCTATGACAAACAATTGGTCCTGATACATTTTTTTATACACTGGTTGATTCAACATGCAAATGTTTTCTCTGAAATTTCTTCTATAGTCAAAAGTAAGATTTTCATTATGATTTTTTTCATTGACTGAGGAATTATGTAGGAATGATTTTTAATGGTCCAAAAGCATTTGGAGGTTATCTTTGGTTAATTGTCACTCACGTAATTGCACTCTACCAAGAGAATATAGCCTGTCTCATTGTACAAAAATTATTATATATTTGTTACTTACTTTGTGCTCTGGCATGTGAAGTGTGTTTATGAATGTTACATTGGTCCCAACAGGACATTTTACTAATAGAAATCAATGTGGTTATATGCCTATTTACACAGTGTATAGAAACGTATACACGTGTTTTCATGAGATGTCAAACCAGTGTGCATCACTTGTTATCCCAAAGCTCTGTAAATACGAATTGTTGAAAAACAAATTCCAAACACATACTGCTTTTATCTAGATGCTCAGTTCCTGATGCCAAGAGTGTAAGGTATTAAGAAAATGGTACAACTTGAAGAAAACACAATTTCCTAAGAGAGATAAATGGCTGTCATAGGTTCTGTGCCAAGCACTCACCAGAGTTCTAAGATTTGGTGTGGGTCTGCTGGAATCCACTGTTAGCTCTAGGGATTTTTCATATCTCTATTTTTTTCTTATTCAAAAACCACACCATAAGCATATTAAATATACTCTCTGTCATTTTAACTTCAAGAGTCAAAAAAGAGCTGCTATCTTCTGAATAATAATGGCACAATAAATTCCATTTTAAACCATGTAAAGACCACTTTATCAGAAAGCTGTTTTGTTATTTCCTTTAGAAAATAGGCCTTTCCTTTGGAAAACGTCTTTGAATGGATGGACATTAGAAATCAGTCAAATTCAAATGTAACCTATTACTGAAAAATCAGTACAAATGGCCAGTAAAGTGATATTTTGTCATCCATCAGAAAGTCAAAACTAAAAAAGGTCAGTGATATCCAGTGTTGGCCAGTGTGTGGATAAATGGATGTACTTCCCCACTATTGGTGAAAGGTGGTACTATAAAACCTTTGATAAAGATCATGTGCTTATTTTTGGCCGTGCATTGTCCACCCTGCTCTTTTTACCATCTATATGTCCAAATGCCTCTGGAGAATGTTCCCATTATCTGCGGGTAGAGTGGCAGCTCCTGGGAGGCTTTAAGGTATACTGGTTAAGGATATGGACTTTGCTGTCAAACCACTGTGAGTCTGACTTTGCCATTTCCTCTATCATCTTGGGAAAGTTACATAGCTTCCCAGAAACTCTTTCATCAGTTACTGCTATTTATGTGTAAAACCTTTTGTATTTGGTACAATGGGATAGCCACAAGAGGTCAGCTTTGGGTTGAAACTGAGAAAGAAACAAAATAAGGGGATCCAGGTGCAGAGATCAGAAGAGAACTGACATTTCCTGAGCCCCTACTATGTGTAGGTGCTCTCAAGTACTAAACATACGTGTTCTCACTGTGCCCGTCACAACTATTTCATGAGGTCGTATGCCCATTTTATAGATGAAGAAACAGTCATTCCCAATATCATACAATATTTCAGAAGTAGAACCAAGATCTGTCTGAAACCAGAGTCAATGCTTTTAACTACTATTAACACCACTCCTCAGGGCCTCAGACACAGTAAAGGGGAGCCACGAGGGGCCCACGTGAAAACATTGGATAACTAAGGGAATGGGGAGGCCTGGGCAGAGGAGGAAAGGCTGAAGGCCACTTGGTCTTGATAGCTGGATATTGGTCCAACCATCTGGTTCATCACAAGACCACAAACCCAGACACCAGATTGGCGGAGCCCATGGTCAATGACTGAGAAATAATTTTCAGGTACTCCTGAGGATAAAGAAAATTGATATTGAAGAATCCTTGCAAAAATATAATGGGGTTATCTCAAGTAGTCTGCTATCTTTCTAAGAACAAACCAGAGGGATGTCAGTCAAAAAAAATGCAATCTAATCTCAGAAGGAATGGGCAGCTATTACGGAATACTATCAGTCTCCAAAGAACTTTAGACTGTTGTTTACAAGAAAAGTACCTGAAATCAGACTTGCAATGATTTTCTATATTTGAAATAGATAAAATAATAAATATTCCCAAAATGAATTTATGCAATGTTTGGGGTATCATGCCCAGAGTAGTTTTTTATTTGAGAATGAGGGGCAAAAATAGGGCTTGAATCATTATTGAATCAATATCACACATTCCCACAAAAAAAGGAGTCATTTCTAATGCCCTCACCTTTTATATATACCAAGGAAAATGTTAGATTTGTATTGGAAAAGCATATAAAAGATCCACAAGTCCTAAAATATGCTGATTTTATTGGAATGCTTTTGATGCCTTCATCGTCACCTTGGTGCACCAGTTTTGCTGCTACCAGTTGCTGGTAAGGTGCGAATGACACAGCACGAACAATGACCTGAATAGCAATTTGGAAATCTTTACCTTAGACAACTTGGCTACAATTACACAATTCAAAAGTGTGGGTACCTATAATCCATAAATAAAATAAACTAATCTTTTGACAAAAAGAAAGTTTAATAGCTTAAAAAAAGACTCCTCCAACAAAACAAATTCATAAAATCTGTAGTAAACCTGCTGTCTCAGTTCAAGCTGCTATAACAAAATATCGCAGATTAGGTTGCTTAACAACATTGATTTCTCACAGTTCTGGAGGATGCGAAGTCCCATATCAAGACACCAGTTGACTCAGTTCCTGATGAGAGCCCCTTGCTGGCTTGCAGACAGCCACCTTCTTCTTTGCCAGTGTTCTCACATGGCAAAGAGAGACAGAGAGTGTGAGTGCCCTGGTGTCTCTTCCTTTTCTTATGAGGACACTAGCTCCACCTCATGACATCAACTAACCCTAATTTCCTCCCAAAGATCCCACCTTCAAATATTATCACATTGAGGGTTAGAGCTCCAATATATGAATTTGGGGGTGGGGGTGGGACGGGACACAAATATTTAGTCCCATAACACCAGACAACTATTAACTAAAGAAGTTTTATCCCTCATAAAACTAACCTGATTTGCTTCTGATTTCAACCAACTCTCTGAATATTGGTTGCTGAACAAACATTTAAAGTTCTTACTAGTGCTAGATTTTCTTTAGTTCCTGCTCCCTGGTCGAATTTATATTTACTCCTACTTAATTAAAACTGTCCAATTTTGCCTAATGATGGTCACTTCTTCCTCAAGAGCTGTCATTTATCCCATCCAACTGCCTCCTCTAGCAAGAAAATTGAGAAGCATTCTCCTTTGACAAATGAATATCCACTAATAAGCTATACTCACACATTCACATTTCTTTTTTTTTTTTTTTTAAGAGGGACAGCATCTCACTCAATTGCCCAGGCTGCAGTGCAGTTACACAATCATAACTCCCAGGAACTTCAAACTTCTAACTCAAGTGATCCTCCCGCTTCAGCCTCCCAATTATCTAGAACTGCAGGCTTCTGCCACCATGCCTAGCTATATATATACACACACACTATATATACACACACACACACAAACATATATACATACACACATATACTATATATACACACACTGTATATACATACATATACTATATGTATATATACACACTATATATACATGCATACTATATATACACACATATACTATATATACACACTATATATATGTACCAACTGTATATGAATGTATACATACACACACACACACACACACACATATATATGTACCAGAGACTGGGTCTTGCTATATTGCCCAGGCTGGTCTTGAACTGTGTGCCTCAAGTGATCTTCCTGCCTCAGCCTCCCAAAGCTGGGATTACAGGCATCACCCACCATACCTGGTCCTCCCATTTCCTTTATCTAAACAAATGTAACACAAAACATCTTTTAAAACAAATTACAGTCTATTTAACTAAACTTGAATTTCTCAAAATATTACTATCAAGGGGTGGACCTGCTTCTTAATAAGGTTTCAAATGCATTCATGAGGAGTTCTCAACCTTGTCTTGACAAGGAAGTACTGCTGACTGGCCCAGTCTCACCATCATCCACCGAGTTGTGGAAGAGGCTGCAGAGAGTGTGATAGGGCCCTTGAGTGGTGGGTGCAGAGCCAGCTCTGCCAGCTCGAAAGCCTCTCAGGGAACACTTGGCAATTGCAGCCTGTGTGTCACTAGCTTTTATGTATTCTCAAACTTCCAAGAGAAAAGTCCACAGCAACTGTCCACAAGATAATTACTTATAGGAGGACTATAAAAGCATATATGTAGGGGTTGCCTAGAAGAGACACAACCCCAATCTTTTCATTAATTTGCATTTTTTTCAGTCTTTCTTATACTTTAGCAGTCTCAGACTCTTTAAGGACACATCTGTTTTTCATGCAAAGCTTCAATTCACATGTACAAAAAGACGTTTGTGTATACAAATGAGATAAGAGTAACCAAATCTCCTGTATCCACATGTACACAGGTGTCAGTGTTTTAATGGAGAGTTACTGAAGAGCACACTTAAAATGTCACATTTCATAAAACTTTCCCCCATCCAAAGACATAAAAACTTGGCTGCATTTATTTGTAAAACTGAAATTACTCTCAGGGAGATTTAGTTCACCTTCTAATGTCAACTGAAACAAATTTGGAATTTAAAGGATATGAAACTACAGATATCCTTTTTTAAAAAATATATCATATTAATGCTGAATGAAGCATCAGAAATGAGGACATTCTCATTAGTTGCATATAAGTTGTCTCCAAATTCACTTTGGTACGAAATTCTCTGGAATGTGGGCTCGTGTTAGAATGAGTTTTTAGTGCTAAAATTAGCTATTCCCCTTTCTGATCAAGAGGGGAAAGCTGTCAGAAGTCCCATTACAGGGTATGTTTAGTCCCCCACATTCAATGTTTGTTACAAATCAGGAAGTAGAGAGAGGACTTGGTTCTCTCAACCCCTCACTCATGCTACAATCATATCATCCTTGTCACAACTCATTTGGTAAAACTCTTCATAGAGGCAGTGAGTTCACAATTGCCTATAAAACAAAATCCCTGTGCGATAAACTCTGCCATGCCCTTCATATGTCAGTGCGGCTGCTCATGTATCATTAACACAATCAAATCCATCCCCACACCTTAAGTCACTGCTTGGGTTTCCCTGCTAATGCATTCCTGCAGTGCCTGCCTTTAATGTTCTGACTGTGCTCAGAATAAAAACAACTGGGTGTCCCCACTCTGTATATTCTGAAACTGAAAAGAATCAATTAAACTAGCCATATTTCCATCAGGGGGGCTGCTGCTGCTCCCCAAACAGCTTAAGCTGTCTTCTCATAGTTTATGATGTCAGCAGGATCTCTCGATTGAAATACAGCCTTAAATCTCACCCACCCCCTTGCTGGCCCTCTGTCTGCAGTATATATTATTCTTGTAGTTTTTAGAGACAGCTGTGTGAATTAATGAACTGATGTGAGAATCAGAGTTGGCCTGGAGCCCCACTTAAAAGTCATGTCGATGACCTCATAAAAACAGCAAAGAATGCTTACAGCTTGCTTGTAAAAATAAATCCATTTCTTAATAACTCAGAATGCCCACATAATTCAGCACATATTTTAACCCCAAATGATTATTTCATAAGAATGAAAATTTCCCATGAAAAAGACATTTAGCTGACCCAGGCAACTATAAACTTTAATTGATATTTCACAGTATGTACTAGTTTGCTCTCTAGGGAGTGTAGAATATCATTCTTGCACCTGCACATTAACTCCAGAGTTATAGTATTTCAACCATTAAACATTTTTCATTAAAGCACTTCATATAGAATTAGTCTAATCTGATTTTAACAAAAGTATTCTATATTTAGTTTTTCACACCGTATTAGTGTAAACTGTTAGAACTAGAAAGGCAGCGCTTTTGTTCACTGGAAAAAGCAAAAGGGTGGTCTATATCCACTCACTTCAAAGATGGTCCTTAGTGCGTCTACCATCCTTTGAAACAAACACAGCATTTATCAACTAAGTCACTCCTGGGCAAATCGTAGGCTCTGAAGAAGCCGAGACACATGGTGAGCTCAGCTGGTTTGCAAATTTGCTCCTTTTCCCACAAAACCCTGCAAAGCAGGGAAGGATGCAGAATATTTTGGAGAGGCTGGAATTGAGAAAATGTGCAAAATTTTGCATCTTATGGTTTGAGTTTTATAGCAGTTATCTCGCTGGCAATCTTAGGTGAACAGCTGCAGGATTTTAGGATGTGTGACTTTAACCAAAAGGAAAGGGCCTTTCTAAATGCTTCAAGTTAGAATTGGAGAGAAGCAAGCAGCTTAGGAGCTCACTTGGAATCTGAGGTTAAGTCATATTTAAAGAAAACTAACCTACTCCAAATAACCTCTTTCTCCCTGAAATGCTAAACTCTATTCTTTCTCAGTTAGAACATGAACTTCTTAGAATTGAGAACACCTGAAGTAAACGAAAGTTGCTTTTCATGAACAATAGTTGTAAGTTTTCTCAAATGGACAAGTCCATGAATGCTTCCTGACTTGGTTTCCTTGGGTTTAGCCTTTACTTAAGAAAGCATATTAATATATTTTTATTGATACTTCAACTTGACATGCAATGAGATCTAATGTGATATTTGACAGGATTAGTCATAGTTAATTCTGTTAAACAGATATTGACGAGCTTGACTTTATCAAGAAAATGACCCCATGTGCCAAATAAAGATGTTCCATCAGATACTTATTCATATTAGAAAAAGAAATTTTAAGGAATAAAAAGATTTCAATTAGGCTTATTAAAATATTGGATCTTCTGACACAGTTCTAATAAAATGTACAGTGGTTGACTTCACACAACATAAATCCCTCATTGTACTCTCCTTGGGCTTGGTAGGTGCACACAGTGTTTTTTTGTTTGTTTGTTTGTTTTTTAAGTTAAAGCATACAAATATCCTAATATTTGACTTTTTGACCTACAAACATGGCTCTCTTATATGGCTCAATCTAGCAGTTCCAAGGGCTCTCTGGGTGATACCCGAAGTGGGAACCAAGCAGGAAAGGAAGTCACTGGAGTAAAGCAGGACAGGGCACAGAGAAAGCTACAAAGATGGACCCCACAAAGGGAGGCCTAAGTTAGTAGAGTCAGGGAGCAAAAAGCCACCAGAGTGGGAGACCTCTTGCCCACACACTAGGGAGTCAATCTTATCTTAATGTGTAAGAAATAGTTTGCCATGTTATTCTCAAGAGAACATACGGACATTATTGTTGTAAAGCCTTGGAACCTAGTGTAGGGTCTGGAAAATCTCTTGCTGTCTGATCCTTTTCTGACAGGTAAGACAAGGGTAACCTCACATTCCTCGGCAGGGTGTGGCTGTGAAGGACCCTTGCACAGAGGAACCACTCTGGTAGTTTTTTATAAACTACTGTTACCTTTAGTGGCTGTGGCAGTGGGAATAAAAACAAGTCCAAGCCAGTGGGCCAAGCCAAGTGGCTGACTGGGCAAATGAGAGGCAGTGGGGATGAGCCCTGGAATGCAATGCCCCTGCCTGGGTGGTCTCTACAGAATTCTAACAAGCCAGTGTGAGGGGCTGAGGAAGTGCTTCTTGTTTTCCTGGAATTAACTCCTACAACCTGTGTATGAGGGCAAAAGGAGAGTGGCACTTCCATTCTAGGTTTGAAGATTTCCAAAGCCCCATTTCAGGATAATTGGGACAAGCACCCCCTCCTCACCAATCTCCTCTCTCCCCACACACATCAGTACAAGAGGAGGACGGATGATAAAGAAGAAGGGGGTCTTACAAGGAACACAGAGTATGTGGAGCATCAACTATATCTTCTCAAATTGATGTGGCCAGCTGGTCCCTCTTCCTACAAGACCGAAACATGCCTGTCTGGAAATTGTCACTTGTATGAAAGACACTGGGTCACAAAACCAGCAGAGTCCCCACTGGGGCATGCAGAAAGGGGCCAGAAAGAGATAGTAGGGAAGTGCAGGGGACAAACATTTTGCCAGGAGCAGGCCAAGAAAAAGAAACATTCATAATCTGTTTCCTTCTTCCTCTTCTTCTCTTCCCCAACCCAAATCCATAGCTGAGTCAGTTGAGGAAGGTGGTTCAGCAAGCAGTCTCAACTGGCTGGGAGTCTGAACATGAAACACTTTTAGTTTTCCAATATGTACTCTCATCGCTTGTCTGTCAAATGCTCCCCTCTAGCTGGCTCTCAGTTTTCCTTAATAGTACATGTCTGAGTCCATCTCTTTAAGTCATTTCAATTTATCAAAACTATTGTGTATTAGCTCTTAAAGTATACTTTAGTGCTGTTTTGTTTCTAAACTTGAATCTCATGTTCATTTTAGGCTTTCCTAATTCACAAATCAGCACAGCCAGAGGGGCCTAGGGTGGAGGCAAGATGGGACGCCTTCTTCCGTATGCCTACTCCTTTGAGGTTTGGCAGGAGGAGGAAAGAGGAGACCAGATAGTGTCAGCCTCCTTGGAGACTGTGACGAAGTTGTCCTCATTTTCTGTCCTTTTTCACAGCTTCCCCATGCAGCCATGGGTGGCTTACAGTACCCTCTCTCTGTCAAGTGTCCAAATGTCAGCTAGCCCAGAGCCAAGGGGTGGGACGGGTGCAATGTTGGTTCTTCAGCATCACTGAAGATCCAGGACTAGCTGTAATACCCCAGGTCTTAGAACGGTCGTGTTAGTAGTCCCTCAAACCCACTCTGGATAGACTGATTTGGTCCTGAGTCCTCAGCCTTCACTAAAGCTCTGCTAGCGCTGGCATGAGGTAAATGGAATGGTGAGTGAATTTGTTGCATTTAGCATGGGTGATCAGTGTAGTCAAATATCTTCTGTAAATGCACTGGAGTGCCCATAAACCAGAGGATGGCACATAAGATTCACCTATTCAGGGAAAAATATTTCAGGGAGTGAAATATTGCTGTACTAAGCTGAGTTGTTTCAAGGAGGGGTTCTTAAGAAGAACCCTCTGTCATTGCTGCCCCTTTGTGTTGTTTCCCCATGGTAATACAGGAAACCATAGAGGCAGAAAGGAAGGAGAGACAAAGAGAGAGAGAGGGTGAAGATAGCAATTGGAGCATGAAAAATTGAAAAATAATACAGTGATTTTGACAAGGAATATATGTAAATGTATTATTGATACTTTTCCTTTTTTACAACTAATACCAGGAAAAGCGAGGAAAAATTATAGGAAAAGCACATACCTGAGTTGAGTTGACCTGTGGTCCTAGCAGTCTCTACCTACCCATATGACAGATTTCAATGTGTGTTTGAACTCAATATCTAAGAAGACATCTATAAAAGAAAATTTGCAGGAAGCCCAGGGAGTGGGAAGCATTGCACTTGTTTTGCAGCGAAGAGACAACTGTTCGATCCTTGGGTCTCTCCTCCTACTCCACAATTACACTGGATACTACTTTGAATCACACATATTGCTTATTTGTAGTAACAGTGAATTAGATAGCTATTGCTACAATAATGCTGCGTAGCAATCAGCTTCAACAATCCCAGCAGCAAAGATGTGCAGGTAAGCGGGGATCGGCTGGGCCCAGCTTGGGGCTTAGCTCTGCTCCTTGTGAATGTCATCCTCCACTGGAGAACATCCTCCAGTTCAGGCCAGTCTTCTCATGCATATGGCAGAGGTACAAGAGGGTAAGACCAATAAAAGCACTTTCCAGGCCTTGACTCATGAAATTTCCACTAACTTTCCAATAACCAAAGCCACCCACAGGGATGAACCCAACTAAACGGTGTGGGGAAAATACTCTACCTTTTTACTGGAAGAACTACAAAATTAGAGGGGAAGCGCATGGATGCAGACATGAGTGAAGAACTGGGGGCATTAATGCAATCTGGAAAACATGGTAGCTGACATTTTAGAAAAGACAGGTGAGGTAAAATAGGAAATTAAAATGCATCCCCAAATCCTACCATCCATAGATGACCACTCTTAACATTTCAAGTGCATTATTCCAGTATTTTTTTCTAGGGATAAAAAAATTATTTTTTTTCAAACTTGAAATCCTACTAAAAATACAATTATAGGGGTTTTAAAAACCCATCAAATTACATTCAAAGACTTCTTCTGTCATTGAATATTTGCAGACAATTGACTTCTGTTGTCTATAAGTTAGTCCAGCATGAAGATATGCTGCGTTTAATTTAAACATTCTGCTATTGTTGGACATTCAGTTTGTGGACACTATTTTCTGAACAAGTAGTAGGGATACCCTCTGATAATCAGAAGACATTTTTCTGAGCCATAGAGCATTTAGGAGTGTTCTGAAAGGGCAGGTTGTGCAGTAGGTTGAAAATCCAAGCCCCCAAAAAAAAAAAATTGTAATACACTTGTTGTAATGCACTCTCAGGAATCTGTTTCTTCTTCATAAAAGGCATATCAGCCATCTCTTAGATTTTTCATAAGCTTTGTAATTTCTTTCATAGCGATGGGGTCTCATTATGTTGCCCAGGCTGGTCTCAAATTCCTGGGCTCAAGCGATTCTCCTGCCTGGCCACCCAAAGTGCTGGGATTACAGGCGTGAGCCACTGAGCCTAGCCAGGAAGCTATGTTTTTGACACAGGGAAACAACAAAAAATGTGATATTGCATACAAGGTAACATATGATAACACATCATGCCAAAATATGTTAATCTAACTTTATAGTGTTCTGCTTTGTATGTATTGCCTTCCTAAGTAAGAGAAAAGCACTAATAGTCAGAACTTTAATGTCCGAGTGATGTTTCAAAGGTTTTCTAATGACCATGCCAGTTAATCAGGGGAAATGCAATGAATAGTTGGTCAATTATTTAGAAGTTGATTTATTTTTTTAATTAAAAAAATAGCTAAGGCCCTACTAACACAAAATCCCTGCTCTATTGATTAGTAATGTCTTTCAAAATTTAAATATGTCCTGGGAGGAGAACGTGTTAAGTCAATTATCTGTCATTTACAACTTACTATGATTATTAGGTCATTTCAAAATACAGCCAATACTGAAAAGGGGGAGACTGCATAAAATTGTAAAACCCAAAGGGCTCACTGAGTGTAGAGAGTAGGACTTGAGACTAATTACTGACAAATTAGTTTTCATTCATATTGGCTAATGAGTGAGAACATGGGAGCAAGTCCCTGTATCCGCCGCTTCATGGGTCCTTGATGCTTTTATATTCTTATGGCTTGTGTGCATGCAGTTACTCATTCTAGTCACTAGATGGTGGTTTTGCGCATAATAGCTCGGCTTTGCAAACTTTGCTCCTTGATTTATTGGAAATGTAAGATGTACCCCCATCTTCTTAACTAATTACCTTTTTTGTTTTTGTTTACAAAAATTATAACTTTAGTTATAGAATATAAAATACTTTGCATAAAATATGTCAAAGCAATCGAAAAAAATTTCAAATATGAATCTAACCATGAAATTTGCCTCAGCCTTCTCTGTAATAGAGTATGAAGATGCTTTCAGGAAAAAAAGGAGTCATTTGACTTCAACTCCAACTCTTCTGAATCAACAGATCATCTGCTTAAAACAGTGTAACATGTATGAAAGCACAGCTTCGTAAGGGTCTCGGCTGAAATTAAATGCTATATTAAAAGTTCAGTTCTTGGGCCGGGCGTGGTGGCTCACGCCTGTAATCCCAGCACTTTGAGAGGCCGAGGCAGGAGGATCACGAGGTAAGAAGATCGAGACCATCCTGGCTAACACGGTGAAACCCCGTCTCTACTAAAACTACAAAAATTAGCTGGGCGCAATGGCAGGCCCCTGTAGTCTCAACTACTCAGGAGGCTGAGGCAGTAGAATCGCTTGAACACTGGCGGCAGAGGTTTCAGTGAGCCGAGATCGGGCCACTGCACTCCAGCCTGGGTGACAGAGCGAGACTCCATCTCAAAAAAAAGAGAAAGAAAAAAAAAATGTTTAGTTCTTTATAAGAAAGAGTCGTGGGTTCCAACGTCACAATGAAAGTGGTTTTTTTTTGTTTTGTTTTGTTTTTGTTTTTTTTTTTTTTGAGATGGAGTCTCACTTTTGTTGCCCAGGCTGGAGTACAATGGTGGGATCTTGGCTCACCGCAACCTCTGCCTCCCAGGTTCAAGCAATTCTCCTGCCTCAGGCTCCAGAGTAGCTGAGATTACAGGCATGCACCACCATGCTGGCTAATCTTGTATTTTTAGTAGAGATGGGGTTTCTCCATGTGGGTCAGACTGTTCTCGAACTCACGACCTCCAATGATCTGCCTGCCTCGGCCTCCCAAAGTGCTGGGATTACAGGCATGGGCCACCGCACCTGGCCTCACAATGCAATTTCTTTACTGAAAATATGACTAATTTATTCTTCCTTTTTGCATCCCAGTTTTGGGGCACAATTATTTTTAAAAATGTTGGGCTCATGGTAAACATCTTTTTTTTTTTTTGAGATGGAGTCTCGCTCTGTCACCCAGGCTGGAGTGCAGTGGTGCGATCTCTGCCTCCTGGATTCAAGCCATTCTCCCTTCTCAGTCTCCTGAGTAGCTGGGATTACAGGCATGCACCACCGTGCTAGCTAATTTTTCTATTTTTAGTAGAGACAGGGTTTCCCCATGTTGGCCAGGCTGGTCTCAAACTCCTGACCTCAAGTGATCTACCCACCTTGGCTTTCCAAAGTGCTGGGATTACAGGAGTGAGCTATGGTACCCGGCCAACATCCCTAACTGAGCATTTTGCTCCTCTCATAAGTTCTACCCACTCTCCCTCTTTGCTTTACTTTTTTTTTTTTTTTTTTTTTTTTTTTTTAAATATGGAATGCTTCACGAATGACTCTCCCCCTTTTCAGGAATACCACCACACAAAGTTTTGATTGGGAACTCTTTGAAACTGTTAGGCAGTCCAACAGTGAAAGCACAGACATTTCTTTGCAGTGCTGATGTTCAATTGTAACATGTTATAATCAGCATTCATGTAGCTTTCCTCACATGGAAGCTAATAGCTTTCCAAGGATGCTCCATGTCCACAAACAAATAATTGTTTCTGTATGACTATAAAGCAAGTTGTGTTATCCTTTGAGTACTGAGGATTTGTGTGTCTTATTAGCTATCTGATGTCTTGTCTCCTGTATGTGACTGGAAACTCCTAGTTGGCAGAGTGTGCCATTTCCTGTGTAACTATATGTTGATTCAATAAATATATGCCTGGCCACTATTGGCCAAATGAATAGAAATAAATGCTTACTGATGCACTTAGCATATTCGTCAACAGACAGTATGTCATATATAATTGCCTCGCCTAGAAAAAGAAGAAAATGTTGCTCATTCCTTACCTCCTCATGGAGGTTCTAATGTTCTTCCAGGCTTTCATTAGCCATAAGGATTCAGCCTATGGATTGGAAGCTATACTAGATGACTAGAAACATATTTCTTCCAATTTTAGAATTCCATGATCCCATGAAAATCAAGTTACGAGAAATTATGATGTTGGGAGCTCCACTGGTATTCTCAAATGAATGAAGTCAATTGATAGTATTTCCAAGTATTTTGCATTATATATGAAGGTGTCACTAAAAAGTGCTAAAAATATCCATTAATCTAATCAATTAGGTCAAATAAAGAATACATTCAGTGGGATACAAATGGAAAAGGAGGAAAGAGAAATCAGTTAAGAATTGTACATCAGTGTAGTTCTATGGAGTATTTCATGTAATTAGCACATGGTAAAATATAATATGTTTAATGTCCAACATGATATATTGGTGTAATATAGACCTAACAACTTTCATGGTCTAAGCACAGATTCTATTATTTAAAAGCACATCCCTGTCCACATTACTTGGTAATTTGCTTTTCTTTCTAATATTCATTATACTTGCCAAAACCATAATTGCTGTAATTGCAAGAAGAATAATATTACTACTGCTTTTGATAATTTTCTATAATAACAAGAAGATAAATAGCTATAGTTATTTATGTACAAGAAAGTACACATTCTTATATTTCTTCCATGCAAGTGAGAATATTCAGTCAAGGCAGAATTACACAATTTGCATTTTTAAAAAAATTGAAGCTGTTCATTTGAAATTCCTCAAACTCATATCATGCCTTCCTTTCTGCACTTCTGAGTTTCTCCTTGCCTCTCTTGACTTTCACTGCTCAGGGAGGCTCCACCTTCCCATAGTAGACTCTCTTCCTTCCTATTTTCTTCTGCCCTAACCTCACCACTTATTGCCTCTCTCAGCTGTATCTTTGACCTCTCCTCTTTATTATATTATTCCTGTTTCAGATAAGCAATATCAAGTTTCCTTACTCGTAAAAATAACAACCACCTTCGTTAAACCTATATCCTCCTCTACGTACTAGTCCATCTATTTCTTCCTCTTTACAGCCAAGTTTCTGGACATAGATGACACTTGTCACCTCTTCTTCATATTTCATTCATTCTCTGAATCCACTGCAATCTGATGTCCACCTGTACTACTCTGCTGAGGTCATCCCTATCAAGGTCAGTGTTGACCTGCTAAGTCACAAACTGATTCAACTCTTTTTGTTCTTATCGTAACCTGGTTGACAATGCATCTGAAACTCTCCTATCACCTGGTTTCATAGTTAGCAGATTCAGCTAATACTCACATGAATCTGGCCACCATACACACATGCATACACACACCATATACACACAATTTTACTTATAAGAAGATAGATAAATTATTTTTCGAGTATAAAATAATACAAAGTATAATTGAACAAACACACCCACAATTCAGAATACCTGTTAATATTGTATCATATTTGCTATTAATCTCTTTTCCCTAATTATATATTTAGAAAAATTACATAAGTAATATAATCTATATTTCCCTTAAAGACATACAAAAATATTGCATTTCAGAAAAAGCTAAAGCCATTTTTATTCACCACCTTTATTTAGTTCTATTTCCCTCTCTGCCCCCTCTCCTCACACAAACATTATGTGAGACTGGTGTATAACCTTCCGCTTCACTTTAAATTTTTACTTACACACACAGGTAGCCATATGTTATTTAGGTCTGTGTGCATTTTCTAAATCTATATAAATTTAGATAATTCCATAATTGAAATTTCACGTTTCTTGCTTTTTTCATTTAACATGATTATTTTTAGGCCAATCTACATTGATATATATAAAGATCAAGTTCATGCCATTTAATTGTGGTAATACATTCATTCTGTGACACTGCTGCATTTTATATACACAATCCTTTAATAGTGAGTGTTTAGACTGTTTCTAGTACTTCTATTGCAAAGAAGGCTGAAACAAATCTCTTTGTGTCTTATATGCACATGTGGAAGTTTTTCTCAGGTGTACATACTGGACTGGGCCTGGCATTGCCGGGCCTTCCCCCTGTCTACAGATTTGCCTCAATTACGTGTTTTTTGGGTTCCATTGCCAAAGTTGTCTTTCTATAATAAAAGCCTAACCATGTGACTTTCCTTCTTAAAATCTTCAACTGACTCCTCATTCACTTCTAAATAAGTGGCACAGTCTTTGGGGTGTTTTGTAAGGTCTTTTTTTCATCAGGCTTCTACATGCCTGCCTAGGTTCATTTCTCACTCCCTTAAGCTACACTCTAGTCTTATTGAGCTACTCTCAGTATTTCTGCATTTTCTGAGTACAACACCTTGGTTTCTTTTTCCCTGCATATGCATGTTGGTGCCCTAGGTTTTGAATACTCATTCCCCATAGTCTTTGCCTGCTAACTTCTCATGCTTCAAAATTCAGCTCAGATGCCAACCCCTTTGAGAAGCCTGCATTTTTTCTCCTTCTGGGATAATTTAGACATTCAAAACAAACAAAACAGGCATCTCCTAATAATTACCTGTCAAGATTAACTAGTCAGTATTGTCTTCTCCTATGTCCATACATGAGGATAAAGAACCTACAAGATGCTCTGTCCACAACAGGTAGCAGATCAGGCATAAATGCCCTGGAATAAATCCACGGTCAGTTTCCTTTTTTTTTTTTTTTTTTTTTTTTCACTGAGAACACTGGAATTGGAAGCAAAATGCATACAACTGCTATTTAAGGCCAAATTAAAGCACTCCACTATTTTAAGAGAACAGTGTTTTCCCCTTTTACCTGTTATGTGACTGCATCCTGCCCTATCCTTCCTCTCTTCTCTCACATATGCAATTATGACTTCTAATGACACAACTCAAAAATTCTTTTCTCAGTGTGGGGCTGCAGTTACTATTGAAACAGGTGCACCTTGCTTCACACAATCTCCATGAACAAAGGACACAAAAGACTCATTTGGACTAAAATGATCTCACAGATTCTGGACTTTGCTGTATCTTATTTATGAAAGAGTTTCCTCCTGCAGATGTGAACTGTGTAAATAGTCAGAACTGATCGATTCCTCCACAGATAAGTGCATTTCACACATAATCAAGAAAAATTATCATTTGAAATATGGGAATAAGAGTGCAGTCTTGATCCACTGTGAGAGTAGCCAAGCATCAAGCTCTATGAAGGATCGCATTTCCAAAGCCTGCAGTGAGAGGTTCTGACTATGGGGAAAAGTGAAGGAAGAAGGAAAGTTTGCTTACTAATCACACTGAGATAAATTTCCATGGTAAATAAATAAAAAGCTTCCCTTTTTCTTACATACTATTCAACGACTTTCAACAAGAAACTTTAGTGAGTGCCTACTATGTACCAGGCACTGTTCTAGGCACAACTGTTACAGAAATAAGGGGGTGGGCGTGGAGTAGGGGCAAGAAAACCACAGTCCAGGGGAGGACACATAGACTTAAACAAACAATTAAACCAAGTGTGATAGATGCTAGAATGATGGCAGGGCATAAAATTTGAAAGCATAGAGAAAAGTTTCCATTACTGCGTATAAATGCAAAGGAAAATAAGTTGTCCTACAAAAAATACACATGCACCCTTATGTTCACTGCAGCACTATTCACATTAGCAAAGGCCAGGAATCAATACAGGTGCCCATCAACTGTGGATTGGGTAAAGATGTGATATGTATCCAGCACAGAATACTATGCAGCAATGAAAAAGAACAAAATCATGTCCTTTATAGCAAAATGGTTCCAGCTAGAGCTATGATCCTAAGTGAACTGATGCAGGAATAGAAAACCAAATACCACATGTCCTCAGTCATGATTAGGAACTAAGCATAAAGTACACATGGACATAAGGATGAGAATATATGCTGGGGAATACAAGAGTAGGGAGGGAGGAACTGGGCAAGGGCTGAAGAAATACCTACTGGGTACTATGCTCACTACCTGGGAGATGGATTCATTTGTACTCCAAACCTCAGCATCACACAATATTCCTTTAAACCTGCACATGTACCCCCCGAAGCTATAATAAAAGTTGAAAAACAAAAAAACAAAAAAACAAAATTGAGATGAAGTTAAAAAATAAAAGAAATGAAAAGAATACATTCCTGAGACTTGAGTGACTGGGGCACAAGCCAGGAAAGGGAGGAAAGCATGCCACTTAATACATAAGGTGGCTTGCAAGGCATAATAAGTTGCTCAGAAAACCAGATTTGTCATCAGTAGCAGACTCCTATATGAGAGATGTAGGGACCTGGAGAGGGAATTGGAAATGATGCCCGCCATTGTCCAGAAGTCTCTTAAGGGGCATATCTTCCTAGCCAAGGAGCACACCATGTGTAAGATGCTATACTGATGACAGCTGCCACCATGGCACATTCTGAGGCTAGAGTGCAAAGCAGAATCCTCATGCAAAAATAGAAGTTCCTCTGGGGCTGGCCAGCCTGTGAGCTTCAGCCTTCAATTCCTTCATGATTCCCTAAACCTGGCCAGCAGCTTTCACATGTTGCCTTGTGCATAACCTTCCAAAGGGACACCTACACACAAGCACTGACCAACCCTGGGACTCATGAGAGTGTATTTCGCTCCTGAGCAGAGAGGAACAGCTCCTAAGCACGTGGAAACTTCTCCCAGTTTCACTCCTGCTTTCCTTCAGCATCAGCTCCCATTCTCTGCCATGCACTGTGCAGCCTGCCCGGATTCTCACTGTACTTTGGGATTCACCCTGCTTTCCTACAATGTTTTAACTTGCACATATTCCTGTAATACCCGTTCTTTCATATTGCAACTGAGGAAAATCTACACATCTTTCAAAATTCAGATAACATATCTGAGTCTTCTTTAATCAGAATGAGTCATTTCCTCCTCTGTGCATTTATAACTGCTAATATATCATTCTGGTACACTGTTTTATAATATTAGCTTCACAAATTGAATCCCAAACATTGCCAAAAGCTCCCTCTCCACCTGACACCCAATATGCTGTTTCTGTTCTTTATTCTTGCAAATAGCACCTCCACCTGTCTGGTGCAGACATTGAACGTCACCCTCTACCTGATTTTTAAGGGGTTATCAAACCTAATTAATTTTGCCTTCTAAATATCTCTTACGTTTATCTCTCTTTTTGCTTCATCACTACCCTAGGTTATTATTTCTTCCTTCTACTGTTGGTTTTGTTTTTTAACTAAGCTATCCACCTCCAGGCTACAGTTCCTCCTGGCTTTGGGCAGGCACTATAGCAGGGGTAATTGCACGGACTCTCCTGCCTGATTACCTTGATTTGGATCTCAGTGTTGCTGCTTAATGTGCATATAGCTTAGTAAAAGAAGAAATGTTAGTATTTGCCTCTTAGTTTGCTGAAAATGAAATGCAGTAGCATATGTAATATGCCTAGAATAATACCAGGCACAGAATAAGGACTTTTTAAGGGTCAATAATTTTCATTATTCTTCCAGCACCTGTGCTACCTTGAGAATGATTTTCAAGTCTGCTTTTTTGCAAATCTGATAGCATCCCTCCCCTGGAAAAATGCTTCTGAGACTTCCTGTGGTCTCTGGAATTTAGTGAGGTTTGTACAACCCTCCATGATCTACTGTGGACTCCCTACTGTGGCCAGCCTTCTCTCTCCTACTTTCACAACACCCTGTGCTGCAGATGAGGAGCCACCAGCTCTTCCCTCGCTGCCTACTCTTCGGCCTCTTTTTCTGGTAAGTTACCTCCCTAGAGGACATTCACCCTCCATCCATTTGACTGATTCTAGTTTATTCTTCACAATCTGTTCCTAAGTCCAATTCACTATCTGAGGAGCCCAGAAAAACAAACAAACAAACAAACAAAAATAGGTTTCAAACATGCTAACAAATACATTTGAATTTAAAATTGTATATAATATTATTTGTAGGTTATAAGACAGGATGGTTATCGGAGCTTTTCTTTTTTTCCCATTGTTGGTAGCATCCTGTCCAAGTTTCTTCTTAACTGACCACCAAATAGCTCTATGACTTATGCTTTCTCCAATTAAAAATCTTTTGGTTTTCAGTATTTAGAATAATATCTTTGTTGAATGATATTTCAACAAAGGATTATTTTGTGAAATAAGATTATTTCATTTTAAGATCATTCAAAATTCATAATAATGTTATAAATTCAATCAATTTGGAATAAATAGGGATTAAAGAAATTTGGGGCTGTGACCCTTTTAATGATTAACATTAATTCAACATATTAACATCCCTTCTCTCCTGCCCCTGAGAACACACAAAAATGAGAGAGATTAAAAAACAAGAAACAAAACAAAACAAAACCTCTGTCCTTAAATTGCCAAGGTTGATAAGGAGATGGGCACATTAAGCCACAGCCTGAAGGGATTGATGAATGTTTCAATAGTACACAGCCTGATATGGGAACAGGGGGTGGGAAGGCATTAACTCTGCATACAGGTGAAGGTGAAACCCAGGTAGATCAGGAAAGAATAAGCAAGATTTCCTTGTGCATCAGTTGAAGGAAGTGCTCCAGGACAGCACAGGTATGAGGCATAGAGAGCCATAGTCCACAGCACAAGAGGCTGGGAATTCTTGGAGGCAGGAATAGACATAGGGGAGCAACACGAAGTAATTCTGGAGAATGTGTGGAAACCAGAGAGTGAAGGGTCATGCATACCACGTTAAAAAATCTATGCAGCCAACAGACACATGAAAAAATGCTCATCATCTCTGGCCATCAGAGAAATGCAAATCAAAACCACAATGAGATACTATCTCACACCAGTTGGAACGGCGATCATTAAAAAGTCAGGAAACAACAACAGGTACTGGAGAGGATGTGGAGAAATAGGAATACTTTTACACTATTGATGGGACTGTAAACTAGTTCAACCATTGTGGAAGACAGTGTGGTGATTCCTCAAGGATCTAGAACTAGAAATATCATTTGACCCAGCCATCCCATTACTGGTGTATACCCAAAGGATTATAAATGAGGCTGCTATAAAGACACATGCACACGTATGTTTATTGCAGCACTATTCACAATAGCAAAGACTTGGAAACAACCCAAATGTCCATCAGTGACAGACTGGATTAAGAAAATGTGGCATATATACACCGTGGAACACTATGCAGCCATAAAAAAGGATGAGTTCATGTCCTTTGTAGGGACATGGATGCAGCTGGAAACCATCATTCTCAGCAAACTATCGCAAGAACAGAAAACCAAACATCGCATGTTCTCACTCATAGGTGGGAACTGAACAATGAGAACACTTGGACACAGGAAGGGGAACATCACACACCGGGGCCTGTTGTGGGGTGGGGGGAGCGGGGAGGGAAAGCATTAGGAGATATACCTAATGTAGATGACAAGTTAATGGATGCAGCACACCAACATGGCACATGTATACATATGTAACAAACCTGCACGTTGTGCACATGTACCCTAGAACATAAAGTATATTAAAAAAAAAATCTAAACATTATCCTGTAGTTAAAGGTATTCCATTGAAAGGTTTAAAAACATGTAACATGGCCATATTTATGTTTTCAAAAGAACAACTTGATGCTGATGGGTTTAAGTGCCAGAAATGTCATCGTCTCAAGGCAAGGAGACCAATCCACAGGTTACTGTAATAGTCCAGGCAAGAAGGGAGTTGGTGAGGCAACCACATAGCAGAATGCACTTAATAGGATCAAGTCATTTCATGGAGAGACTCCAGTCTTTGAAGAATGGTGTGCGACCCCATCTATAGGTCTAAAAGAAAGAGTAATATGACTTTTGATGTGTATTTCAAGAATATCCTATTTATTTCTAGTATGTTCTAAGTATTTCTATAATTAACTATTTCTGTAGCATCATAGTTCTGAAATTAGATTATAATATTTGACATCCTTATTGTTCAGCTCTAA
This sequence comes from Macaca thibetana thibetana, assembly GCF_024542745.1. Classification (NCBI taxonomy): domain Eukaryota; kingdom Metazoa; phylum Chordata; class Mammalia; order Primates; family Cercopithecidae; genus Macaca; species Macaca thibetana. The sequence goes on from NC_065585.1 coordinate 72,822,161, forward strand.
TGTTGTATTTAAGTATAGGACTGAGGTTTTTGCATTAACCACAGATAAAGATAGATCCCTGGCACAAATGAAAGTCACAACTTCTAAGATTCTATAATGGAAGAGGAATTCTAGAGAGGCAGCTGCTTTGGCATTCATATGTATTAGTAGTAGAAGCAAAGTAGTACAATGAAAAGGGAAGGACTTTAAGAGCCTTTCTTGCATGGAACAGACCAGGGAGGAGTTACAAATAGTACATTGGAACTTGTACATGAGTATAAACTTACTAGTAGGTTCTTTGAATTTGTTACGTCAAATTGGCTCTTAATTGACAGCACTGCCATGTTAAATGGAGACATTTTCAGGTGAAGGCTTGATGGTAGTGGAGTATATATACCCTGCTGGGGCTCAGGTAGACTTATCTGGTCTCTCCAACAGAACACCTTCGGGATTAACTCTTCTCCTTAACCCTCTGAAGCATGTAAACAGTGCCCTAAGTGCACTGAGGTCAGACCACCTCTGCTGAACAAAAAACACTTCTTAAAACTAATCAGCTAAGTAATCCATCAATTTTCCTTAATTTTCTCAAACCTGGGCCCTATCTCTTCTTTTTCTATGTGCTCTGCCACTAATCTTGGGTAACATTGCTTAAATAAGCAAGCTTTCTTCCGTGTTTAACTATCTCAGCATAATAGTCCTTTTTTAAAAAATTAAGTAGTAGTTTAATTTTGACTTGGACAATGTAACATCTTAGGCTATCTATTTAACCTGTGTATCTCAGTCTATTTACCCTGTATAATGGGTGATATTTTTGTTGACTTCACAGTTAGGTATGAAATATTTGTTATATATGTATTTTAAAACTTTCACAGAAGTCAAATTATTTACACCTAAATATTAAGAAGGACTCAATATTTGAAACCGCATTTAGCTTAGTATATGTAGCTACTTTGCAGCTATAATCAACTTAATATAGGAAAGCAGAACTTGGTCACTGTATGTATTCATCCATTCCCACATTGCTATAAAGAAATATCTGAGATTGGGTAATTTATAAAGAAAAGAGGTTTATTTGGCTCACAGTTCTGCAGCTCTACAGGAAGCATGATAGCATCTGCTTCTGGGGAGGCCTCAGGGGGCTTTTACTAGTGGCGGAAGGCATGGTGGGAGCAGGCTTCTTCCATGGCAGGAGCAGGACCAAGACAGCCTGGCGGGAGGTGCCACACACTTTTCAACAACCAGATCTCACGAGAACTCACCATCGAGAGGACAGCATCAAGGGGGATGGTGTTAAACCATGAGAAATGCTCCCCATGATCGAATCACCTCCTACCAGGCCCTACTTCCAACACTGGGGATTACAATTGACCATGAGATTGAGGTGGGGACACAGATCCAAACCATATCACTGTATATAAATATGCATTTTAAACAACTAGGATAATAGTTTTTAGGACATATAGTGTTGTCTATTTATATTTTAAAAAGCATGTTTAATAACCAAAGCTTATTTTATGTCTGAGACTAGCCAGCAGTGACACTTGAAGTATGCAGGAAAAGAGTCTTCCTCATTTTTGAGCTTTGGGGCCTAAAGTTTCACCCTAAAATTTGCATCTGCTTAAGCTGCCCTCTTTGCACATCTTCCTTGGAGGAGTAGCTGCTAAGTACAGAGGATTCTGGCACCAGAACATGCTCCTTTACAAAGAGTGCAAGCACTGGATTCCCTTGGGCTAAGGGAGGAGGATTGGAGCTCTAGAGGAGGAAAAGGTGAGGCAGAAGGGAAGCTTGTAAGGAAATCATGAAAAATCTACATTTGTAGAGACACCCTAATTAAATCTTTCCTTCAGTCTTATCTGTGAGAAAAAATATGTTTTTTCCACCAGGGCCTCTCTCACATTTAGAAGACAAACTAACACAGCTCCCTTAGCTAAATATTTATCTGACAGAAACTGAGAGTTCGAAAGACTAGTTCAAAAGAAACTATCACAGTGAAAGAGAGTGAGCTTGGAATTTGATCGTAAGTCCCTGATCACCCCACAATCCAGCAGGTGGGGCCCAGGAAGATTAGATCAGTTGAGAAAAATAAATAGGTAGAATTTGTAGAATTTATAGAAAAATAAATATGTAAAAAATATGTAGAGTTTTATTGCACAGCTGAGTTATGTGAATAAATTTATAATTCTGTTATACCTGTATTAAGCCTCTCCCCCCAGCCTGGGCAACACAGGGAGACCCCGTCTCTACAAAAATAAAAAAAATAAAAGAAAGGAAAAAAGAAATTAGCCAAATGTGGTGGTGCACATCTCTAGTCCCAGCTACTTGGGGGCTGAGGTGGGGGGATCCCTAGAGCTGGGGAGGTAGAGGCTATAGTGAGTTGTGATTGCACTACTGCATTGTAGCACAGGTGACAAAGCAAGACCTTTTCTCAAAAAGTAATAAAAAAAAAATGATAAAATAAATCCCCTCCCCTAAACCCCTACCTCTTGCTAATGAATCCAAGCCAGGCACTCAGCATTGGGATACATCTGCTAACACAGGCCTGGGCCCTCATGCCACCTGGGTGAATTATGGGGCATCTGTCTGCTTAGCCAGTTCAGAAAATAAACTACAGTATCATTTTTCCTGTCTTCCAGCTTCTGTGTAATCTGATTTCCCTTCCACACTTGCTCACCCACATCACTGAAGACCTGCCCTGAATTGCGCCACTTAACCCCTGCCTGCTTCCTAAGGGTGCCATCTCCCTAAGGACTGGCCTTGCTCGTCATGTTCACAGGTGATGTCTAAGGGATTTGGTTTCACCAGGTATCCAAGAGGCTGCTCTATTTAACAAAATATTGCTGCCTTCTGGGAAACCTCCACCACACCTGTGGCAGCCCAGAGAAGACAAACAGTAGCTCTGCTTCTTGAATGCTCTAAATAGGCTTATTGACTTCCTGGGGCCAAAATGAGCTTGACTTTAAACATCAGGTACAGTTTATTTTGTACTATGTCAAATCTGGGGTGCATAATCTCATTTAAACTTCATGAAACTCTACGACCTAAATACTTACATGTCCCCATTATAAAGATGAGAAAATTGAGCTTTAGAGGGTGTTATGGGCTGTCTGTTTGTGTCACCCACCCTAAAATTCATCTGTAGAAGCTTAAACGCCAATGTGATGGTATTTGAAGGTGGGGGCCTTCGGAAGGTAATTAGGCTTAGATGACATCATAGGGATGGAGTCACCATAATGAGATTAGTGTTCTTACAAGAAGAGAAAGACTAGAGCTCACTTTCTCTCCCATGTGAGGACATAAGAAGACTGCCATCTTCAAACCAGCAAGATAGTCCTCACCAAAACCAGGCCATACCGGCACCCTGATCTCAGACTTCCCAGCCTTCAAAGAAATAAATGTTTGTTGTTGAAGCCACCCAGTCTGTGGTATTCTGTTACAGCAACCCTAGAAGACTAAGACAGAGAGGCTAAGTAATTTGCTCATGGTTATTCTACTGGTAAGTGATAGTGAACCTAAAAGTTAAAGCGGTTGTCTTGACACCAAACCTGAATCTATAACCATGATTCTTACCTGCCTTTCCTGTGGCCCAGTGGTTTCCAGTGACATTGGGCTGTCAGTCTGAGAAGTATCCTATAATACTGGCTTGACATTGGCCCCAACTGATCCTTGGACGCTGCAGGCACGGCAAATATTTTCCTGGAAGGAAGAGAATAAACCAATAATGACTCTTGCTTGCTTCGTGGAGCTCCGCAATAACTATGGCAGTCCTGTGTTTTACTTGCTCAGATGGGCAGAAATGGACAGATTTGCCCCATAGGGGTAAATATTCCCTAGGTGGAAATTATTACGATGACTACTTTGCAACCCTTGAGAAAATTTGCACCAGAAACTTGGCATTCAATCAAATATCCATTTGCTTCCTGTCTGACTCCCTCACTAACATGAGATCTCCATGAGCACAGAGATTTTGTTTTGTTCACCACTGTGTCCCAGGCACGGAGAGCAGTGCTTTCCACCGAGTGGCTGGCTACTTGATCCATGCTCTTGAAAAGTGAATCCCTGTCTTCCCTAAGAGACAGGAAACGTGATTCAAATCCCTTGAGTTAAAATGTTAGAAAGAGACCTTCAGCCACTTAAAGTTACAACACACAGGATAGTGCGGGCGATTGGCACCAGGGTGAGTCTGAGCTGAATGTGGGTTAGAGTCCAGGACCATCCAGACCTAGAGCCAAGACAAGGGACAGGGGAGAGGCAGCCATAGCATAAAGCAGAACCGGGGTGGAGAGTCAGAGCCAGGCTGCAGGGTGAGGGGAGGAGCAGAACTGAGGTCTCAGAAAACCCCGATAGTACCACATTCTGAGTCACTGCAGGGAAGGAAAAGTTCAAGAATTCCCTCTAGATTTCACCTCATTCCCTGGAAAAGAGGTTATCAGAGAATTCAGTAATCAAATATGATAATATGTATTGGATATGTAGTGTGTGCACGGCTCCAATCTGAGCACTTGCATGGATTGGTTCGTTTAATCCTCACACCAACTGATGTAGCCAGAGGCTGAGCCATCAAAGTTACCCAGGAAGCCACAGAGTCTGGATTTGAGCCCCATCAGACTGGCTCCAGGCCTGCAGCTCTTCATGAATGTGGAGGTCTCAGGGTAATGGCATCTATCCAGAGTCCTACTACAGAGTGCCTACATCAGACAAAACATTCTTGGTAATTTAGACCAATGATGTCATAATATCAACCGATGGTTGAAAAAATAAGGGGTTTGTATGCACAATGAAATAAAGTTTTCCTAAAGTTCTGAAAGTCTCAGAGTCACGACGGCTCTGGTAGGGTTTCTTCCCTTTTTGGAATATCACGCACAATGGAAATTGCGTAGGGAGCTTGGGACACCTGTCTCTGTCAGGAGCTTGACCTTGCTGAGCACATAAGAACCCACCCATCATGTGGCAGGCACCACAGGAGGCACAGGGAATGCCCAGGTGACTAAGACACACCCCTGCCCTCAAGGCGCTCTTGGGGCAGCCCTGCATTTGCTCCCCTCATACAAATGACCAGGGCAGTGGAAAAATGGAAAATATGCACTTGCACAAAGATATCACCTTATTGCTGCGGGGTTCCTTGAACACTAAACTTTTCTAGTTTTAAAAGTTAAATCAGAAACAAGAGTCTTTGCTGGGGTGGCTTATGCCTGTAATCCCAACACTTTGGGAGTCCAAGGTGGGAAGATCACTTAAGCCCAGGAGTTCGAGACCAGCCTGGGCAACAGAGTGAGACTTTGACTCTACAAAAAAAATTAAAAATTAGTCTTGCATGGTGGTGCATACCTGTAGCCTCAGCTACTTTGGAGGCTGAGGTGGGAGGATTGCTTGAGTCCAGGAGGTCGAGGCTGCACTGAGCTGTGATTGCATCACTGCACTCCAGCCTGGGCAACAGAGCAAGACCCTGTCTCAAAAACAACCAAAAAATCTTTACTGAAATCTACCTGAAGGGATTTCTTCTACCTTAAATATATGAGACCACACACAAACACACACACACACACCCCCCTGACATGCACAAAAGCCACCTTGCCTAATATGCATTTTAGCCTGAGAAAATGATCATAACTGAGTAGACTTAGAAATAAGATTTCCTAGTAACAACTACAAATAAAACTTCTCTTTTCATAGAAAACACAAAATTAAACCTTAAAGCCCAGTAATATATAATTAAAATGAAAACCTTTTAGAACTACTGTTTTTCCTAGGAGGCACTGCTCGGAATCCCCTGCCAGCTGGCTGGGTGTGTGTGTGAAAGATCGTAATATTTCAGGAGTTTCCTTTGCACGAGACATTTTTCTCAGCATTGCTTGTGGCTCATGGCCACGCTGCCCGGGCACCTGCAGGATCAGTCAGTTTGCACAAGCAGCTTCCCAAGTGAATGACGTACCTCCCCTTTCTGTTGTTCCCAAAGACCAACATCTGTCAGAGATCAGCATATGCATCCGCGTATTAAAGCGCTCACTGTTCTAAGACCCTGCACTTAATTTTCCCTTGGGTAAACAGAGCCAATAATGGATAAATACTGAAGGATCAAATATCCTTAAACTATCGGAGAAAGCTGTGAGTGCAGACTTTAATCCACATCTGAAGTGAGAAAAAAGAGAAAGCAAAACGCTGTGACAGAGGCTCTCCAAATCATGAGGGAGGAACACAGGATGGAGTTCATGCCACTGGCTGTGTAATAGCTTGGGAAGCATCTCTATGAATGGCCATGGGAAGGGCAGTTAGGACTTTACAAGTAAGTGCATTTAAATGTTGAATACATTGCGATCCAAACAAATGATCTTTGCACTTTTCAGAAATGAATAGCAGAAGGCCTTGCCTCCTCCTAAGCACAGTCAACCTGACACTCTCTGTAACCATACACTGAAAGATTTTTACAAACGTCCTACTAATTGCATTTTGAGGCAAGTTCCACTAGGAAGATGAACTTTGGACAGGCTGACAGTGTTGGCCTCTGCGGACATGGTTGGTCTTCTAATGGCTGAGCCAGCCCCTAGGGGAAACACACAGCTTAAGTTTATCTTTTAAGTATAAACTTCTGAGGATGAACCTTCCAGCCTCTCTGGAATTCTTGTCTAATACAGGAACATGATGTATTTTATACATTTCTATACACTCTTTCTTTTAAAAGAATCATCTCAACCTTTAAGATAATTTTGCCTGAAAAGATTATCCTATCCAAACTTTATCTCTTCACCATATGCAGTCACACAATTATTTTCTGATTTGCTTTAAGAAATAGAAACATTCAGCCTTTCGGATTAGAAATTTCTTTCTTGTAACGTAAAATAGAGATGCTTCCTTATTACTTAAAAAGAGTACATAAATCAATCTCGCCAAGGACTGGTATTCATCATAACCTTGTGTCTGTCTAACCTAAACCATCCAGGTCTACTTTTGAATTATCCTTATTTGGAAACTTCAAAACAAGGTTAAATATACAGCTGATGGCTTTGGTAATAAATTGCTACCAGTAAAGCAGAAGGAGAAGCTCCAAGAGAGATGTTCCTGGGAAAAGCAGGCTGGCATCATCCACAGAAGAGCCACAAACGTGTCTACACTGAATTGTTGTCCACCTCCAAAATTGCTGCCATATCCAGGCAGCTGCCGTTAGCCCTTTCCTGTAGGAGGTGGGGTGTCTGCTTCCATTCAGCCTTGACTGTAAAACACCCAGATAACCTGCAGAATGGACAAAGCAAAATATCACCTACACATGAGTAAGAGAAGCAGGACAGCCCATCCAACTCGAAGGCAATGAAAAGATTTGGTGTAATCCAAAGAAAAATTTGGTCTAATGCAGGAACTTGGGTTCCCTGTTATCTCTTTTGTAAGAGTGAGCTGTTAGTAAAATGCTGAAAGCAAACAAAAAATGTAGACAGCAGCTCCAAAGAACTATATCACATCTATTTTTCAATGGATTAAAGAATGGTTAAGCCTTGAGAAGTCAACGAATAAATCACAACACATAGAACCTATAAATAATATATGAGTTGAATACATAACCAACTGTGTTAAAGCTCCGTTAGTAAAAAGACGAATAACCAAGAAGGCAGACAGCAAAAAAATAAATAAAATTGTTGTCACTAGTGAGAGCTCTTCATTCTTATTGCTTATGTTTTTGCAATAAGCAAATTTATGTAGTGAAGACAAACTAACAGACAAGCATGTGAGTTTGAGGCAATGGTTGTATGACTTCATCATTTTGAAGACCATTTGACAACATTTCTCCTTTTGTAATTGCATGACTTCAAGTATTTGTTCATTTCTTTTCTGGAAAATTTATTTCTGTGTTTCCACATTCCTCAGAACAAGAGACCTTCAAGACTAGTCTTGCATGTGCACATATCACATGTGATATTTTCTCATATGATAGGCACAATTAATCTGCAAGCTGAGTATTATCATTATTTTAAAATAAGCAAAGTAAAGGCTTTTTGAGGCTAGAAAAAAGTGCTTGTAGACAGTGTATAAAGTGTTAGACTTCTAACCCAGATGTATCTGAACCCCAAGTCTAGTGTAATACATTCTGCTGTCCCCTTCTTAAAAAAGCAGATAGAAAAGCAGATTACTGCCTTTTTAACACCAACAGCTTCTTTTTAATTTTTTATTTCTTTTTCATCAGTCCCAAGTTTTGTAGAATTTTGACCGGCAAACAAATGATTAAAATTAAGTCACAACACATTATCTATTTGTATTAACAGAAAACATTTATTAAAATAAGAGCATATGACCAACATGAGATAATACTGAGCCAATATAATTCCATTAAAAGGGTTTTCAGAAATATATTCTTAGTAGTCTATTCGAGGACCAGAATAATAGTGTTTAAATGTTTAATCTGTATGATTAGGCCTTTTGGAATATTAACAAGAGCCATCCGGTGGGCCTTTTGAACTCCAGGGATCAGTGGTCTCTAACCTGCCATCAGAAGACACTAGATTCTGTGTTTTTAAATAACAGAAGCAGGTGATGTGATTGTGCTTTTCGTGAGAAAGCATTACCTTGAGGCAGAAATCCTTTCATATACCAAGCTAAATCCCTCCTGCTCCAGTGTAAACCCATTTCCTCTTCTGGCCTCTGGAGAAAAGGGAACAGCTGCTGGGTGTCTTTTAACTCTTCCTCTGGGGCCCAGGGGGCTGGGCCACTTTACTGTCAGTGCACCACATTGTAAGCCATGTTGGACAGATTCTTAATGAATGTTAGGTTTGTTATCCCCACTCTCATTTCCCAACATATTTTCCAGGTTCTCTTTTTGTTGTGCAAGTAGGGATTTAGATTCTGGGGATCCGGACATAAAAGCTTCAGACTCGGGAAGTATCTCACAGGACTGCTTGTATTCTTCATGTAGCACCAGGCTGAAGGAGAATGAAAATCTGATACCATGATAGCTGAAACTAATATCTGTTGCTGCTATTCCAATTGCATTTAGTACTTCTGGAAATTCTTGCCTCGGATCACAGTCATATTACCAGCTGGGGTCAAAATACCATATGAGGGATTCATATTTCTGTCTAATTCATTATACTGATGGTTTTTATGAAGCATCTGGAATTGGAAGTACTGGAAGGATTCACAGGGAATCCATTTGAAGCCATGACAAAACTGTTTTCCATTGATCAGTCAAATCCTGCTCAATCAGGAAATGACATTTTCAGTTCTCATCAAGTCCATTTTTAATATCCTGTTAACAAACAAAAATATAGATACAAAAATAATATTTAAGCCCACACTTAGAGAATCCTAGGGAAAATTCCGGAAAGAATTTGATGCATCTCCTTCTATCCCACACAAACCAAAATCCATGTTTGTCAGACAAAATCTTTTTCTCTTATTGTGTTGCTTTGGATCTTCATGTCTGAAACATCAAATAACCCTTGTAACAATATTTAAAATAAATCCTAATATTTTATGCAGCTACTTAATGGAACCAACTTTCCAACTATTTGCTATCTCACTAAGAAATACAAAACAAGTATTCTAAAATGTATCAGTTCCAATTTGTAGAAATAAAGAAATCACACAGAGGTCAGGTCAAAGGCATTATTTTCTGTCAGCCCAGGTTATCATCAAGTCGAGATTCCAGGAAGAAGTGTATGCATCCAAGGACAACTACTACCTCAGGTGGTTCCTGAGAAAACCCAAATGTGTATTACAGAGCTGTCCTTCCTCCATAACCTTTAATTTTTATAACAATTTTCAAATCTTTTTATTTCCCTTTGGCTTCTGAGCCTCCACAAATAACTTTCTAAAGTCATTCTCTTTAAACTATTAGAACAAATACTGACTGGAAGAGTTCAAATCCTGACTGGAAGAGTTCTGCAAAGAAAAGACACTAAAAATTGGCCTCCCTACTGAAGAAAAAAAAAGGGGGTCTCCTAAGGAACAGGATTCAGATGAAAATCTAGCGAACTCAACTTGACTGGCTTTTCTAAACCATGTATACAATCTCCACAGACATTTTAAGGGGGCAAGTTCCAGGTCAATTTATAGCTCTAATTCCATCTAATCTTAAAAATAAAGTTTATATCATGAATGTTTTTGTCAGAGGCATTTGAACCAGAATAGCTCCATCTTGAATAGGAACTGGGTAAAATAAGGCTGAGACGTACTGGGCTGCATTCCCAGACAGTTAAGCATTCTAAGTCACACGATGAGAGAGGAGGTTGGCGCAAGATACAGGGCCATAAAGATCTTGCTGATAAAACAGGTTGTAGTAAAGAAGCCGACTAAAACCCACCAAAACCAAGATGGCCACGAAAGTGACCTCTGGTCATCCTCACTGCTACACTCCCACCAGAGCCACAACAGTTTACAAATGCCAGGGCAATGACAGGAAGTTACCCTATATGGTCTACAAAGAGGAGGCATAAATAATCCACTCCTTGTTTAGCATATCATCAAGAAATCATCATAAAAATGGGCAACCAGCAGCCCTCAGTGCTGCTCTGTCTATGGAGTAGCCACTCTTTTGTTCCTCTATTCTATTAATAAAGTTGCTTTCACTTTACTCTACGGACTCGCCCTGAATTCTTTCTTGCAGGAGATCCAAGAACCCTCCCTGGGGGTCTGGATCGGGACCCCTTTCCTGTAACATTTTTATTGAAAACTAACAACTTCATTTTTGCTACCAACTAAAGTAAAAGAAGGATAACTACATTGGTGCATATATGCATACATAATTTTATGACACTAAGTAATTTTTGATAAACATAAATATAATCACGTAATTCACCCTCCCTCTACAGCTAAATTCCTTCTGGGCTTACTTATACTGTTCTTCACAAAAGCTAAATATGATAACGTACAAGGCACTTGCACAACCTGTATCTCATCTCTCAATATTCCTTGATATTGCCTGTGCTTCTGATATACTGAACTGTTTTCAGCTTCTGAAAATGTTATATTTTCTAAAACCTCTGTGCCCCTACACATGCCATGCCTTTTGTATAGAATTCCCCTCCCTCTCCTCCTCTCTTCCATGTGAATATCCCTCTTCCACCAAGGTTTACACCCCCAATACATGCCTGACTTTTGCTAAGTAGTCTATTCTCTCTGTGCCTCCTTTGATCAAGACTGAATTAAATTATCCTCCTTTGTCTTCCCACAACTTCTTGTGTCATCATTATTTCCTACTGGAGGAACAATACCATGAGATTAACAACTGGCTGGTTACCAACTGGCAGCCAGAAGAGTAAGTGGGGCAGCTCCTGAGAGGCACCTGTTGCCTTTGCTGAGCAGCTTGTTTAATGGCTTCCAGCACCGGGAGTGCTAGCTTGTACTAGAGGAGGGTGGGTCTCCCCAGGGTGGGGCCCCCCATCATAAGCTCTGTGGCTCAGGAGGTTGTGCAGAGTCAACATCCTCAGAGCCAACCATTTAGATTTCCTGTCCCTAAGCCTGGCAAATGGCAAGCACCTCCAGTTCTAGCTACAGAGAAAACTGAGGCAGGAGGGTCACTTGAACCCAGGAGTTCAAATTCAGCATGGGCAACACAGCAAAACCCCATCTCTAAATAAATAAACAAACAAATAAAATAAATTAACAGATGTCTTGTCCCCAACCCAAGCTTCAGGATCTCAGGTTTTCTTAACCAGTGCTCTGAACTTAACCTGGCAGACATGCCTTGGCCGAGCATTCAGACATTTCTGGCACTCCATGACTCTATTGGATCATCAGTCTACTGCCTAACTACCTCTGCACTTTCAGCACAAGAGAGAAGGACCTCTTTGTCACCCTGTAACTGCTTGTTAATGACCCTCTTTCCAGTTATCCTTCTGTGGGGCACTTATACAACTTAGCAATAACTAGCCAGCTCTGCAGACTTTGTAGGTGTTCTTCCAAATGCTCAAATCATCACGGCTGTAATCATTGTACTTCATCTGGACATTTCTCCAGGTCACCACCTGAGAAATTAAACTCCAGGGACTACCTGTATCTTCCATGGCACTCATGATGGTATTCTCTTCACCTGCCAGGTGACGACAGATCCAGTTCCAAATCTCCATGTTACTCAGGTTTTCTTGGACCACTCTCAGAATTACTTGTATTAAAAAACCTTTGAGAAGCAGAAGCCAAAATGAGGTTAGATGTGCAACAGATTTATTAGAGGAAATATCCGGAAGAGAAAGAGAGGAGGTGGGACAGCCTTTGGATCGGGATTCAGGTATAACCCCTGTAAAGGAGAGGGAAGGAAGGAGGGTTGCACAGGAAGAGCCACAGACTGGAATGCATTTCTAAAAGTTTTAGCTCAGCTAGTGGGGAGTCTTTGAGCAAAAGTTGCCCAAGTCAGACACTGCAAAAGTTAGGCATTGGCCAGGAGTAGCCTATAGGAAGTGCAGGCCTGGTAGGAACACAGTGGAAGGCTCAAATCTCAGCACCTGAAGCCATCTATCAACCTCCTCCAGCAGACATGTGAGGGGCATACTTTTACAGCCACCACAGTCATCCAGTTGCCAAATGACTGGCCTTATTATAAAATATAGATGGGTAGTTTAACTGTGCATAGTTTCTATGTGTATGAATTTCATTTACAATTATTTCGTTAAATAACAGCAATCCTCCAACAAATTTCACAGTATATTAAGTGGGAGTAATTGTATAAAGTACAGACTTTGCTGCTAGCTCTTTTCCCACAGATCACTACATTAATAGCAGATGCTTGTCATAAACAATGGACTGCTAATGCTACTTCTTCCAGTCTGTTGGTGATGGGTCACTGCGCCTCAGTTATTCAGTTCCTGCACAGACAGCAAAGTGTGTGTTGGTATCTGTGCCTTGTCTCCCAGAGGTAAACCCATGTGACATTTACACAAATGGATAATCAGAAAAGGAAACTGGCCAACAAATATGAAATTGAAACACACACACACAAATAGAAAAAATGATGATGCTAGAAGTGAAATTTGTATGGAATGTAAATAGAGTTCTAGAAGAAATAACTGATTATGGAATGTTGACACTGCCACTGATGGAGAGACTCTAGATTTGCAGCCAGAAGAACATGGTGAAGATGAACTTACCAACATAAATGCAAAAAATTGTACTGGTGAAAAGGATGAAAATCTCACAGAAGAACTGATGCCATTAAAAATCTTTACCTTAAATGGATACTCAGAGACACTTCACAAGGTTAAAAGCGCAAAGGATAAAATGTTGGAAGCTGATCCAAACTTAGAATTGGGTGTCAAGATTCACCAAAGCCTAGAAAAAAATGCTCACTCAGTACTATAAGTTATACATGAAAAGAAGACAAACATTGCTCAAACTACTCTTCATAAGTTCTTTTGCAAAAGTATAAAGCACTTTAAGTCCTATTTCTAATGCTTTAAATTACAGCATACTAAAGAAAAACTTTTACCATGTTTTTAAATTTCCTTATACATTTATAACCAACAGTAAAAGAGATTTCAATGTTTTGACAAGAAATTTTAAACGTCACGAACAATTGTAATATTTCCCCATTGATTATTAAGACTATATGTATGGTTTCAGCTCATACAGTCATTTTTATGATCCTGTCTACAGCAAGGAGTGCCCGCATATATCATTGACTTGACCATGCTTGCTTTTCCTCAATAATTAATAGTCACCAAGGATTTGGATAATTGGGCAAGATAAAATATGTGATAACAATTCAACACAGAAAATTAATAAAATTATAATGATATTCAGCAGTTTTAACCACATGCTATATGTAACATAACCAAATGTCACATTACATCATATGGAAAGTTTTTCTAACATTTTTAAAGGTTAGGAAATCAACAATCATTTATCTGACCACTGAATTCTGAAAGTTCAATAAGAAAGTTGAGGCATTTTCCCCTAGCTATTTACTGTAGAAATACCTTTTCAATGAGTAAATGACATTGAACAGCATACAAAAAGAGATTTTCCTCAGAGGCACAAGCTAGAACTCCTTTCATGGCCTCTGTTTACTGTCAAGATGGTACATACACTGCTAGCTTCATCCCTAAAAATAAACCTGGAGAAACCATAGCAGCCAAAGAGAAGCCTGGACTCCAGGAAACAATAGAAACAACTTCCCCTGCTGACACTAGAGACCACGTTGAGCTGATGTGCCTGGGAGGTGGGCAACTGCAGCCCAGGGCTGTGTGCTGCCCAAGTGGCAGTGAAAGGATAAGCTGGATGGAATTGTTTAATTCTCTGTCCTTCAACCCGTATTTTTTTTTTTCTTGAGTTGGTACAGTAACTACTCATTCATTCCCCAGAAATGGCACAGACAGCCCAAAGCACTGGGGTTGGTGATCTGTACCAGGGTGGTTCAAAGCCCTGCCTGTGAGAACAATTAATGAAGGCAGGTAGTGGGTACTGGCTAAGTAGCTGCCCTTGGGCATTTGGTTCTCCAACTCCTTTGCCTCCAAACTTGCATGGCTGCTGGAATACCACCACAGGAGGCTGATTTTCCCTAGTGCAGGATCTTTCTAAGTGTGGAAAGGTAGAATCCTGCCAAAGAGAGTTGCGTGGTACAGTAGAAGCAACAAGGGTCACCAAGAGTAAATTTTTGGTATTTGGGCCCATTCTCCTTGAGGTTATCTGGTCCCTTCTGTTCCAAAGCTGGTACAGTTTGTGGCATGGACTTCAGTTTCTTCCCCATGTGTTTTCTGACTGAGTAGCTGATACCTCTAGGGACCATCAGAAGCCCAATGAATTCAGAAGACAAAAAGCTAAATATATGCCACTGAAGCAGAATTGTGAAAATCAAGAATTTCCAATATCCTGATAAGAATATTTAAAGGAGAAATCATAGGAAATATTTGTAACATAAATCAAGAACCAGAAATAATAAAAAAGAGGAAATATTAGGTAAATAAAATACAAACACTGACATAAAGAGCATGGTAGATGGGACAAACAATAGGATGGGTGCAGTTGAAGAATTTTAAAGAGATAAAAAGCCTGATTCAGTAATTCTCCAAGAAGAAAATTTAAAAAAAGTAAAAAAAGAAAACATAGACAAAGAGAAGTAATAGATATAAAGGATAGATGTAGAAGTGCGAACATATGCATGATAAGAGTACCAGAAAGAAAGCATATTAAAAGAAAAATCTTTGAAAAAACATATTTTTTATAATTAATAAAAGATAAAGACTTTATTTGAATGTGTTAAACAGCACAGATAAGAAGTGTGGGGATTTAATAAGAGAGACTTAAGAATATCAAATGTAGTGAGGCTTAAGAATATCAAATACAAAGAGAGATTCTAAAAGCATGAATTAAGAAATCTCATTACAGAGATCTTCATTACTCTTGATAAGCTTTTTACATGATATAAGACTTACAAAAATGTGCCACAAATCCCAAAGCTAACTTGAAATAGATTCCTATTTTCTTGAAATTATCAGACCCCAGATATTGTATGGAACTGGTTGAAAACAGCAAAGGCTATGACTGTCTCTTCTTAGTGGGGATGATTCCTGAAGATTGAATCCTCCTCCTAACCTACTTTGAAAAATATTAGACCACTCTTGTTAATATATTCATTGTAATCTAGCTTCCTATTTGACCTTTCAGGACCTTTTTTTTCTTTGGGGTTTTTCATAGAAATTCCTATTTTTTGGTAGTTCAACATAATATTCCAAATAAGCTATAGTCCTATAGCTTTCATATTAAATTAATGGCAAGTAAAAACTAGTTTTATAAAAGTCAACAACAAAAATTTCATAAAATAGTTAAAAATGTAGTCACGTGTGAAAATCATGAGGACAGTTTTACTCTTGGTATAGAGAATGAAGAAAGACAGAAAGCTGTAAGAGCAGAATAAGAGAAGTAAGAAAGTGAGGGTGGAAATTGAGTGGGCTGCAGAAATAATTCATGACTTGGAGATGGAAAAAGCCATAGGACAGGAATGAAAGCACATTAAACATGCTGGACAGAGAATATTATTTAATTCCTAAGTGCTATTGTTCAAAAGAAATACTACAAAGGAACACTAAATCGCATAAGACCCTGATAAGACCTGTGTTCACTCCCTCTTTCTTTTCTTCCTTCCTTCCTTCCTTCCTTCCTTCTTTCCTTCCTTCCTTCCTTCCTTCCTTCCTTCCTTCCTTCCTTCCTTCCTTCCTTCCTCCTTCCTTCCCTCCCCCTTCCTTCTTTTCATTCTTTCTCTCTTTCTCTCTTTCATTTTGGACACAGGTTTACCGGGGACATTAACAGCCTCTCACAGAGCAAAGTTCACTTTGCCTATACTCATATTACCTCTCTAAGGAGGAGATTTAGATTCAACATATAGTCCAAAACTATGCACTTGCCTCTGTCTGCTGCAAATCCAAAAATAGGGAGTTCATTATATCCCTAGTTTTTATTTGAGATTTTGACTTCCTGAACTGGAACCTATGGTCCCACTCACAGGTTACCAAACCAGGTAAGTAGAAGGTCTCAGTTACACTGGTATCATTAAAAGCAAAACAAGGACTGGAGTTATGCATGTATAATTTTTTGAAAGGTAGTCAGTAAGCTGATTTTTTGTGAGGGCCTTATACAAGTATGAACCAGGACCTGCTGTGATTTCCTTCTCAAATAAATACCTGCTGAGGATCATAAATCACCCATATTTTAGATTGATTAAGTATGTGTGTTTTTACCAAAGGCTGATAGGAGCAGCAGAAACAGCTCAACTGGTTTCTGAAACGACCAATTAAATCCAGTGTTTACCTCCTTAATGTATCACGGACTGTATATTGGACCCAAATATCAGCAAAATTTATGAGCTTTATTGAATCAATTTCTAGTTCCAAATTGTATGGCCCCTATATCTTTAACTACAGGTGCCATACCATAACTATAACACCTTCTCAGTGGCTTGAAAGGGTTTGTGCTTGTTTGTTAAGGCTTAACAACCAGGAAGCGGTTTCAGCACAGGACTATGGGGGAAAGATGATTTCATGGTTTTTCAAGTACATTTATATAAGTGATTTCTACCACCCTCATCCAACTCATCCAAAAAAACCACCTGGGTGATAGTTATCCATTCTTGGGGGGTTATTTAAATACTTTAAAAGTATGTGAGAGAAAAGTCCTTTACAATTAAACAAGATCATCTGTTGATTATGGTTCTTTGTGACTGACTGTATAGACCACATCCTATGTTGTCCTAATTGGTCAAGCAGGCAAATGATTTCAAATGTTGCTCCTAGATTGACCTAACATTCCGAATACAAACAACCACTCTCTCTTTGGAAGCAAAGAGGTGGGTTTTTAACCACTGTCTCATTTCTCTAAGAGTAAGAGGAACAAGTAGATCCAGTATGTGCATTTAGTATTTTAGAAGCCTAAGGCAAGGTAAGAGGTGTGCCCCCAGCTACTTTATGGAAGAGGAAGCCCATGGGTCTCTCTAGAACACAGATGCCCTGATCATGGGAGAAATGGGATGGGATGTGGAGTCATTCCTTGTTCTGATGGTAAACAGGGAACATCACACAGCTAGGGAGAGTCTTTCTAAGTTCTTTCTCACCCACCAGGGCAGTCATATAAATCAGTACCCCAAAAAAGGTCTCATGTAGTGAAAACACTGTCCACCTTCCTCTCTGGACACTATAGTGGAAGTAAAATAAACAAATGTAGGAGATGATTCTTCTTGCTACCATAGATTACTCAATATTTAATGATAAGGTACTATTCCCAGAATGTATTACAGGCAACTTCCAACTGAAAAAACTTTTATTGCCCTTTAAAAGAGACACAGGAAAACATACAAATCCTCTCTAGCAAGAGGATACTTATGGTCCCAGATTACTCTACATGCCAAGTGCATTTCCTCCCCACGTGCATCAGGATGTGGTCAGTCTAATACCAGTCTTTATATAATCAGTGATCGTGAAAAATGATCTTTCTGCTTCTCAAAGAAGATAGAAACCTATGTCCTCTTCTAAGTACACAGGACACAATTCTCTTCTCTCCCACATGAATGAAATTCTCCTGATCGAATCTAGAAGACACAGCTGAAATATACTCATTATACTCTAATTCACTTTCACTATTATAATATATTCATTCTGACATTACCTGTCTTAAGCTTCTTTCATTCTACCTTTCTCTGACTCCCTGTTTACACTGGAGTTGTAGGTTGTCTCCCCCTTATGATCCTTTATTCCTGGTTTCCCATTTCCCTAAACCATTAAAATTACATTATTTTCATAATGGCTCATGAAGGCTCTTCAGCCTGGGGTATTCATAGGTACTTGGCATATAATCAAACCTGCTGAATCGCCCTCAGAATAGGTTTTGGTACAGTCTGGTGTAGTTTTATATTTTCTGTTTTCAGAGCTGCCCAAGATTTCAAAAGGAAGTCTATAACACAGAAAGATTTTAAGGCCAGGTCTTACATTAAATTAAAGGAAAGAATGTGTCAAGGGATTTCTCAGCAAGGCATAGTACAAGAGGAATGGAACTCTGCTCCAACTGTGGAAAACTGTGGGGAAGTTTGAAAGGAGAAACCAGACCGAATTGGGGCAAGTTCCTCCGCCATGCTGAGTGACAGTTACTCTCATTGAGACATGGTAGAAGACAAATAGGTGTTGTTTGTAAACTCTAAATGGTTGTAAACTAAATTTTTTCATTTAAAAATATTATCCCACTGCTTTAACTGCTCAACAAATTTGTTAAAGTGACTAAGAAGACTCTTACTTAATTCCTTCAATATGGCAAGACAAGTTTTTAAAAAGGAAAAAAGAAAACAACAACAGAATTTGAACAGCTTGAATTCCCATTAACAAAAGACAAACTGGCAAAATAATTTAGGGTCCTCAGTGCTTATTACTTGAAACCAGCCACTCACCTTGGTCTTTGCACAGTAGTAGAGACTGAGCTAATTTACTGAAAGCAGTGAACAGAGTTGCACTTGTGTGGTGTGAAGGTGATGGGCTTTCAGATAAAGTTGCTTTAAGTGGAAATCAGTGTAAGGAACACCTGGCCTAACTCCCAGCAGAGCATTAGTTAGAAACTAGAGAAAGACCCACTTTTAAAACCACTAATGAGCCCCAGGTGAAAACTCTGTTAACTAGACAGCTCCTTTTTTCAAAATTTCCAATGTTTTGATTGATAAGCAAATTGCTTAGGATTCCTAATCTTCCATTACATTAAACCATAACCTTTGGTTTTTTTTTCTCTCAGGAAACACATTTTTGTCTCTAGCTACCAAATGGGTATCATGAGTTATAGAATATATCAGCTTCCATGTGGGGAATTCTTGGTGAGACAAATGTACTTACTTGTGGTAGTTTGACTCTACAGAGTGTTTATGATCCAAAAAAGTAAAATGGGAATAACTTTGGGATTTGAAGTGGTTAATGAAGCACATACTGTTGTATCTTTCTATATTTTCAGCATTGTTCCTTCTGACAACAAATACAATTTTAAAGCATCTTTCACTATTTTAAAAGAAAATAGATGCCTATTTAAATTTGTAATTAAAATATGAAAATATCCAGTTACCGTCAAGTCTCAGGTGCTGAGAAGCATTGGCTATAAGGAAAATTAACCCATTGTTGTTTAGCATTATTTCTTCAACATATATTTAGCAAATACACTGTTACCAGGTATTAAGAAGAAATAAATACATATGTAAGGGATTTACTCATACTGCACACTTTTACTAAAACCAAAGTCTTGTAGATGTATTGCAACATGCTGATGTTTGTTTTTGTTTTAGTTTGAACATTATTTATTCAAAAGATTATTTTTTGAAACCTATCATTCACTGGGCAGCACAGTGATATCTAAAACAGATACGGTCAGTGCATTCATGGAGTTCATAGTATAGTGGTGTTGATAAACACCAAACAAATAAATGTGGAAATTGCTGTAATTATGACTAAGCTCCATAGATGAAATGTCTACGGTGCAATGAGAGTGTGTATAACAGAGTAACCTAATTTTGACTGAAAAATCAGGGAGGACTTCCTTGAGGAAGTAACGGTAGGTTAAAACCAGAAAGATAAACAGAAATTAGCCAGATAAAGAGAAAGGAAAAAAAAAAAAAGAGCCTTCCTCATAGCAGACAAGGCCTTACAAGAAGAAACCTGGAATCAAACACCTAGAAGAGAGAAAAGGCAGGAATCTCCCTAATGATTCACACTTCGCTGCCTTTTTACATGAGAGTGCTGAACATGTAGCACATTTTTTTCTGACTTTTCAAGTCATCATTTTAATCATCAATAATTATGCTGTGCTAAGAAAGGGTATCATTAGGACTTATAAAGATGCTCCTGAGATCAATGCTCCCAAGTAATTTTGCTTCTTAAGTTCTTATATTTAAGGTGTCTGGTGTTCCTGTATTTATTTTTGTCATCAATACCACTTTTGATTTCTAATAGCGTTTATGCTATTAAAGCTGCTCCTATTGTTGATTGTTATATTAGAATCTGCTGTGGTCGGCAAATATGGATAAGATATATCTACTAGACATGTGAAGAAGCAGGAAAAAGGTGACCCATAGTCAAATTTAAAATCCGTCGGGAGAAACAGACAAAGGAATGAGAAAAACTGTACTTTTTGCAGTAAGGATGTAAAAATGGCTACTACAATTATGTACAAGGATTTTTTAGAAACATGTATATAATAATGATACGGATTAAAGATATAAAAATAATCAAATGAAATGTCTGGGGTAATACGCATGAAATTAAAAAAACCTAAATAATTGGATAAGTAGAAGAATTTTTTAGACTCAACAAAAGAAAAACATCAGACAAGAAACAGAAGAAAAAGGTAAGCAACATAAATTTTGCAAATATAAGTACAGAAAAACGAAAAAGACTAAAAAGTTTAACAAAACTTCAGAATTATGGAACAATATCAAGAGGTCTATCATATTTACAATTAGAGTTCAAGAGGAAATAGGCAAGAAGAGGGTACAGAAAAAAACATTTAGAGAAATAATAACTGAAAAATTCCAAATTTGGTGAAAAATATAAACTAAACCCATAAACCTAAGAAAGTCAGTGAGTCCAAAGCAAAATAAATACAAATAAAACCATACCAAGGAAGATCATAATCAAATTCCTGAACACTAATGTTAAAGTTATGAGAAAAATTACAGAAAATTATAAAAGCAGATATTTTTAATAATCACATACAGAGGAACAAAGGTAAGAGTGAGTTCTGACTCCTTATGTAAAAATAAAGGCAAACCAGAAGATAAGAAAATGACATATTTAAAGTATTGAAAAATTCTACGTAAGATGTAGGAAGCTAGAAAGAGCATTATTCCTATACTAGCAACAGGAAAAATATAGATAACTTCCCAAATATTATTTTTTCCTGTGCTCATTAGAACTAAAAACACGGGACTACCTACTAGCCTGACATCTAAGCAAAGATAGGTGCTTCCTCAGACAGGCTTACCATGGGAAAAAGGCAGGGTTAGCAAAGGAGTTGGTAAAATTTCAGCTATAATATCTGAGATACTGTTAAGGTGAAGAATAGAGTGAAAGTATAGATCTTCTTGGAATCACAGACACAACAGGAGTTTGCATCTACTCATAGGCTCTTCTTGTCCACAGATCTCGCTGGGTGCTCATAAGCAGTATTGGGGCAGGAGAGGAAGACCTGGAACATCTCCCTTGTGTGTGAGTCTGGAGAAAGGGAACAGATGCCAGTGTGGAAAGACAAGAAGTCCTAACCAAATTCTTCTTCCTATTAGACAAAAAGCCTTAAGCCAGTAGGGGAAGAGCAGAAAACTCTGTCACTCCTAGGGCCAAAGCCAGGACTCAGGTGAGGTAAGCAAAGCATCCAGGGGGCAAAATACAAAAAGACATTCACTTCCTGGTTTGTGCAGTGTCAACTTTGCATTTGTACAAATCTGACAGTGAAGATCTCCTTAAATATTGTGCCCTAGGCACTTTGCTTCCTTCACCCAGGCCCCAGCATTCAAAGGCACAAGTGAAAACTTATGGCAGCCAGGGGAAAGAAGTAGAACAAAGTTGACTACTACCCTAGAGTAAGAGGTTGAAACTGGCACGGATGTAGAACATAAGAGAGCTTTGGCCGGGCGCGGTGGCTCATGCATGTAATCCTAGCACTTTGGGAGGCCAAGGAGGGCGAATCTCCTGAGGTCGGGAGTTCGAGACCAGCATGTCCAACATGGAGAAACAATGTCTCTACTAAAAATACAAAATTAGCCGGGCATGGTGGCGCATGCCTGTAATCCCAGCTACTCGGAAAGCTGAAGCAGGAGAATCACTTGAACCTGAGAGGCAGAAGTTGCGGTGAGCTGAGATCACACCATTGCACTCCAGTCTGGGCAACAAGAGCGAAACTCCATCTTAAAAATAAATAAATAAATAAATAAGAGCCTCTAACACCGGGGAGACAGGATCACTGAGAAAGCCCTAAACACTAAGACCTAGGGGAATATGACTTGCCTAAGACTGAGGCTGAACCAGAATCACAATGTCTACTATATGTCTACTATTCTTCCACCACCAAGCTAGCAAGTCTTGAACAACATGTAACATCAGTTTACCACTTTTGGACAGACAAGAGCATAGAGAGACATCTCTGAAGTGCACAGGAAAGTCTAAAACCAGGAGTGAAATATGAACATCATGAAAAACCCTCAGCAATCCAGTCCTCACCCTGATCACAAAGTAATGCTAGAAATATTGGAAGACAGTGATGCATTAAGAGTAATCGTAGCAACAACGTCACCACCCAAACCCAGCTTGGCTCCTAACCAGAAAACCTTAAACCCCACATCAAAGACCTAGAAGAAGAAAACCTGTGCCCATTTTCAGGCACAAGTAATAATAATCTCAGCCTGTGCTATCCTACATATTATGTCTTGATTTCAACCAATTATTGTAAGAATTTTCCAAAGGGAAAGAAAAAGAAAAACTGTCAAGAAACAAAGCAATCAACAGGACAACATTCAGTTATGACACAGGTGTTTAATATATCAAACAGAAAAAGTAAAATTTCTATGATTCACCGTGAGATACCATTATACACCTAGTGAAATGGCTAAAATTGAAAAATAAAAACTGATTAATACCAAAGATGTGTAACAACTGGAATTTTCAAAATGTGTGCAAAATTATAAAGCCACTTTGGAAGACAGTTTAAAAAGTTAAATATATACTTACCATGTGTCCCACTAATCCTACTCTTACATATTATCCAAATGTATTAAAAATTTATGTTCACACAAAAGTCTGTATATGAATATTTACAGAAGCTATATTCATAGTGCTAAAACTGGTAGCCTAGATATTCTTCAACTGATAAGTGGATAAAATATGGTACATACATTCAATGGGATAACACAACAGTAAAAAGGAGTGACTTATCAAATGAAATAACAACATGGACAACACTTAAATGTATTTTTCTAAATGAAATAATCCCAAATATTATATATTATATTATTCCATTTATATGACACTATGGAAAAGGAAAATTATAAAGATGGAAAACAGATTGGTGCTACTGGGGTCCATGTTACATAAACAAACAAAGAAGGGACAACTCACCATTACAAAATAATTCCAGTCAACAAATGTAGACAAAATGAAAAAAAAGAGAAAATGACCATCAAAACATTACATTCACAATTGTTGCAGATAAGGTCTACCTATGAATGCTAAAATTCATGGACAAAAATTTAAGGAGAAATAGAATATTTGCATAGTCTCGAAATGTCTCCCCCCAAATATTTGTCAATTATAAAGAAGGAAATATTAATTTACGGTGGAGAAACTTGGCAGATACCACCTAAACTATGTCAAGAATGTTAATATCACTAATAAAATATATTGATAACCGTGAACTCCCTGATACAATGCACTGAGAAAAGCCCATCACCTCTGTGTTGTATTTCTACAAAATCAATATTCTCAATCAACTCTGGAGAAAACTACCACCAACAAAAAATGGTAAGATGTGCTACAAAAACCTGAATAGTAGTTTCCAAAAGCATCAAGGTCATTAAAGAAAAGGAAAGACTGAGAAATTGTCACAGGTTAGAGGAGA
The DNA here is from genome assembly GCF_024542745.1 of Macaca thibetana thibetana. Taxonomy (NCBI): domain Eukaryota; kingdom Metazoa; phylum Chordata; class Mammalia; order Primates; family Cercopithecidae; genus Macaca; species Macaca thibetana. The sequence continues at coordinate 72,846,170 of NC_065585.1, forward strand.
CTAAAGAGACATGACAACTAAATGTAATGTGGCACCCTGTTGGGATCCTGGAACAAAATAAGGACTTTAGTAGAAGAAAAAAATTGTGAAATTTGAATACATGCTGTAGTTTAGTTAATAGTACTGTGCCAATCTTAATTTCTTAGTTTTGATCATTGTACCATGCTTATATAAGATATTAATATTAGGGGAACCTGGGTTAAGCAAATATAGGAACTCTTTGTACTATTTTTGCAATTCTTCTGTAAGTCTAAAATCATTACAAAAGAAAAAATTAAAATAATAATAGTTATTAATGTGTTCAAGTTTTTGGAAAAAATATAGCCAGCATCCATAAACAGATGGTGGAATTTCAGCAGATAGATAAAAACTAAAAGAAAGAAACAAATGGAAATTATACCAGATATAAAGATGGCCTTCGAGGGATGTACTGCTAGACTTCAGATAACTGAAGAAAAAATCAGTAATTTTAAAGATAGCTCAATAGAAATTACCCAAACTGGCCGGGCAGGGTGGCTCACGCCTGTAATCCCAGCACTTTGGGAGGCCGAGGCGGGCAGATCACGAGGTCAAGAGATCGAGACCATGCTGGCTAACATGGTGAAACCCCGTCTGTACTAAAAAATGCAAAAAAATTAGCCGGGCATGGTGGTGAGTGCCTGTAGTCCCAGCTACTCGGGAGGCTGAGGCAGGAGAATGGTGTGAACCCAGGAGGTGGAACTTGCAGTGAGCCGAGATCGCGCCACTGCGCTCCAGCCTGGGTGACAGAGCAAGACTCCCTCTCAAAAAAAAAAAGAAATTACCCAAACTGAGATAACACATAAAAATAAATGGTTAAAAAAAAAAAAAAAAAAAGCAGAACAAAACATTCAGGACTCTGGGACAAAGTCAAGTGGTCTTACATACTATCCTTGGAATCCCAGAAGGAAAAGAGAGATAAAGCAAAGCAGTAAACATTTTAAGAATGGCTGATAATTTCTCCCAAACAATGAAAGATATCAAACCACAGATCCCAAGAAAAAAAGACAATGACAAGCTCAAGAAATACTGAAGGACTGGGGAGGGAGAAAAGAAAAGGACACTATAGCATTCCACATCCACAAAAATGTCCTTGAAAATGAAGGTAAAAAAAATTCAAACAAACAAAAGCTGAAATAATTTGTTAAAAGCAGGACTTTATTATGAAAAAATGTTAAAAGTTCTTCAGTTCAAAGGAATACAATATCAGTTGGTAAATTGGATATATAAAAATTAATAAAAGTGCATCAGAAATGGTAAAAAAGTATAGGTAAATGTATAGGCCTTTCTTCTCATTTTTGAACTCCTAAGGTAGGAAAATGACTTCGTAAAATAAAGATGATGACAATATTTTGGTGTTTTATATAATATGTAGGGGTATAATGTGTGACAACAAGAGCACAAAGAATAAACTAAATTATACTGTTGTGAGGTTTTTCTGTTACAAGGGAAATGATGTAATGCTATGCAAAGATCTAGCAACGTCAACCAAAAAATTAAAACACATACTGCAAATGATAGTAGGGAAAGTAAAATACCAAAAATATTTAATTGATGAAAAAGAAGGCAGGGGTAAGGGATGAAGGGGATAAATAAGATGGGAAAAGTAGAAAACATTTGAACTTTATCATACAGATAATTATTTTAATGTAAATGGCCCAAACAGACCTATTAAAAGTCAGATATTGTCAAACTAGATTAGCAAAACAACTAAACTATATGTTGTCTAACATAACAAACATTAAATGTGAAGAATCAGATAAATAAAATGTAAAAGGATGAAAAATGATATGCCATCCAAAACTAAACATAAGAGAGCTAGGGCAATATTATTTAAATAAGACAAATTCGACTGTGATACACAAAACCTAAAAGGGATGTAGAAACGTAAAAATGCAGGTGTCAACTCATCAAGACGACATAATAATACAGGCTTAACCAATTCCTATCAAAATCCCAGGTATTTTTATTGTGGATATAGATAAGATATTCTAAAATTTATACAGAAAGGCCAAGGAACTAGAACAGCTAAAATACTTTTGAAAAAGAAAACTAGTGGGAGAATTCTGTCTACACAAATTCAAGACATTCTGTAGCAACAGAAATCAAGGAAACATGGTACTGTTGGAGGGATAAACACATAAATAAATGGAACAGAATGGAGAACTCAGAAGTAGACCCACACAAATATGCCTTACCTATGTATTTATTTTTATTGTGGTAAGATATATGTAAAACATAAAGTTTGTTATTTTTACCATTTGAAGTGTGCAATTCAGTGGCATTAATTACATTCACAATATTGTGCAACCATCATCACTAGTTCCAAAACTTTTTTGTTCCAAAGAGAAACTCTGTAACCATCAAGCATTTAATTCCTCATTCTCTCCTCCTCTCAGCCCCTGATAATCTCTCATCTACATTTTGTCTATGAATTTGCCTACTGTAGATACTTTATATGTGTAAAACCATACAATATGTCTCATTTTGTTTATGGCTTATTGCACTTAAAAGAATTTTTTCAAGGTTCATTCATGTCATGGCATGTATCAGAATGCTTTTCTTTGTATTGATGGATAATATTCTATTGTACACATATGCCACATTTTGTTTATTCCTCTGTTGATGAACACCTGGGTCGTTTTTACTTTTTGGCTGTTATAAATAATGCCACAATGAAAATTTTTATACAAGTATTGGTTTCAGCTCCTGTTTTCAAATATATAAATATTTTTTAAAATTTAAAGTTTTTAAAAACTTGTCCAAATACATAGGAAAAGCAGCAAACAAATAGAGAACCATGGGGAAAAACATAGTTCTTTTCAGAGAAGAATAAAAACTGAATGGCGGCCGGGCGCGGTGGCTCAAGCCTGTAATCCCAGCACTTTGGGAGGCCGAGACGGCAGGATCACGAGGTCAGGAGATAGAGACCATCCTGGCTAACACGGTGAAACCCCGTCTCTACTAAAAAATACAAAAAACTAGCTAGGCGAGGTGGCGGGCGCCTGTAGTCCCAGCTACTTGGGAGGCTGAGGCAGAAGAATGGCGTGAACCCGGGAGGCGGAGCTTGCAGTGAGCTGAGATCTGGCCACTGCACTCCAGCCTGGGCGACAGAGCGAGACTCCGTCTCAAAAAAAAAAAAAAAAAAAAAAAAAAAACTGAATGGCAAATAAATATATAGAAAAAGGGCTTAATATTACTTATACTCAGAGAATGAAAAATAAGAAAATATGAAGATGCACACACACAGATACACACAAAAAAACAGACTTACAAAAATTAAGTCTAGCAATACCAAATGTTGGGAATTGCAAACACGCTAATGGGAGTGCCAACTGGTAAAGTCACTTTGGAGGACGTTTGGCATTATCTTATAAAATGGAAAACATGCATATTCTGCAACCCAGTAATTCCACACCATCAAAATAAGAGAACAACAAATAAAGGATATATTGTTATTATACACATTCTAACATAAGGCAAAACCAGAGAAAAATAAATTGCTATTGAATACAGAGACATAAGAGACAACACATATGTTAGGTCCGTTATCTGATATATGCGATGAGTTGGGACATAAGAGCCATGATTAATTTCATAGTTGATGAAAAACTTATTATAAATTACATTAAGCAAGCATGTCCTCAGTGCCTACACACTGATAAAGAGGATGGATGACAGATAGCATGGCCTTGTGCTTTTGTTATTTATCTTTCCATGCTTCTGTCTTTGAAATAGATTCTGGGAACACTACTAGAAAGCAGGAATCAGTGATTCATTTCTAAATTCCCTCAGCTTAGATGGCAGAAAACCAAAACAGGATGACTGAAAGAAAAGGAAGGAAGGAGGGTGTGAAGTCCAGGATGCCAAGTAATTCACCATCTCAGAACTGAGCAGAGCTAGAAGACCTGATCTGCCCCATAGTATGTCCTCCTGCCTCACTACCATGGCCCCACTTAGTACTTGAACCTCTTGTTGAAATTCCCATTATTAGAGTCGTCAATGAGGTGATTTGTTTAAAAGCCTTCACCTTTTGTAATAAATCAAATACAGATTATCACCAACTTATGATGGTTCAACTTACCATTTTTTGACTTTATGATGGATTTATGGGGGCATTAACTACATTTTTTATTTATAATATTTTAGACTTATAATGGGTTTATTGGAATGTAACCCTCATAAGTAGAGGAGCATCTGTATCTTAGTATGGCATATAGAGCCCTTCCTTTCTACATCTCCAGGCCCATGTATTATACTTCCCACAAGATTAAACCTATGCTCCATAAACACAGAAGTTACTTTAATAAAGTCTCTCTCACTCTCCCTGCCCCTTTCTTCTTCTTGCCTCTCCCTCCTCCTCCTCACCTACCACTCCTCCCCTCCCTTCTTCTTCTTCTCTTCCTCTTCCTTCTTTTTCTTCTCTCTTACCAACCCCTGCCCCCACATCTACACATGTTGTTCTTTCTGCTTGGGAGAATCATTCATTATCTCATCAACAAGCAGATATACACTTTTTTTGTTTTTTGGGTTTTTTTTTTTCCTACCTCTTTTCTCTTATTTCCTCCTGTTCTCTGAAAGAACTTAAAAATAATGACACTTCAGTATCAATGAGCACACCTAGCAGGAAAATCTTGGTTTCTACATTCCTTACTCTACTAAAAGGAACTAGGACTACTTAGAAAAATGGCTGATTCCAAGGCTTGGGAAAGGAAAGTACAGAGGAGCCTAATACATCTTGGGCAAAAACTAAGAAGGACTTAAAAAGGCAATGGAGACATGTCAATAGGCCAAAGAGGACAACTTGAAGGGGTTCCTTCCTGGCCAAATCTGTGACAACTGGAGTATCAAAATGCATAAAGAAAGTAATAGATTCTTACTAATTTGAACAACAATAAAGAATCGATGAATTTATATTGAAGCATATGTGAGTGTATATGCATGTGTGAGAAAGAGAGAGGAGAGAAGGCACTTACCCAGCTGACAGAAAACTATGACTCTATGTGTTTCCTATGCTAATTACTTAACAGCATTTCTGTCCTCTCTATTTCTCCTCTCTGGATAGTTGACCTTTACCATTTTTAGGTAAGCAATTGTAGAACAATATGCATGCTCTGGAGAGGTACCTGATATTCAGTATATTTCAGTGTTTCCCGTAAAGAAAATCAAAGGTTCATAAGGTCAGAAAGTGTAGAACTCCACAGTTAATGCTTTCTTACACTTACACATTAATTTACAATATTTTAAGTCATCTTTACTTTTATAATAAATAGAAGAGATATGCAGGATGAATGATTATTCCCATTTCAGAAACTGAGAACAATAAGGCTTGCAGAATCATGTAAGTTGCAAAGAGAATTACAGATAAAGTTTTCTAAGTTGTTTCAACAAATGTGTTCTATGCAACTTTTAGCTTTAAAGAAAGTCACCTACAAAAGTCAAGTATACTTGATCCCTTTCCATTACACAGCAGCAAAGCAAAGTATGAGGCAATCTGACTTCAAGAATCTGAGCATGTTTAAAATTTGAAGGTCATTATTAAGCTCCGTTACTGCCACTAGTTGGCTCTGTGGCCAACTATAACAATGCAGTACTCATTTACTCATCTGTTTCAGAATTACAAGGATAAAACATGGGACTCCCTAATGTAGACAATTAAAAAGAAAAAAGGTTAAATGGGAATCTAAGACCACAGAGAAAATATTTTTGCTCTTGATCTCACAAACACTTCCAGACTAAAAACTAGGATTTGCATGTGGCATTTTGAATTTTGAAGTCTAGGTTATTTGCAATATATGAAACACTGAGTTGAGTAGTGAAGCTTACATTTGCAATGAGATCTTCCTCTGAAAGGATTGAGGCTGAACTACTATTTTACTTTCCATGTTTGGAAAAGGAACTGAAATAAGCACTTAAATCCCTTTCCCCCCCATTTTTGTAATACGAGTCAAACTTCAGGAAAGCTCTCCTCTCTCCCCACACAAAGAAATTTTATGTTCGTATCTGGTGTAGAGCTATCTAATAACCAAAGAAAATCCCAAGATCTTTTTTCCTGGAAAAGCCACTTGTTTTAATGGAACAGTCACTCTGTTCAGGAGAACACAGCAAACTTAATTGGCAGGCACATAGCAGATGGTTCCTGGAGTCTACTCATGCACCTAATATGGCTAAAATAGTTATTGAAAGGCCAACATATGGGTTTTAAATTGCAGGGAACTAAATATTATGAACACCCCATTTTTACCATTTGTGATGTCACTTAGTATGTAACAAACTATTATTTCTCAAGTTTTTCTGTGAATAAAGTTGTCCCAGAGAGGTAATGACAGTGTTCTTTAAGATATTTGTTCTAGACACTCAGTTTCTCAATGAGTTTTCAACTGACTCTCAACTTTAAAAAGTAAGTATAGCCAACACCATCCTAAGCAAAAAGAACAAAGCTGGAGGCATCACGCTACCTGACTTCAAACTATATTATAAGGCTACAGTAACCAAAACAGCATGGTACTGGTACCAAAACAGATATATAGAGCAATGGAACAGCACAGAGGCCTCAGAAATAATGCCACACATCTACAACCATCTGATCTTTGATAAACCTGACAAAAACAAGCAATAGGGAAAGGATTCTCTATTTAATAAATGACATTGGGAAAACCGGCTAGCCATATGCAGAAAACTGAAACTGGACCCGTTCCTTACAACTTATGCAAAAATTAACTCAAGACAGATTAAAGACATAAACATCATACCTAAAACCATAAAAATGCTGCAAGAAAACCTAGGCAATAGCATTCATGACATAGGCATGGGCAAAGACATCATGACTAAAACACCAAAAGCAATGGCAACAAAAGCCAAAATTGACAAATGGGATCTAATTAAACTAAAGAGCTTCTACTCAGCAAAAGAAGCTATCATCAGAGTGAACATGCAACCTACAAAATGGGATAAAATTTTTGCAATCTATCCATCTGACAAAGGGCTGATATCCAGAATCTGCAAGGAACTTAAATTTATAGGAAAAAACAACCCCATCAAAAAGTCGGCAAAGGATATGAACAGATACTTCTTAAAAGAAAATATTTATGCGGCCAACAAACATATGAAAAAAGCTCATCATCATTGGTCATTAGAGAAATACAAATCAAAACCATAGTGAGAGAACATCTCACACCAGTTAAAATGGTGATCATTAAAAAGTCAGGAAACAACAGATGCTGGAGAGGATGTGGAGAAATAGAAACGCTGTTACACTGTTGGTGGGAGTGTAAATTAGTTCAACCATTGTAGAAGACAGTGTGGCAATTCCTCAAGGATCTAGAACTAGAAATATCATTTGACCCAACAATCCAATTACTGGATATATACCCAAAGGGTTATAAATCATTCTACTATAAAGACACATGCACACGTATGTTTATTGCAGCACTATTCACAATAGTAAAGACTTGGAACCAACCCAAATGCCCATCAATGATAGACTGGATTAAGAAAATGTGGCACATATACACCATGGAATACTATGCAGCTATATAAAAGAATAAGTTCACGTCCTTTGCAGGGACATGGATGAAACTGGAAACCATCACTCTCAGCAGACTAACACAGGAACAGAAAACCAAACACCACATGTTCTCACTCATAAGTGGGAGTTGAACAGTGAGAACACATGGACACAGGGAGGGGAACATCACACACCAGGGCCTGTCGGTAGGTGGGGAGGCTAGGGAAGGATAGCATTGGGAGAAATACCTAATATAGGTGATGGGTTGTTGGATGAAGTAAACCGCCATGGCATGTGTATACCTATGTAACAAACTTTTTGCACATGTATCCCAGAACTTAAAGTATAAGTTTTAAAAAAGTAAAGATTTACCAAATTTGTGTTGCTCAATGTCAGTATTCTAATGTACAATGCTTTATCTCCAGCCAAGTACTTTTTATATTTATTATTCATTCATTTAGCAAATACTGTGCATGACTAAAATACAACTCATCATGTTGATGGTCATGGTCATCTAGTGCTGCTCAAAGTACATTAAACTTTTGGTTTCCTTTAATACATTGAGCCTAGCTTTTAAATAATTCAGTTAGTTTCCTGCTATTCTTATTAGAACCTCTCCAAATGAGTAAAACAATTAATAACAACAATATATGCCAAACATTTTAATAAACAACACTTTTTTAGAAAGTAACAACAACTCATGACCATTTTTATTTAATCTTTGATAAAGTCAATGTTCAAACACTTAAAACTTTGCTTTGATAGAATTTTCTGTGATATTAGGGTTTTGTATTTTAAACTGATGGCCCCTTTGTTTTCTAGGGTTTTGTTCCATAATCTGCAAACCAGGGATTTGGCTCACTTGATCCAAATATCTCCTTCCAGCTGCATTATTATCTAAACACACCTTAATTCAGTAACGTACAACTATACGTAAGTTGGCATCTAGAAATTGTCCAAATGCAATAAATTCTCAAACTTCAGTGCTCATCTCTGTCAGAAAACTTAATAATTTTACAAAAACATCATTTAAAAAAAAAAAAAAAAAAGGCCAAACACGTAAGTTTTAAGAATAGCAATCTGGAGAGTGTGCTGATAATATTACCAGAGTACTTCAGCTGTGGCTTGAAGAGACAAGATGCTTAAAGGAGTAGAGGAAGCAGATATAGGGGAGAGGGAAGTGTCCTGACTGGGAATAGGAAATGGGTTCTGTTCCCAGCCCTGCCACGTACTAGCTGTGTGGCTTCAGATAAGTCCTTTAACCTCTCTGGGCCCTAGTGTCTCCAGCTTTAAAGAAGTCTAGGTGATGCCTTATGTCTAATCAAACTCTGCAAGATCTATGATTCTATGTGAGACATATGATTCAACATCTAGGTGCCAAAGCAAAAATGCTCAGATTCCCCTAAAAGAGAAGGTATCATTATTTTACACAGAAATCCTTCACCATTCAGACAGTCTTTCCCACCACCCCTTCTGTTCCAGCCTAGTTTCCTGCTTTTATTGCTGAGTCTCTTGATCAAAACCAATTGTCTCCAGTGGTGTAAATGCTTCTGCTTATCTCTTGAGCTCTTCCAGGAGTGTTGATGAAACTCTTGGGTGACCCAATTCTCCTTGTTCCACTCAGTTGTGTGGGAACCAAGATTTGTCTTGATGTTTCCCATTGCTAAAAAATGGAATGCATTCAGCCCAGAGCTCCAAGTTATTAGCCAGGAAGATAAGCAGAAAAATAATTGAAACTCAGAACAGCTGCAGTCCGTGTTAGGTCCTTAAATTTCTAGCAATTAAATACTAAAGGGAACTTAGCAAATGTAAGTATTTCATTTGTTTGCAAAGGTCATGAAACCACTGCAAAAAAAAATGAGGGTTATGTTAGTTTATAGAACACATATATTTACGAAAAAATTATTAGCAAAAAGATGTTATACTTGGCATTAAGGTAACTTTGATTCCTGCTTAATATGAATTCTGTCCTTGAGTTTTAAAAAAAGCACTAAAAATGGAATTCCTGTTGAGAAAGTTTAGCTTAGTTTTTGGCTAAAATATTTACACAGTGCAATTTACACCATTCTTTGTACAGGCATTATTTTTGATTATGTAATCTTTGGGTGTACTGTAGATTTGTGCTTATCTCATTCATTTATCCATTCGTTCATCCAAAGCAGGCACCTGGCTTCAGGAACACCCGGCTTACCTCAAGTTCAGAGCCCCAGGTCGGAGTGTATTCACTGAATAGCCAAAATAATAGATGCTGAAAGTCAATGACAGCCTCCTTCTAACTGTGAATTTGACTTATGTTATCTAATGATTATCCCCTTTCATCCTGCCCTCATACACACACCCAAAACATTCTTCTTAAAAGAATTTTAGAAGTTTTATTATCATATTTATTTTCCTGTGTAAAAAAAAAATAAAACAACATATATAATCTTTCCAATTTCATGTTTTACCTGGTTAAAATGACTACAGGATACAATTTGGAATGACGTCTAAAGCAAATAAAGATAGGTAATATGGTGGATATGTAATACTTGTAGAGCTAAAGAAGAATCAGAAAATTAAAAGCCTCTGAAATGAATAGAAAGGAAGCATGGAGTATGCTCCAGAAAGGCTTTAGTATGAGCGAAGGCTGGTGGGGACCAGGGTTGTGGCTTTCAAAGGCCTAAGAAGGAGGACAACTACTTGTCTGGTGGCTAAGATTATAACCAAAACAGTTAGAGTATGGAGAGCTTAAGCTGGCAACAGCATTTTAAAGTCATCCAGGAGAGAAACGTGGATGTGGTGGGGGCTAAGTAGTGGTGAGTGTGGAGGGCAGATGAGGGGCTGTTGGTCAGCACTACACAGTAAGAGGAGCTGACATTCACTGGGTCATATCCTGCATTAACCCTTACTGCAATCCTGGGAAGCAGTTACTATTAACATGTTTTTATCAATAAAATATTTTCAAACTAAAGCTTATGCAATTGAGTAATTTCCTCTAAGTCTCAAAGCTAATAGTGCCTGATTCATGCTAGCACTCCAATCTACTCCAATCCAATGTATTCCAATTCCAGAGTCAAGCTTGCCTACACAGCCTCCCAGGGACATATAGTCACTTTCTCTGGGATGTATCCTTCGAGTACTTTGTTTTCCCAATGCCTTTGATTCTACTGGAAACATCAGACAGTTCGTAATTCTTTGTTTCTCCATTTTCATCTCTCCCACTAAGTGCTGTAAACTCTCCTGTGAGCTTCAGTCTGACTGAATCATTGGTAAATGTATGTAATAAAATGAACTTCTTTGGTACCATGTGAATATTGGTATGTCTTCCTGTTTGGCTTACACTTTTCCTATATTTTGTCCATGCTACAGTAAGTTCTTTCTCTATAGTCTGCATTTCAATATCTAAAATATTAAAATATGGGGTTTAGTTTAGGTTTTTTTCTTTATTTTTCTTCTTTTGTTTTTTCCCAAATGGGCATCTCTACCACTAGCATCTGGAAATAAGACGGCATCTGATCTAACGAAAATATATGGGGGGTGTGTGTGTGTGTGTGTGTGAGAGAGAGAGAGAGATATGTGTGGGTTAGCAGCTGGTGTGAACTTAAAATTTTTAATACATTATAAATTGTCCCAGACATATTGAATATATATAAAGAATAACATGGAAAATGCCCACATATTCACTCCTCATCTTAGAAAACTAAATTTTTCAAATACAATTGAGCTCCTCTAATGTTCCACTCATTAAAAGAAACAAAAATGAATATGAACTGGATAGAAATTACAGTACATGTGTCTATTTTATTTTTAAATTAACTTAAAACATTCAGTTTTATTGATAATGAGTCTCTCAGTTTCTGGGTCGTAATTCTCTGTGTACTTGGATATCTATGTTCGTTCACATTTAAATCACCAAAACCAGAAATTACCAACTTCCCCATCAGACTGCCTTCCCCCATGGGTTTCCCCATTCTGCAAGAGGCATTGCAATTTTCCCAGGTCACCCAGGTTTGATGTATTGCATCGTACTGAATCAGATCATTTCCTTTGCAACTCCCCCTAAGCCTAGTCGGTCTCCAGATGCTGCTGTTTTGTTTCTCTGTTGTTCTCTGTGTTTCTTTATCTTCTCAGCTACACTCTAGCCAAGAGGTTCTCAAGTTGTGAGCTGAAAACATGGGAACCCCCAAGAATCTTTCAGAGTGTCATGAGTTCGAAACTACTATGATGGGAATACTAATGTTTGATTTGCCGTGTTCAGTGTTTCTCTTATAAGCATGCAGTGGAATTTTTGAGTCCACATGTTGCACAACATCACAGCCCATTGGATATATGAAAATCCACCTGGAATCCAGCAAGCCAAACATTAAAGAAATCTACAAAAGTATAAAACGGTGTAATTTTTCTCACTATATATTTTTAAAAGAATAGTTATTTTTCATGAAAAAGCACAGTTATTTTTATGTTAATGTATAATGGTTTATTGTTATTTTTAAATGATTTAATACTTTTCCTAAAATAATTCTGTTTTAATTTCAAATACCATAAACATCGACAGGTAAAATCCACACAAACAAAACACTTTTGGACTCCTCAATTATTTTTAAGAGTATCAGTACACCCACGACCAAAAATCTGAGAACTGGTGTACTAGTCCAGGCTTTCATTGCCTGTTCCTGGACTTCTGCAACATATTCTCAATGATTTTCCAGCCTCCAGCCCTCTCTTCTTCTATCAGTCTACACATGACTGCTGAGTTCACCCTTCTTATAAAACAGTGTTTACATAATTTTATTTTCCTGCTCAGAATCCATTAATGTAGGAATCTTTAATTCTTGTAATATTTTTCAGCCTTATTGATTCTCCAATTTTATCAACCCTACCTTTTCCCCAAAACCATCTACTTGGTCAATTGCACTGACCCCAGAACATGCTTTCCTTCTTACCTCCAGACCTTTGCTTAGACTGTTCCGTATTCTATCCCTGCCCTGGAGATTGGGCGTCTCTCCTATGTCCACCCCAAGGCAGCACAGAGAAGTGCTCAGTTAAGAGTGTGTCCTTTAAAGTCTGCCTTGAATTTGAGTTATCTTTTACTGCTATTTGATGTAAGGAATTCATTTTCCAGAATTGTAAAACAGAAAATAAAATACAGTAGTTCCTAATTTAAATAGCTATTGTAAAGCTATATGAGGTCATGTTTAATAAGTATATGTTTAGTAAGTATTAAGCAACGTTGTTGTTTTCTAAAACCTGCCTAAGATTCTAGTTTTTTCTTGTCTATGAAAGCTTTTTTCTTCTTCATCTAACACTGTTCTCTGTCTTACTGGCACTGTTCACTTACTGTCATGGTAGGTTTCGTGCACACATCTTGACTTCCCTAGTGAGATGAGAAATGGACATGTAAACTCTCTCTCTTTCTGTGTATGTGTATATCTGTTTTCTTAGACCTTCCCAGTGCTGTTACACTTGATTCAATAAATTCAATATGTGTGTCATTATTCCTTGGCTTTCCATAAAATGATACACATAAACCAATTCTCAGCTAATGAGGGACAAATAAACACATTTGATCTATAACCTTTCATTCATCCTGCCCTTCTCAGAGCAGCTAGGAAATCTTCCTCTAGGATAATAGATCCATTCATTTGAAAAAGGAAACTCAAACAGGAAACATTTTATATCGAGAGGCAGATCTGATGATAGAATCGTCCAAACTACACAAAAATGCTGCCAAAGGCTGGTTGATCCTGGCTGCAAATCAATCCTACTGTGAAATGACTTTCAGCCATCCCCAACTTCTTCAACGTGTGCTGGGAATTTACAATCTTGAACTCTTCAGTTAGGCCTCTGTCAGTTGGCGGAGGACATGAATTGTTACAGGGTGTGGAAAAGCCTCCAACCAGGAGTTCAGACTTGCCCTGACATCCTCTAAGGTCATGAACAACTGCTTCACGATTGGGAGTTGGTCCTTTGGCCTCTGGAGATCAGCTTTCTGGTCTGCTAAATGGACCAGGCTTGTTGAGGGATCAGATTAGATAAAAACGCATACATGCACCTTTAATAAGATTGATGTGTACTGCTGAAATCCCTGAAAAATATTTCAGAGATTAAAATTCTAAAAAGTGTGTGTGTTAGTGCTAAGGTACTCCATTTTTTTAAAAAAGGGGCAATATTCCTAAATGACCTAAAAACACAAATTTATTTATCTTAAAAGCTTCATTCTGGAAAGCAGTCACTTATTATGTCTCAGTGCATTATAATGCTGTAGACAGCAGGCATTAGATCTTTTGAAATATATAGTACATTGACTATTAGGAAAGTATAATTTGCCTAAATATTCTTAGAGGTCTTTGCAAAGGCCATGATTCAAAGAGGAAATAAAGTTCATATTTAGGCAATACTTGGATATAATATTTTGGATACATATCAGTGTTTTTCTTGTTATGTTAGAGAGGCAGTACAGCAGAGTGGCCAAAAGTGCAAGTGCTAGCAAGAGCCAAGCTGCCTGGGTTCAAAGCCTGGTGCTTTCACTTGGGAGCCATGTGATTGAGTATATCATTTAATTTCTTGGTGCTTCAGCTATCTCACGGGTAAAAGGGGAACCACAATATTTACCTTGTATTATAGGTTTGTTGAGACAATAACAAGATTATTACTCTTGTTTGCGTCTTGCCCACCAAAATAATTTGATTTTTAATGCAATGAGTTTATGTATAAAGCATGTCAGCATCTTTGGGTAACTAAAGGAGTACAGAGAAAATTGCTGCTCTGTGATATCAATCACATGAGAAACCAGCTTTGTCCTGAGGCTCTGGAGGCAGAGGTGAAAGACACAGTGTTTCAGTATAAGTCCTTTGTTATATATAGATGTAGTGCAGTGCTTCTCAAACTATTTGTGGTAGAAAACTATCAGTGCTTCTCAAACTATCTGTGGTAGTTTCTTGTTTAATTTCCAATTTGTTGTGTATCAGTATTTTTGTCAAATACAATAAAAATGTCAAGGTAGTGTCAAATTGCTATGAAAGTTTCTGGCCCCCTATTCTCACTGTCTATATTTATCTCATTGCAGACCAACAGCAAAAAACTCACAGACAGTACTCACTCACAGATGGCCCACACTGTGAGGAGCCTGGGCATGGTGGACAATGGACTGCCCAGTATCTAACCTCTCTTTCTAAGTTTGAGGAGTTTCCAACCTTATGAGGCATAGAGCTCACCTCTAGAAGCTGAAAAGATTAGCTACTTGCATTTCCAAGTCTTATTTTTACCTAAAATATGCGCATGTGAACCCAGGCAATGTCAGTCAATTGCAAAGGACCCAGACTTTGAATCAGAAGTCGTAATTGAAGAAGTGGGGATTATCCAGAATGCAGTTGGTTAATGTTGCTTGCAGATACATACATTCCCAAAGGCAGTGGTGCCAACAGTTCCAGCAGCTATATCGCATGTCTGGGTGATGATTGTATTAGCTATCTCTTGATGTGTAACAAATTACCCCAAAGTTTAACGGCTTAAAACAAAAGTAAACATTTATTTCTCTCTCAGCTTCTGTGGGTCAAGAAGCTTGGCCAAGCATAGTGGTTCACACCTGTCATCCCAGCACTTTGAGAGGCCAAGGTAGGAGGCTTGCTTGAGCCTAGGACTTTGACACTAGCCTTGGCAACAAAACAAGACCCCATCTCTACAAAAAATAAAACAATTAGCCAGGCATGTTGGAATGTGCCTGTAGTCTCAGCTACTCGGGAGGCTGAGGCAGGAGGATCGCTTGGGCCCGGGAGTTCAAGGCTGCAGTGAGCTATGATGGCACCACTGCACTCTAGCCTGAGCAACAGAGCAAGACACTGTCACAAAAAAAGAAAAAAGAAAAAAGAAAGAAAGAAAAAACACCTTAGAGCAACATGACTGAAGACACTGTCTCTTTAAAAAAAAGGAAAAGAAAAAAGAACTTAGAGAAGCATAGCTGAGTAGCTATGGCTCAGTCTCTCAAGAGCTTGCAGTCAAGACATCAGCTGGGGCTGCAATCATCTGAAGCTGTGACTGAAGACAGAGAGCTGGCTCCCAAGGTGGCTCACCAGCATGAGAAGTTGGTGCTGGCAGTCAGCAGGCGGCTGCAGTTCCTCTCCTTGAGGCTTCTTGCATGACCTCAGGACCCAGCAGCTGGCTTCCCCCAGAGTGTGGGAGACCAAGGGGAAGCTTCAATGTCCTTTATATTCTAGCCTGGTAAGTCACACGCTGCCACCTCTATTGGTCACACAGAGCTGCCCTGACTCTGTGTGAAAGAAGACAGCACAAGAGCACAAATGTCAGGATCTGAGACTCACTAGGGCCATCTTGGAGACTGACAAATAGGGCAGGCTATGGGATCTGTAACCCGTGGAAGCAGCAATTGGTCTACAGAGGACCAGTTCAAAACATATTTTACGGCATCTTGCACGACTGAGATATCTCCAAGCCTGGTTCTCTGGCCCCCCAAGAGATTCAGCGGGTTTCCAAAATTATCACATTTCTTTCCTGATAAATTAACCAGAGTTGGTTTCAAGTTGTTTGCAAATAAAAACTCTGATATATCTTGAAGAAAAAAGTTAGTAACGTTTTCACTTGACTTCCCTGGAAAGCAATCATTTTATAACAGGAATAGTTTTGTTATGAAAGATTAGTATATACACTATGTTTCCAAGTGTGTACAGCTTTGTCTCATGGTGATTCATCTTTTATTGCTGAACTTACGGTCTGACTTTTAGGTGGAATTGTTTGTACTATTATGAGCATAGGCTTTTACAAGTTAAGATTGAGGACATGCAAACATTCCACTGAAAATAACCATATTAGCAAAAATGATCTTTAAATATATGCAACAGAGTGCTTTTCAGATAACCTTTTCAGTTTAAAGAAATCTCTCTAATGACAAATGAGATTGAGAAAAGCAGTATAGTTTAGTATAAGTCAGCATAGAAAGAAAGCATGTAGAGTCACTTTGTAAACAATTTGACATTACCTATGATAACTGAACACACGCATCCTTATAACCCACCAGTTCCTCCATTCAGTTTATACGTCAAAGAAATGCATGCATGTGTTCACCAAAAGACATGTACAACCATATTCCCACCTGCACAATTCATTATCCAGACACAAAAGAGTAAATAATGCATAACTCCATTTATATAAGGTACAAAAGTCAAACAGGCAAAAGTTTGATGGTGTTATTAGTTAGGATAGTGGCTACCCTTAGGGGTAGAAAATGGCACTGAGTATTACAGAAAGAGATGGGCTTCTGGGATAATGCTCTGGTGACAATCTAGTTCCTGATATGAGTGCTGGTTACACAAGTATATTCAGTTTGTGAAAAAAAAATCCTCAAGCTGTACACTTACAAGGAACATGCTTTTTAAATATGGTATATCATATTTCAGTGGAAAGTTTACTTAAAAATCGTAACAGATATATTAATTTCCCAATTATTATCTTTTTCTTTTCTGTGGTTTTATAAAAATGATAAAATTAAAATAAGACATTATTTTCTTATACTACAACTTATTAGTAAAAGTGAAATTTATAAAAATTTCACTTAGATAAACTAGTGTATTGCTTTCATTGTTGCAGTAACTGAAATGTATTTATTTATAAATTTATTTGCATTTTAGAAGCTTCTTTTTGGGGAAAAGTGAGAAGGAAGGAAGGGAAAACTTTTTACCTTTTTCTAAAATGGAGAGTTGATTTTTCTCTGTTATAGTTAAGAACCCATTACTTTTTGAACTTGGCAAAGAAAGAGTCCAAAAGGAATTTGCTGGGACAACCTAAGTAAGTGATGATGGAGTTGGAGTGAATGTTTGGACTTCAAGTGCTATATATAACCATAACCAATGTGTTTAAACCAACTCCAGTGGCACTGAGCGACACCTGTGATGCGTGTTCTTTTGGATGAAAGTTGTGGCTAACTTGTATACTTGACTGAATTTCCTGACCTTTATTTTAACATGAGCCTTGAAGGGAAAAAAATGTTCTTTGCAAAAACATTCTATCTGGAATCCTGAAAAAAATTCTAAAGGACAGTTCAACTCTTTCATGACACCATGACTAACTTTTACCACTGAAACTTAGTGTGCATGCACACACACACACACACACACACATACACACACACAAATGCCTTCCTCAAAAGTCTATGAACAAATCTAGATACATTAGCTTATCCCAAATAGAATCTCTTGTGACAAAAGAAATCTTTGATTTAGGGCAGAATTCAGATCAGAAGAACTTCCTTTTCATGGTGCATTATTTTTACGTTGAGATCATGTCAGAGAGCATACACAGACCTTTCAAAAACAATAGCTACCTACTATTAACCATAAGACTGCATAACAAAGCCATGCTACACTTACACTCACACCCTGAGAGCTACAGTAGTTGAACATGGTGTCTTCTAATGCTGTCACACCAACTGCCTGCCTTTTAGGCTTTGTGCTGGGATGATATCCGGGTGTGCCTGCTGCAGGATCCTTCTTAGATTAGTGATGAGGAATAGCTCGGGAATACTTCTTGGCTGGCCTAGGGATTCCCAGGAAGTGCCTCACTCCCTGCTCATTTACCCCACAGTCATTTTATATTAAATTTTATAAAAGTTTAAAATCTAATGTCTGAATAGAATGCTCTATTTAATCAACATTGGTGTTTTAGATTAGTTCTTTGATCCATAAAAATGTTCTTTGTAAAAGTATATTTTCCTTTTATAATCCTGGGAAGAATTCAAGAAGTCCACCTGTTCATCTATCGGGTTACTTGTGGATCCCCCAACACAGAATCCATCTCACTCAATAGTTTGTTTGTGAATTCCTAGCATTCAGCCAAGTTTCCAGCACACAGTAGTTCTTAATAAATGTTTGATGAGTGAACAAATGAATGATGTGTGACCCTGGGCAATAAGAAAGAGCTAGAGATCCTTGACAGAGTTATAAACTGATAAATTGAACTGAGTGGGCCTGAGACAACAAACCCATTTCTCAGAAAGGAGTTACTCCAGGGCATCAGGTTGGCTCTGCGAGGTCAAGGATTAAAGGATAAGAGAGTTTTCTCACTAGCAATCACCTGTGGACAGGTCCCAGCGCATCCAGCTTCAACTGTGCAGACCATCCTCCAGGCCAAGCTAATGCCAGTTCCATGGGTGTCAGAACCATTCACTCAGACCCTGTGTATGGGCAGCTGGAACAGTTCTGAAGGCTAAAGTGCACCCAACTGGCTCCATTTACCACGCTAAAGCTTCGCGGCTTGGAACAAGTCCTCATTCACTCATTCCTATTTTAAAAATAGTTTCTAAATGTCTGTGATGTGCCAGGCATCAAATTTGTCATAAAAATTTGTTATGTACATTCATTTATTTCCATAAAATAAGGATAAAAATATGTGTCATGCGAAGTTATTGCAAAGCTAAAGAAATATAGTATGTAAATCCCCTAAGATTTTTATGACACACAGTAGGGGTTCAAAAAATGACAGCTATCAATACTGAATATAACAAAATGCAATTTAATTATAGTCAAAACCAAAACATCTGGGGGGACATTACAGTAGTTAAAAGTCAAATATTGAAGTTTTAAAATTATTTGAACAGTATATTCTGATTCTTTTTGAACTGTGCTATTTATACTAGTTTGTAACGAAAAATGGACTTTTTCTGCAGGAAGTTAAGATCTTTTTATGTGATCCAATATGATGAAAACTATACTTCTGTATTTCTAAATTATAAAACTCTAGTAATGACTATATTATAGTTTCTCATTATTTTCACATTTATTAAATACTGAGCTTCTATTCTAAGGGCCACCAGTGTTCCCCATGCTAAATCAATTTCATCTTATAAAATGCACTTTAATGGCTACAAGATCAACAGTATTTTCCAAAAGGACAATCCATATGTATGAATAATTAAAATTAGCCTCAGGCCCTTTCAATCCTAAATTAACTTCTCCTAAACTGAAAATGGTAAAGCTTCATTATTGAAGCTTAAGATTTTACTTTTTATCATTGAGAAAATACTTCAATATAAAGCAAATTTAGTCATTTATACCTTAGTATCCATAAACTTCAAAGAACTTTTCCTAAGCAAGTTTTGAAAGGTAGTGAGCAGAGTATGTTTCTAAAAGAAAACGATTTTCACACATCCGCACTCATAAAGGAATGCCTCACAGGTGGGTGGGTAGCTTGAAGGGGTCAGTAGAAATGGTGCTGAAAAGGAAGGGGAAGGGCATTGGAGCCATGTGCCTTTGTACTAATTTTTTTGAAATATCTAGCCTTCAAATTAATAATAATGAAATTGAGCATCAATAATTCATTAAATCATGAGACTATTGAGCTAAAAGTGGTTCTATGACATCAAGCCAATCATTAAAATTCTCTGGACTTTAATTCCCTTACCTACAAAATGATAATTCCATTAAACAATTCTCTGACAATTTATAATTTGTTGATCAATAGCCCATATTAATGATTCTCAAACTTTTCCATGCATAAGGATGGCTTCTGTGTGTGGATTCTTGGACCGCATCAGTTACGGCACTTGCCATTGTAACATATACAGTCAGTGCACCATCCAAATTCCTTGAATCCCACTATCTGCTTTCTCCAGATGGCTTTGAATGGCCAGGGGCTGCCTCTCTGTGCCAGAGGACTCTTGCCAGAACTACTGAAGTACAAGTGCCAGGGAATTAACACTTCCTGGGAGCAGCCTTTAACCAACAATGATGGGAGCCGGTGTATAAATATGCAAGCTTCCTTACCTCTTCAGAAGAATTATTCTGAGAAATATCTGCCATTTCTCAAAGTTTCCCCATGAAATTAAGCTCCAGTCATCCACATTGGATGACTGGGTAATTCACACAGCCTTAATAATTCACCCTTTGCTGGCTATCTCTCATCTCTGTACTACTTTGCTCTGGGTTCCAATAAATACTTCAACTTCAAAAGAAACACTGGAAAATCTAGCTCGTGAGTCACCTAACAATAAAAACATACCTTTCCTATAAGGTCCTGCATTAAGTAAGATTTAAGAAACAATCTGTATTTAGGTAAATGCCTATCCTTATGCTCAGAAATAAAGGGTATGTGCCTTTAAAAATGAAGCAAACAACAACCAAAAAATAGATAGCTAAATTCCAGTTCCTCAAAAAGAGCCATTCACCCCTAGTGTGAAAAGAAATCCAGATATGGAAAGCTATGTACTCTCACATTTTTTTCTACCAAAACTGCCCCCTCCCCAAATCACCCTAACAAATGTCCTCATAACATAATATTGGATATCATTTTTAAAATCCCCAGTCTCACACTTGCATAATAACATCAACAACTGGATTTCTACATTACTCTGCATTTCGTAAATTAAGTACATAATTAGAAAAATGTTTATCATTTTCCTTACGAATATACCATTAATGACCTGCTAGGTACAAATTAAATAGAAATAAATCTATCTTGAAATTGTGTATTAGTTTGTACATTTGTAGAATAGAAGATCTATATAAGGGGGGCCTTAAAATTAGCTGCCAACTCTCTTCCCCTCAAAAATATGGTTCTGATATTTTCTACCAATGTTTTGTCTGGAAAGTTTTGAGCCCAGTCAGAGGAAACACTTACAATTTCCACATTGTCACCACTCCTGGAAAACACAAGTCAAGAAACCTGAAAAACAGTTAAACTGGGCACCTAGGAATGCAGCTCTTCACCTTCCTTCTGGCCATCCCTGATTCTAAAACCACCCCTCTGAGCCAAATAGTCCTGAAACAAGCCAAAGTAGAGTCTGTATTCAGGGTAACAGAAGTGAGAGCCACTGGCTTTTAGTGAAACTGTTCTACCATCCTACTCTCCAAAACACATCAGTCCCTGCTCTGCTTTGCTCCTGTCCAACTTTCGGGAATTAAGTTGGTTGTATTCAGTGAGTCTCTTACACAGATATCATCAACACGTCAAAATCCCTAATTTAACATAATGTTTAATATATTAAATATAATATTTTCCAGTTTTCTAGATAAAGAAGCCAGTGTTAGCATTTCCCTTCTAGACCTCATTGGAATTGAAGCATTGTTTCTGGCAAGGGTATTATATGTGAGTTTATCAGAGATTTTTTTTCCAGGCATGTTTCCCAATCCTAGTTCTATGCAAAAAAAAAAAAAAAAAAAAAGTCAGTATCAACACTAAATTAGAAAGTATAAGAAGTAACTAAACTAAAAGATATCTACGAGATATTATTAGAAGGTATATCTTGAAAAGGCAATATAGCTAAGAAGCTGTTTCATTCTATGGTATGTTTAAAGAATCTTTAAAAATATATCAAAGTACAGAATGATTCAGCCATTTGGCACATGTTGCAACTCCAAGAGCCCACAGAAGTGGCCTCTGATAAGCCTTAGCCAGTTTTCTTAAGTATCAAACCAGTTAACAATATGAGTTCACCCTCAGAATTCTCAGGAAGCATAACTAATAACATTCCTGCTAAGTACTGTACAGGCATAAAAGCCATATGCATTGGGCAAGGATACTCAAGAGCTTCAGAAAATCACTTCATGGATATGAAAAATATTGTGTTTGAAATATGAAGAGTTCTAAAGATTTATTTGGCTTTATAGGGAAAAGGACATGAAATAATATAGCTTTAGAAGACACATCCAATAAATTTTAGCTTTCAAACCTTAATTCTTATTTGACCTTTGAATCAGTTCCCTTCACAATACCCCAAATAAGAGAAAACTAAATTTCTAAACCCTTGCCAAATTTGACACAAGAAAGAAACATTACAATTAAGCTGAATGGAAAAATCTCTGCAGATTTTAAGGACCTCTATTTGAAGAGCACCTGTTTTATTTTGTTTTTATCACACTGAGCAAAATGTAAAGTTCAATGGATACTATCCCTTCCTAGAGGTTCAAATCATCCAACTTTGTCCCCAACACTTCTGCTTGAAAAGAGAACCTCAAAGCTCATAGGAGTAGATAAATTTCAACATGTTTCTTCTCCTTTCTGGATATGGGAGGGTGGGGACAGAAATTTCACAAGCATTCTTTCCCTGGGGTAATTAAATTTGGGGCTTTGACCCTACAATAAACTAAGAATAACAGAGATGCAATTTGAAAATGATAATGTTATCTTATTTTAAATGTTCCAGAAATCCTAACTGAGAGGAAACAGTAATAAATAAAATAGTTTTTCTTGGAATCTCTGCTCCAGCCTTCCCATAAAACACTCCTTCTCTCTCTCTCTCACACACACACCCCACATACACACACACAAATACACACACACATACACACACACACACACACACACTTTGGTCTCTACGTTCTCTATATCAAATGTCTTCCACTGACCTTAAAGAATCTGATAACTTCAGTAGCACCAGGATCATAGACTACACCCAAACTCCAGGAATGGAAATGGCATTAAAATGTATGAATCATAAGAGATTATTTAAAAAATTACTCAGAAAAAAATTGGACAGTGAGTCTCATTTTTTGGATAGTGCTTTATTACATCTGTATCCATCCATGCAAGCAACAGTGCATTAATTCCTCCAAGTAGTTTCATGGGATACTATCAACATGTACAGACTCCATGACTTTCCCCAGCCCACCCCGAAGTGTCTGAAACAAAGGGCAACACTCTTTACTAAAAAGTTATATGGAAAGTTTTAATCGAGAGAAAATTCACATGATACACATGTCATATAATAAGGAATGAGTCAACAGCAAGTATCAAAAAAATTTTACCGTGGCCTCAACAAAAAGAAGTTCATTTCTCTCTTAATACAAGAATTCTGAAGGCACACAGGTGCTGATGTTAATTTAGCAGCTCAGCAATGTCAGAGATAGTGACTTCTTTATAATATAGCCACCCCTGGGAGATTATGAAGGTAGCATTTAGCTCTCCTGGCTGCTAGAGTAGCTGCAGGCAATTGGGAATGGATGTCAGGTTAACCAACTCATGGTCTGTCCATGTATGAACTTTAAGTGAGAAGATCACTAGAAGCTAGAAGCCAACCAACTCAAGCCATTAGAGCAACTCATAACAGAACAAAGAAGGAGAAAAACAACAGCTAATTCCACCACCTGCAAAACCTTGACTTACCAGCAATCCTGAGTCCATCCATGTGACAACTTCACTGCTAGCATAACCAGCAAGTAAGAAAACCAGAACACTAAACAAAACTACAAGTAAGGACTCCCACAGAGTTCACTTCCCTCTCCTGCCACCTTTACCAGAGCAGGTGCTGGTATCCAAAACAGGGAGACATGAAGATGGATCACATCACAGGACTCTTGGCAGACATTCCCCAGAACCAGTCTGGAGCCTCGTGTCTCCACTTGGTGGCTAGACCCGGAGGGGTAATAACACTCACTGCAGTCTGGTTCTCAGGAAGCCCCATCCCTAGGGGAATGGGGAGAGCACCACATCAAGGAGTCAGCCCGTGGGACAAAATAATCTGAATAGCAGCCTTTGAGTTCCTGATCTTTCCATTGAAGCAGTCTACCCAAATAAGAAGGAACCAGAAAAGTAATTCTGGTAATATGACAAAAGAACGTTTTCTAACAAGCCCCCAAAATCACACTAGCTCTCCAGCAATGGATCCAAACCAAGTTGAAATCTCTGAATTGCCAGATAGAGAATTCAGAAGGCCAATTACTAAGCTACTCAAGGAGACACGAGAGAAAGGTGAAAAACAACTTAAAGAAATGAAAAAATATATATACAGGATATAGATGAAAAATTCTCCACAGAAATATATATCATAAAGAAAAGAAAATTACAACTTCTGGAAATGAGAGACACACTTAGAGAAATGCAAAATACACTGGAAAGTTTCAATAATAAAATCCAACAAATGGTAAAAAGAACTCCAGAGCTTGAAGACAAGATTTTCAAATTCACCCAATCTGACAAAGACAAAGAAAAAAGAATTTAATAAAATGGACAAAGACTCCAAGAAATTTGGGACTATGTTAAATGACCAAACATAAGGATAATTGGTATTCCTGAGGAAGAAGAGAAATCTAAAAGTTTGGAAAACTTATTTGGGGAAATAAAGAAAACCTCCCTGGTCTTACTAGAGATTTAGACACCCAAATACAAGAAGCTCAAAGAACACCTAGGAAATTTATCACAAACAGATCATCACCTAGCCACATAGTCATCAGGTTACCTAAAATCAAGATGAAGGAAAAAAAAATCTTAAGAGCAGTAAGCCAAAAGTATCATGTAACCTATAAAGGAAAACCTATCAGATTAATAGCAACTTTCTCAGCAGAAACCCTCCAACCCAGAAGGGAGTGGGGTCCTATCTTTAGCCTCCTTAAACAAAATAATTATCCACCAAGAATTTTGTGCCCAGTGAAACTAAGTTTCATAGATGAGAGATAAAATCTTTTTCAGACAAATGTTGAGAGAATTTGCCACTACCAAGCCTGCACTACAAGAAATGCTAAAGGGAGTCTTAAATCTAGAAACAAAACCTCAAAATACACCAAAATAGAACCTCCTTAAAGCATAAATCTCACAGGGCATCTATAAAACAATAATACAATTAGAAATAAAATCAAGGTATTCAGAACACAACTAGCATGATGAATATAATAGTATCTCACATTTCAATACTAATGTTTAATGTAAATAGCCTAAACGCTCTATTCAAAAGATACAGAATAGCAGAATGGATAAAATTTCACCAACCAAGTATCCTCTGTCTTCAAGAGACTCACCAAACACATATGGATTCACATAAACTTAAGGTAAAGGGGTGGGAATAGATATTCCATGCAAATGGAAACCAAAAGTGAGTAGGTTAACCACAGTTAAAAAAGACAAAGTGGGACATTATATAATGATAAAAAGATTAGTTCAACAGGAAATTATCACATCCTAAATATATACACACCTAACACTGGAGCTTCCAATTTATAAAACAATTACTACTGGACCTAAGAAATGAGATGGGTGACAACACAATAATAGTGGGGGACTTTGATGCTCCACTGACAGCACTAAACTGGTCATCAAGACAGAAAGTCAACAAAGAAACAATGAACTATATACTTATACCCTACAACAAATGTACTTAACAGATATTTACAGAACATTCTACTCAACAACTGCAGAATATACATTCTATTCATCACCACATGGAACATTCTCCAAGATGGACCATACGACAGGCCACAAAATAAATCTCAACAAATTTAAGAAAATTGAAATTATGTCAAGTATTATCTATATTAGACCTAAGACAGACCATAAATTAAAATTTTGTTGTTTGGGGTTTTTTTGTTTGTTTGTTTTTTGTTTTTTTTTTGTTGTTGTTTTTTGTTTTTTTTGTCCAGCCTTTAGGCTCACATTTAAATGAAACAATTTATTTTTTAAAAACCTGACCCCCGGAGCAAGATGGCCGAATAGGAACAGCTCCAGTCTCTAGCCCCCAGCATGAGTGACACAGAAGACGGGTGATTTCTGCATTTTCAACTGAGGTACCAGGTTCATCTCACTGGGGAGTGCCAGACAATCAGTGTCAGTCAGCTGGTGCAGTCCGACCAGCAAGAGCTGAAGCAGGGTGAGGCATCGCCTCACCTGGGAAGCGCAAGGGGGAAAGGAATCCCTTTTCCTAGCCAGGAGAACTGAGACACACAACACCTGGAAAATTGGGTAACTCCCACTCTAATATTGTGCTTTACCAAGGGTCTTGGCAAACGGCACACTAGGAGATTATATCCCACACCTGGCCAGGAGAGTCCCACACCCATGGAGCATCCCTCATTGCTAGCACAGCAGTCTGCGATCTAACTGCAAGGCAGCAGCAAGGCTGGGGGAGGGGCGCCCACCACTGCTGAGGCTTAAGTAAGTAAACAAAGCCCCCAGGAAGCTCAAACTGGGTGGAGCCCACAGCAGCTCAAGGAGGCCTGTCTGTCTCTGTAGACTCCACCTCTGGGGACAGGTCTGAGAGCTTTGAAGAGAGCAGTGGATCTCCCAACATGGAGGTTGAGATCTGAGAATGGACAGACTGCCTGCTCAAGTGGGTCCCTGACCCCTGAGTAGCCTACCTGGGAGACATCCCCCACTAGGTGCAGACCGACATCTCACACCTCACACAGCAGGATACACCCCTGAGACGAAGTTTCCAGAGCAAGAATCAGACAGGAACACTCGCTGTTCAGCAATATTCTATCTTCCGCAGCCTCCGCTACTGATACCCAGGCAAACAGGGTCTGGAGTGGACCTCAAGCAATCTCCAACAGACCTACAGCTGAGGGTCCTGACTGTTAGAAGGAAAACTAACAAACAGAAAGGGCACCCACACCAAAACCCCATCAGTACATCACCATCATCAAAGACCAAAGGCAGATAAAACCACAAAGATGGGGAAAAAGCAGGGCAGAAAAGCTGGAAATTCAAAAAATAAGAGCGCATCGCCCCCTCAAAAGGAACGCAGCTTATCGCCAGCAGCGGATCAAAGTTGGACGGAGAATGACTTTGACGACTTGAGAGAAGAAGGCTTCAGTCCATCAAACTTCTCAGAGCTACAGGAGGAATTATATACCCAGCGCAAAGAAACTAAAAATCTTGAAAAAGGAGTGGAAGAATTGATAACTAGAATAATCAATGCAGAGAAGGCCATAAACGAACTGACAGAGATAAAAACCATGACACAAGAAATACAT
Organism: Macaca thibetana thibetana; assembly: GCF_024542745.1. Taxonomy (NCBI): domain Eukaryota; kingdom Metazoa; phylum Chordata; class Mammalia; order Primates; family Cercopithecidae; genus Macaca; species Macaca thibetana. Next base: position 72,873,359 of record NC_065585.1, read on the forward strand.
GACAAATGCACAAGCTTCAGTAACCAACTTGATCAACTGGAAGAAAGAGTAGCAGTGATTGAGGATCAAATGAATGAAATGAAGCGAGAAGAGAAGTCTAAAGAAAAAAGAGGAAAAAGAAATGAACAAAGCCTTCAAGAAGTATGGGATTATGTGAAAAGACCAAATCTAGGTCTGATTGGGGTGCCTGAAAGTGAGGGGGAAAATGGAACCAAGTTGGAAAACACTCTTCAGGATATCATCCAGGAGAACTTCCCCAACCTAGTAAGGCAGGCCAACATTCAAATTCAGGAAATACAGAGAATGCCACAAAGATACTCCTCGAGAAGAGCAACTCCAAGACACATAATTGTCAGATTCACCAAAGTTGAAATGAAGGAAAAAATTTTAAGGGCAGCCAGAGAGAAAGGTCGGGTTACCCATAAAGGAAAGCCCATCAGACTAACAGCAGATCTCTTGGCAGAAACTCTACAAGCCAGAAGAGAGTGGGGGCCAATATTCAACATTCTTAAAGAAAAGAATTTTCAACCCAGAATTTCATATCCAGCCAAACTAAGTTTCATAAGTGAAGGAGAAATAAAATCCTTTACAGACAAGCAAATGCTTAGAGATTTTGTCACCACCAGGCCTGCCCTACAAGAGATCCTGAAGGAAGCACTCAACATGGAAAGGAACAACCGGTACCAGCCATTGCAAAAACATGCCAAAATGTAAAGACCACTGATGCTAGGAAGAAACTGCATCAACTAACGAGCAAAATAACCAGCTAATATCACAATGATAGGATCAAGTTCACACATAACAATACTAACCTTAAATGTAAATGGACTAAATGGTCCTATTAAAAGACACAGCCTGGCAAATTTGATAAAGAGTCAAGACCCATCAGTTTGCTGTATTCAGGAGACCCATCTCACATGCAGAGACACACATAGGCTCAAAATAAAGGGATGGAGGAAGATCTACCAAGCAAATGTAGAACAAAAAAAAGCAAGGGTTGCAATACTAGTCTCTGATAAAACAGACTTTAAACCATCAAAGATCAAAAGAGACAAAGAAGGCCATTACATAATGGTAAAGGGATCAATTCAACAGGAAGAGCTAACTATCCTAAATATATATGCACCCAATACAGGAGCACCCAGATTCGTAAAGCAAGCCCTTAGATACTTACAAAGAGACTTAGACTCTCACACAATAATAATGGGAGACTTCAACACCCCACTGTCAACATTAGACAGATCAACGAGACAGAAAGTTAACAAGGATATCCAGTAATTGAACTCAACTCTGCACCAAGCGGACCTAATAGATATCTACAGAACTCTCCACCCCAAATCAACAGAATATACTTTCTTCTCAGAACCACATCGCACTTATTCCAAAATTGACCACATAATTGGAAGTAAAGCACTCCTCAGCAAATGTACAAGAACAGAAATTATAACAAGCTGTCTCTCAGACCACAGTGCAATCAGACTAGAACTCAGGACTAAGAAACTCAATCAAAACCACTCAACTACATGGAAACTGAACAACCTGCTCCTGAATGACTACTGGGTACATAACGAAATGAAGGCAGAAATAAAGATGTTCTTTGAAACCAATGAGAACAAAGATACAACACACCAGAATCTCTGGGGCACATTTAAAGCAGTGTGTAGAGGGAAATTTATAGCACTAAATGCCCACAAGAGAAAGCTGGAAAGATCTAAAATTGACACTCTAACATCACAATTAAAAGAATTAGAGAAGCAAGAGCAAACACATTCAAAAGCTAGCAGAAGGCAAGAAATTACTAAGATCAGAGCAGAACTGAAGGCGATAGAGACACAAAAAACCCTCCAAAAAATCAATGAATCCAGGAGCTGGTTTTTTGAAAAGATCAACAAAATTGATAGACCACTAGCAAGACTAATAAAGAAGAAAAGAGAGAAGAATCAAATAGATGCAATAAAAAATGATAAAGGGGATATCACCACTGACCCCACAGAAATACAAACTACCATCAGAGAATACTATAAACACCTCCACACAAATAAACTAGAAAATCTAGAAGAAATGGATAATTTCCTGGACACTTACACTCTCCCAAGACTAAACCAGGAAGAAGTTGAATCCCTGAATAGACCAATAGCAGGCTCTGAAATGGAGGCAATAATTAATAGCCTACCAACCAAAAAAGTCCAGGACCAGACGGATTCACAGCTGAATTCTACCAGAGGTACAAGGAGGAGCTGGTACCATTCCTTCTGAAACTATTCCAATTAATAGAAAAAGAGGGAATCCTCCCTAACTCATTTTATGAGGCCAACATCATCCTGATACCAAAGCCTGGCAGGGACACAACAAAAAAAAGAGAATTTTAGACCAATATCCCTGATGAACATTGATGCAAAAATCCTCAATAAAATACTGGCAAACTGAATCCAGCAGCACATCAAAAAGTTTATCCACCGTGATCAAGTGGGCTTCATCCCTGGGATGCAAGGCTGGTTCGACATATGCAAATAAAAAAGTCAGGAAACAACAACAGGTGCTGGAAAGGATGTGGAGAAATAGGAACACTTTTACATTGTTGGTGGGATTGTAAACTAGTTCAACCATTGTGGAAAGCAGTATGGCCATTCCTCAAGGATCTAGAACTAGAAATACCATACGACCCAGCCATCCCATTACTGTGTATATACCCAAAGGATTATAAATCATGCTGCTATAAAGACACATGCACATGTATGTTTATTGCGGCACTATTCACTATAGCAAAGACTTGGAAACAACCCAAATGGTCGACAGACTGGATTAAGAAAATGTGGCACATATACACCATGGAATACCATGCAGCCATAAAAATGGATGAGTTTTTGTCTTTTGTAGGGACATGGATGCATCTGGAAACCATCATTCTCAGCAAACTATCACAAGAACAGAAAACCAAACACCGCATGTTCTCACTCATAGGTGGGAATTGAACAATGAGATCACTTGGACTTGGGAAGGGGAACATCACACACCAGGGCCTATTATGGGGAGGGGGGAGGTGGGAGGGATGGGGGGGAGGTGGGAGGGATGGCATTGGGAGTTATACCTGATGTAAATAACTAGTTGATCGGTGCTGACGAGTTGATGGGTGCAGCACACCAACATGGCACAAGTATACATATGTAACAAACCTGCACATTGTGCACATGTACCCTAGAACTTAAAGTATAATAATAATTTAAAAAACCTAACTATGACTATGTCAATAATTGCATGAAAACTGGAAGTATTCAGAACTCAAAGCAAACTGATGGAGAATACTCCATGTGGAAAGTCTTTCTATTCATTTTTAAAATAGAGAACATAGTCTGAGAGTTAAATGGGAAATTATGTTGTAGGTTTCATTTAACTTATGAAAATAGATGGAATTTTATGACTCTAAAAAATCTTGACCAGTTGTAAATAGAAGTTGTTATTTGGTTTTTGTTATTTTAATTGCCTGACAACAAGACTAGAATCAAAAACTTGCTTAACTCCTATCAGTGTTACTCCTTTCCTCCCTGGATGACAGATGCTGCTCTGCGAAAATGAAATGTTGTCGTTGAAATGCTGTAAAATATCATTTTCCATAGAGTAGACTCATCTTATGGTAGGATACATCCTTTTTTAAGCCCTATCAGGAAACCTTCACCCAAATTACTCTTCTGAAACTATACAGGCTGTTCTCTTAGGAAGCCCCAGTAATGCTATGGCCCATGATTCAGCTTTGAAGGCTTCCTTTGTCTGCCTTCCCTCCCCAATCAGTTTTGTGTGAACAGTGTTCTGTGTTGGCAAGTGGCCAGAGAATTTGCCATAAATAAATTTGCTGTCTTTCTACAAGAAGATAACTTAACTGACTTCCTTGGCCTTCTTAATTTGCCTCAGCACTGGGAATGGCTGAGGGCTTGGGGATGTCGCAAACCTCTAAAGGATTGCCTGCATGGAAATTTAGAAATCCTACACTCCTGAACCTTCTACATGCCAGTTAGAGGCACAAGTCATAGAGTACAAGTTCCTCTGCCTCCCAAGACCCTAATTTACCACTAGTGAGAGCCATGTACATCAGAAATGTCTCTCAAGGGTTTGGAATTAAGAGTGAAAGAAGCAGATTATTCTGATCTCTTCCTATCATTCTTCATCGAAGGCAGTGGAAAATTGGGGGAATTAAAATATTGCTCAAGTTTAAACAGAAACAGCAGCAAAACAACACCAGGAATTCCTTCAATGTGTTGTAGACTTGAGCTCTAAAAGCCCAAAACCACACACTTCATTTGCTTACAGTATTGCTAAAATTTCTGTTGATTCAGATTAAGCCCAAAGTAGATTTTTTAACAACCATAGATTCATACTTTTCATAGTTGACTCTTGATCCAGACAATTTGAGACCCCTAAAAATGTCAATTTGGGATCCGATTATGCTTCACTCTTTAGGAATACTTTTGGCATAAATCAATATTTTTCTTAAAAATTCATTTACTAAAATGTCCCCCAAAATGATAACTTCTGGTTTCCCATGAACGTGTCATTTTTATCGATAGACAGAGTAGATTTACACTAATCTGAATTATCTATGGTGAGTTTTACAGCTGAGTTCCTGTTCAATTTTCTTTTATTAAAAACATAAAATATAATAAACCAGAAAATGTAAATATCTGACAATAACAAAAGTGAGCAAAGTAGTGGAGCAAAGGGAACACATGTGCTCCTGCTGGAAGAGCAACTTCACAGCTGATTGGAAATCGACAAGGTACTGTCCAATAAAACTAAAAGCCTGCCTATTCTACAGCCCAGCAATTTCATTCCTCATGCTAGTGCAATGTTTTAAAAACTGCTGGGTGACTGATTATGACCCATTAGTGGCTCAGTAAATGAATATCAAGGGACAAAATCAGAGTATTTTCAATAAAATGAAATGGAGTGGAATGGGATAGAAAATGTCAAAGGAAATCCCTTGCAATCAAAGTATTGTTTTGTAAGAATTTTGCAAAGCCAACTCATGGCTTACCAAGGTAATGGTCAGAGAAGCTTACAAAATACTATTCTAGAGAAACTCTCATGTCTCCGTTCACATTTGAAATAGAAAAATAGTATTTATACATTATTTTACATTCTGTGTGTTTGCATCTACTAGAAGTAGGCACTGAAATATGTTCATTATAATTAGAATAAATAAAAATATCTGTGGGCATTGTTACAAATGAACACTATATAACATTAGAAATGAATAACTGCAGTTTAGACATCAAAATGATTAAAACTTAAGCATAACACTGACAGAAAAAGCAAATCACAGAGGAACACATACAATGGATTCCATTTTATATGTGCTTTAGCACATACAAAATTAAACATATATGTTGTGTATAAATCTACACATTTGTAATAAAATTATAATGACAGTTAGATGAATAATAAACACAAGATTTCAGCTCACAGCTCTAAGAGAAAGGGAGAAGAAGGGAACTGAGAAAGAAAACAGGGATTATAAAGATATTGATAATATTCTATTTTTTAAACTAAGTGCCAGGAATATGGCTATTTTTTAACTGTTTGCTAAAGTGTACATATGCATGCTTTATACAAATCTATATTGTGATATGTTTCCAAATTTTTTTCATCTTTTTGACTCACATAGCTCATTCCCACAATGTCACAAATAAATTCCTTGATAGAAGTTAAAATACTGTTCTCTTTGATCTATTAGCTATATTTCAGGTGTCCCTTTTACATTTCTTGTATAATTTATGACTTGATACAGATTCCTCTGCTTCTAGAGCTAAGTGAAATACAATATTCAGTGAAGTCATAACATTCCATGTAGGAATCCATCCTTTGGCTTCAGTCATTATAATGAACATGCTAAATTATGTCTGTAACACATGAAGAACTTCTTTATAAGTTTAATTTATGCTCCTTTCATTGATAGCATCCCCATCACCCATAGACATAGAAAGAGTGGGCAGGTACTCTAGAAGTCATGAATTCCCCCTAATGTAATCAAATTAGTACATTTGAACATTTATATTTCAGTATTATTTTGCAACTGGGTAAAACTCAATATGTTTTTAGGAGAAGCCAAAAACAACAAAACTTTTTTAAAAAGCCAAAAATGAGCATCATCTTGTAGAGAACAAAGTATTGATACATCAGATTGTGTCTTCTGCCCCAGTCCTGACCATTTCAATTCACAATTCACAATGGCCATCACTCTCTTTAAGGGCAGGCAGGGATACAATCACATCAATTGGAGATAATTAGATTGTGTGAGAGCATGGAATCTATTTTGTACCTATTTAGAATGGGTAAATATGTAGGTAGTGAAGATTTAAAAAATATTCAATTAATATTGTGCAGAAACAAAGGCCTATTTGGATAAACATAAAACCAAAATTCAGCAACTGGTTGCTCAATTTGGACTATAATTTGTCCAAATGTTATATACTTTCCTGATTCAAATTCAGTATTCTCCACAAAGCTCCTCCTGATTTCCTCTCCCCATCTCTAACCAGGTAAGTATAATTGTTCTTCAGCTAAAACTATCTAACTCTTCTTTTATACTTAGCACTATTCCACATGATTTCACAGCTCTATATGTTTACATAAACTATACATAGATACTAAAATATATGTTCAGTATTGTCATATGAATAATTAGTGATATTGTTTGGCTGTGCCCCGGCCCAAATCTCAACTTGAGTTATATCTTCCAGAATTCTCATGTGTTGTAGGAGGGACCCAGGGGGAGGTAATTGAATCATGGGAGCCGGTCTTTCCAGTACTATTCTCATGATAGTGAATTAGTCTCACGAGATCTGATGGGTTTATCAGGGGTTTCCACTTTTGCTTCTTCCTCATTTTCTCTTGCCACTGCCATGTAACAAATGCCTTTCACCTCCCACCATGATTCTGAAGCCTTCCCAGCTATGTAGAACTGTAAATCCAATTAAACCTCTTTTTCTTCCCAGTCTTGGGTATGTCTTTATCTGTAGCATGAATATGAACTAATACAGTAAATTACTACCAGCAGAGTGGGGCACCGCTGAAAAAATACCCCAAAATATGGAATCAACTTTGGAACTGGGTAACAGGCAGAGGTTGGAACATTTTGAAGGACTCAGAAGAAGACAGGAAAATGTGGGAAATATTGGAACCTCCTAGAAACTCGTTGAATGGCTTTGCTCAAAATGCTGATAGCAATAGGGACAATAAGGTCCAGGCTGAGGTGCTCTCAGATGGAGATGAGGAATTTGTTGGGAACTGCAGTAAAGGTGACTCTTGTTACATATTAGCAAAGAGACTGGAGGCATTTTTCCCCTGCCATAGAGATTTGTAGAACTTTGAACTTGAGAGAAATGATTTAGGGTATCTGGTGGAAGAAATTTCTAAGCAGCAAAGCATTCAAGAGGTAACTTGGGTGCTGTTAAAGATATTCAGTTTTGTAAGGTAAGCAGAGTGTAAAAGTTTGGAAAATTTGCTGCTTGACAATGCAATAGAAAAGAAAAACTCATTTTCTGGGGAGAAATTCAAGCCGGCTGCAGAAATTTGCGTCTAAGTAGCAAGAAGCCTAATGTTAATTTCCAAGACCATGGGGAAAATGTCTCCAGGCCATGTCAGAGGCTTTCACGGCAGCCCCTCTCATCACAGACCCTGAGGCCCAGGAGGAAAAAATGGTTTTGTGGGCTGGGCCCAGGGTTCCTGCGCTGTGTGCAGCCTAGGGTCTTGGTGCCGTGTCTCAGCTGCTCCAGCCGTGACATACAGCTCAGGGGCCAAACATAGTGCAGGCTGTGGCTTCAGAGGGTGTAAGCCCCAAGCGTTGGCAGCTTCCACGTGGTATTGAGCCTGCAGATACACAGAAGTCAAGAATTGAGGTTTGGAAACCTCTGCCTAGATTTCAAATGATGTATGGAAATGCCTGGATGCACAGGCAAAAGTTTGCTACAGGGGCAGGGGTGTCACGGAGAACATCTGCTAGGGCACTGCAGTAGGGAAATGTGGGGTTGGAACCCCCACACAGAGTCCCTATTGGGGGGACTAGTGGAGCTGTGAGAAGAGGGCCACTATCCTCCAGAACCCAGAACAGTAGATCCACTGACAGCTTGCACCATGCACCTGGAAAAGCCGCAGACACTCAACGCCAGCCCATGAAAGAAGCCAGGAGGGGGACTGTACCCTGCAAAGCCATAGGGGCCAAGCTACCCAAGACCATGGGAATCCACCTCTTGCATCAGTGTGAGTTGGATTGAGACCTGGAGTCAAAGGAGATCATTTTGGAGCTTTAAAATTTGACTGCCCTGCTGGATTTCAGACTTGCATGGGACCTGTAACCCCTTTGTTTTGTCCAATTTCTCCCATTTGGAATGGCTGTATTTAACCAATACCTGTACCTGCATTGAATCGAGGAAGTAACTAGCTTGCTTTTGATTTTACAGGCTCATAGGCAGAAGGAACTTACCCTATCTCAGATAAGACGTTGGACTGTGGACTTTTGGGTTAATGCTGAAATAAGACTTTGGGGGACTGTTGGGATTGCATGATTGGTTTTGAAATGTGAGCACATGAGATTTGGAGGGGCCAGGGGTGGAATGATATGGTTTGGCTGTGTCCCCACACAAATCTCAACTTGAATTGTATCTCCCAGAATTCCCATGTGTTGTGAGAGGGACCCAGGGGGAGGTAATTGAATCACAGGGCCAGTCTTTCCCATGCTATTCTATAGTAAGTAAGTCTCATGAGATCTGATGGGTTTATCAGGGGTTTCCATTTTTGCTTATTCCTCACATTCTCTTGTAGCCACCATGTAAGGAAGTGCCTTTCGCCTCTTGCCATGATTCTGATGGCTCCCCAGCCATGTGGAACAGTAAGTTCAATTAAACCTCTTTTTCTTCCCAGTCTCAGCTATGTCTTTATCAGCAGTATGAAAATGGACTAATGTAATTAGTGACTAAATCATTTAAATTTTTAAAAGCAAACCATATCACCCAGGATACTATGTTGTAAACAACAGATATCTGGCTAAACAAAGCCAAGGTTACTTTATGAAGAACGTATTGAAGGTCTCCTAGAATTATGTTTGAAGAACAAAGCTGTGACAGGAAAGAACCACGGGTGCTAAAAAAAGAGGAGCCATAGCAGGAAGAGTGGTCAATACACCACCTCACAATAAAAGACCCCCAGGCTTCCCTTCCTTGTGTGCAACTCCACCCTGTGCAGGACAACATGTCTTTCTATTTTGAAATAATATTTGATTTACCGAAAAGTTGCAAAGACTATATAGAAAGTTACTTTATATGCTTCACTCAACTTCTCCTAAGTTTAACATTTTATGTAACAATGGTACATGTATCAAAACATTTCATCAGTTTCTTCACTGAAGTCCTTTCCAGGATCCAATCTAATATACCACATTGCATTTATTCTTCATGTGCCCCTAGTGTCCCCAATCTTTTCTTTCTTTTTTTCCATAACATTGACACTTTGGAAGATAGCTGGCAAGGTACTTTTCTAGGCTGACCCTCAATTTGGGTTTGTCTAATATTTTCTCATGAGTAGATAGGGGATATAAATTTGGGGGAACAATTACACTATAGTCTACTGCCCTTGTCATCACAACACATCACATCATTAATTTGATTTAGTACTAGTTAGATTATTTCAGTTAACTAGTTACTTATCTAGTTAGTTAGATCACTTAGATGATGTCTGCCAGGTTTTTCCTCTGTAAAATTAACATTTCCCCCCGCTTTCTATAATCGATTGGCTAGAAGCAAGCTACTAAATCCATCTTTTTCTCAAAGAGAAAGGAATTAAGCTCTATATTCTGGAAAGGTGAGTATCCAGGAATTTGTAGAAATTGTTAAAACCACAACAGAGATTAATAAATATCTTGAGGCTGTCATATATTGAGGCTATGTAAATATCCTATTTCTCAGTAAAGTTTCATATACTAAGTTTAGCCTTCATCTGTGGGTCATGCTTGTAACCATTACTACTGAGGTGCTGTAATGGCCATTTTCTATTTCCCTCATTCCTTCTGCATTTACTATTTGGAATTCTCTAAGGAAGATTTGTCTCTTCCCTGCCCCATTTGTTTATCTAATCACTTAAGTATGTCAGTATGAACTCATGGATATTTACTTTATTTCTTATGCCATAATCCAATGCTATCATTTCTTTTGTTGCTCAAATAATTCCAGGTTTGGCCACTGGGAGCTCTTAGAGATTAGCTTCTGTGTTCTTTGACATGCCTGCATTTTTAAAATTATTTTTATTTTTTAGCACTTCTTTAGTCTGTGACAATACAAGATGTTATAGATTTCTCTTGTACTTTTCCTGATACAGCCCTACATGATTGCCAGGAGGTAGAGAGTGTGTATGTTTAACTTTAAGAAACTGCCAAACTATTCTCCAAAGTGGCTGTACCATTTTGTATCATTTTTCACTGTAGTGAATGAGAGTCGGTGCTTCTTGCTAGCATTTGCTATTATCAGGTTTTTGCTCTGCTGCTGTTATTTTAACCAATCTGATAGGTATCCAGTGGCATTTCAGTGTGGTTTTAATTTGAATTGACCTAACATTAAGCATTTTTGCTAGTCATATATCTTTGGAGAACATTTATTCAGATTTTTAAAATTGGGTTTCTCGTTTTATTGCTGTTGAGTTTTAAGGATTTTAAACCATATTTCTGGATACAAAAACTCTACCAAATATGTGATGTGCAAATATTTTCTGCCAGTCTTTCTGAGGTGTCTTTTAGTTCTCATAACAGTGTCTAAGAGAAAAGTTTTAATTTTGATAAAGCACAAATTATCAATTTGTTTCTTAATGGTTCACAGTTTTGGTGGTGTATCTACAAACTCATCACCAAATCCAGGGTTACACAGAAGCTGTACTATGTTTTCTTCTAGAACTTTTATATTTCTACATTTTACATTTACATCTATAATATACTTTGAGTTATTTTTGTATAAAATATGAGGTGTATGTGTAGGCTCATTTTTTGCATATGAATGTTCAGTTGTTTCAACACCATTTGTTGAAAATATCGTACTTTCTCGAATGAATTGACTTTACATCTTTCTCAAAAAATAAGTTGACTATATTTGTGTTGGTCTAATTATGGGTTTTCTATTTTCCCCCACTGATGCATGTCTATGCTTACACCAATACCACATTATCATAATTCTGTAGCTTTTACAATAGTTATTGAAATCTGGCTGCATATGTCTTCCAATTCTGCTCTTTTTTCAAAATTATTTTGGTTAGTTCCTTATCTTTTCCATAGAAATTTTACTATCTATTTATGGATATTTATAGAAAAACTTGCTGGAATTTTTACTCAGATTATGCTGAATTTTTAGATTGGGGATGAACCTGGATATCTCTCCATTTGTTTAGACATGTTATTCCTTTTATCACTGTTTTATAGTTATTCACCATACAAGTCCTGCACGTATTTTTGCTAGATTTAAGCATAAATACTTCTAAGAGAGATGTGCAATTGAAAATCAATACCCCAAAAGTTAATTGCTGGTAAACAGAAATACAATTGAATTTTTTATATTGACTTTACATCTTGCAACCTTGCTGAATTATGTTATTAGTTTCAGGAACTTTTGTGTAGATTGTGGGGTTTTCTTCATATATAGTCATGTTTTCTATAAAATGAGACAGTTTTATTTCTTCTTTTCCTATCTGTGTACTCTTTATTTTTTTTTCTTGTCTTATTGTACTTGTTAGGACTTTCAATATAATGTTGAATGAGAGTGAGAAGACAAAACATCTTGCCTTATTCTTGATCTTAGGGGTAAAAAATTTAATCTGCTGACATTTAAAATAATATTAACAGCAGGGTTTTTTTCGTGTGGATGCCCTTTATTAGGTTAAAGAGATTCCTTTCTATTCTTTTTATTCTGAGTTTTTTAAATCATGAAAGAATATAGAAATTTACTAAATGCTTTTACTGCATCTGTTGATACAATCACGTGGTGTTTCTTGTGTAGTTTGTGAACACATCAAATTACATTAATTGGTTATCAGATGTTGAAAGAGCTTTGCCTTCCTGGGATGAACCCTACTTGGTCAGGATATTATATTTTTTATATATTGCTGAATTCAACTTAATAACATTTTGCTGAGAAATTTCTGTGTATATTCATGAGGTATTGTTCTGTGGCTTCCCTTTAATTTTCTTTCTCTAGTTTTGGTAACAGAGTATTGCTGGAATTATAGAATACATTAGAAAAAGTTCCTCTTCTATTTTCTGGAAGAAATTTTGAGGAATTTGTATGATTTCTTCTTTGAATCATATTGATCATAGCAAATAGTTCCTATTGCCATGCCTATATTATCAAGTATTTGTTATAGCTGTTCCAATAGGTGTGTAGTGATATCACATTATTGTTTAATTTGAAATTTCCCAGTGACAAGTAAGATTGAGCATCTTTGCATATGCTTATTTTTATCTATATGTTTTCTTTATTGAGGTGTCTGTTATGACCTTTTGCCCTGTTTTCATTGGTTATTTCACAACCTATTATTTAACTGGGCATGGTGGTACATGTCTGTAATCCCACTACTTAAAAGAGTGAGGCAGAAGGATTATTTGAGGTCAGGAGTTTGAAACCAACCTGGGCAGTATAGTAAGAGGTCCTGGAAAAAAAAAAAAAGAAGAAGTAAGAAATGTACTGTTTAACTTCCAATAATTGGGGATCTTCCAGATATATTTTTTTAAATTTTAGTAGTATAATTCTGTAATTATTTAAGAATGTACTTGCTGTGATGTCCATTTTTAAAAATTCATTAAAGTTTGTTTTGTTTTGTAGCCCGAAGTATAGTCTATGTTTGTGAATGGTCTATGTACACTTAAAAAGAATGTTTATTCTAAAGGTCTTTGGTGGAGCGATAAATGTCAATTAAATTAAGTTGGTTTATAATGTTGTTTAAATCATTTATATCCTTATTGATGTTTTGGCTATTTGTTACATCAATAACTACAAAGGAGTGTTGAAGTCGCCAGTGATAATTGTGGCTTTGTTAAGTTTTGCATCATGTATATTGAAGTTCTACTATTAAGTGCATACACCTTCAGAACTGTTATGTATACCTGTAGAAGTTAACCCTTTATTATTCTGTAATGTCCCACTTTATTTCTAATAATATTTCTTATTCTGGAGTCTACTATGACTGAATTTAATGTACTTACTGCAGCTTTTCCTCTGTGTTTGCATGGTATATCTTTATTCACACTTTTACGTTTAACCTGTCTTTATATTTAAATTGGCTGTTTTGTAGACAACATGTAACTGAATCACACTTCTATATCCAACCTAATAATGTTTGGCTTTTAACTGATAAATTTGGACAGTTAAAGTGATTATTGTTATGACTACATTAAAATCTAAAATCTTGCTAGTTGTTTTCTCTTTGTTCCACTTGCCCTTGCTTGCTGTTTTGCTCATTTCTGCCTTCTCTGAATTTAATTGAGCATGTTATAATTCGCTATTAATCTCTTCTAATTACTCATTATTTATGTCTCTGTTTTTAACAACTGATAATCAATTTACTGAAATAATTCATTTAAGCATCTGCAATGGTGACTGCAGTCTCTTGGCTCAGTACTGATGGAAAACATCAGAGTAATCTCAGAAGAACTGTGCAAGTCAATGAATCTGGTAGATTCTCATCTAGAGACAATCCCAGGTCTCAGAACCTTCATCACTAAAAGTTTTTCTTGTAGTGAGTCTCAAAGGCTAAGTAAGCTTTACTTTGAGATTTTTTGTCTTTAGAGCCTCTGATCAAGTCAGCAAACACATTCTCCAGGGATTTCACATTGCAGCTAGGTAGGGTAATTCTAATTTGGTGAACAACCACCTATGGATTCTACTGATGTCTTTCCGGTGTCCTTAAAAACCTTGGCTTTTAAGCATAACTTCCTGACCTACTTGTTCCTCCCTAAGCATGAGAGCAGTGGTGACTCAGGAGCAGGAAAGGCAGACCACAGTGGTGACAGTGTTTTCCTCAGAGAGGATTTATACCTGTTTTTTAAAAAAAATTTTGCTCTGTAATTGTTAATAAATCTAATTTCAAATAATATAATACCACTCAATATGCAACATAACAGCATATTCCCAAGTCCTCCTAGTCCATGTGTTATTCCATTGTTTTTATATATTTTACTTCTATTAATGGGTATAAACATATTTGTAGAATTTTTGTTTTAAATAGTCCATTAATGTTTAGGGCAATTAAAAAATATTCAATTTTACTTTTGTTCTTAGTTCTTTGTATAAATTCATGTTTCTGACTACATCTTATTTCTTCTACCTAAAGACATTCTTTAGCATTTCTTGTAGAGTAGGTCTGTGGCAGTAAGTTACCTAAATTGTTGTATGTTTGAGAAGATCTTTACTTCTGCTTAACTTTTAAAGGATATTTTCCCAGGTATAAGTCAGTTTTTTTTTTTCCTTCAGCACTACAAAGACATCATGCCATTGTCCACTTGTTTAAATGGTGTCTCATGAGAAATCTACTACAACTCTTATCCTTCTTACATTTATGTAATGTGTCTTTTTTTTCTGGCTGCCTTCAAGGTTTTTCTGCCTTCTTCTCCCTTTGTTCTCTAGAAAATCCATTTTTGCATAGGTTAGATAATTTTATTTTGTCTTACAGCTCTTGGATACTCTAATCTGTTTTTTATTGCACTTTATTTTTTCTTTGTTTTGCTTTGGGTAATTTCTATTGATTTACCCCTATCTTCAATCTTACAGCCTCTTTATTCAACTATGTCAAATTCAAATCTACTGATGAAACTATTGAAGGTATTTTTCATCTGTTACTGAATTATTCTTTTCAATGATTTTTTTTTTTTTTTTTTTTTTTTTTTTGCAGTTCCTATGACTCTGCTCAAAGTACCTGCCTGATCATGCATGTTGTCTACTTTTTCCATTAAAGACTTTCACATATCAGGAGACTTCAAGATGATTGACTAGAGGCACCTAGCACTTGCCAACTCCTCAAAGAAGAATAAAAATGAATGGATAATAAAACTTTGAATAGAGCCTCTAAGAGAGAACACTAGAGTTCAGCAGAGAAGTGACAGAAAACAGAAAAGCCTGATGCACAGAGGGAGAAGGAAGTGAGGCAACCAGCCCAGCTAGTATCGGCTGGGAGTCCAGAAAGTTTCTCCAGTACAGGGAAATGGTAAATGAGAGATTTCCAGTGGTTCACACTCCCACCACGGACTCCTGAAGTCCTACCCAAAAAGAGCCCATAGGCCTTTGCAGGTCCTGAGACTAATACACAGAGCTGCCTGGAATCTCGGACAGCACTGCTCCAAAGAGGGAGCTCATGCTGGGACCCACACTCCCTACCCCAAGACCCAAGCAGCTCTTACACAGCAGCACCACTTTGAGAGCCCAACTCCTACCAGATTGCATGTTGCCCTGGGGTCCAACATTCCCTACATATCCCCATCCCTGGAGCCCCACTGACATTCCTCCATATCCTACTGGAAGGTTGCATCAGTGTGACAAGGTCCCCAGCAATTTGATAGGATACCTAGCACTCTAGTTCACATATTACTATACACCCTATGAAACAGGTATACAGCACGAGAAGGCTGCCACCAAAACAAATGGAGCTGAAGCATGTTCTCCCAAAGCCTGACAGCCTCCTTCCAGGGGCCACTGCCACTAACAGCAGCCCCACTTTCCCTGCACCAGAGGCAACAAGCACTTGCATATACCTTGAGGACAGGCTCCCCCTGACCATCAATGAGGCTGCTAGTACCACCCAAACACAATAACCTGGGAGCCTGAGGGTTGCCCCACCCTGCCCATCACAGTCTTTGCTTATATATGCCATCAGGTGGCACAAGGACAAGTTCTCAAGGCCTTGCACCGCCCCTGCTCACTCACCAAGAAAGTCACCTGGGGGCCGGAGGATTGCCCTTTCCCATCAGTCACCCTGAGAGCACATATACACCATAAGGGAGCCTCACAATAGGCTCAGAATGTCAGCTGCTGCTGGCCCCCAAACACAAACAGCTGGAAGTCTGGGGATAACCCCGCCCTGTGCACCATAGCTTGCACCTGTGTGTTTTATCAGGGGAACTTGAAGACAAGCCCACCCCACCTTCCATTCCAGTGTCCAAGGACACCAACCAGGGGCCAAAGGGTCACCCAACTCATTGGTCACCACAGGCACATGTACACACCCCAAGGGTCCTAACAACAGGACCAGAAAACCTGCCGCTAGCACCCAAACATGCTTTCCACAAGTCAGGGAATCATGCTACCCCATTCACCATCACTGACATCTGTGCACTCCTCCCACAGGCCTTAGGATATGCCAGCCATGCCTGTCACCACCAGCACTGACACCTCCAACACGTGCCACCTGGGGACCTGGGGACTGGCCCACTCGGCCCAATTCAGCAACTGCTAACACCAGCACATGCCACCTGTGAGCCTGAGGGTTGACTGGTCATACTACTGCCATCACCTAAGCCATACAACCTGCCTACCCATCCAGCCCAGTGCTACCACTACTGGCACCTGACCAAGCTGCCTGTAGGTCCAAGAATTGACTGGCTTAGACTTGCTAAACCAATACTGACATACACCACCCAGGGGCCCAAGGATAGGCATGCTAACCCACAAGGGACCTGAAAATTGGCCCAAATGGTGTCTCCAGCCCCAGCAAAGTCTGACCATGGCCTCCACGAATAACCATAACCTAAGTCACTGAGGAAATTGCTGACACCACTGATGCTATATATAGCCAAGAAAAAAAAAATCATATGGAGGCAACACTACTGTACACACTCCAAATGAAAGCCAAAGTGCTCTACCCAACCAGTACCATGGAGAACATCTTTAGAAAAAAATTCTTCCCCTGCAAAAGCCAATACAAGTAATTGAAAGAAGTAACACATACACCAGATGTGTAGATATCCATGTAAGGACACAAAAAACCTGAAAAAGAAAGAAAATATGACACCTCCAAAGGAACACATTACTCCAGGAACAGATTTGATAAAAAACAGAAATTTTTAAATCTTGGAAAAGAAATCAAAATAATGATATTAAGGAAGCTCAGTGAGCTATAAGAGGACACAGAGAAATAATATGAAGAAATCTGTATTAGTCTGTATTAACACTGCTGGCAAAGACATACCTGAGACTGAGAAGAAAAAGAGTTTTAATTGAACTTCAGTTCCACTTGGCTGGGGTGGCCTCAGATCGAGGCAAAAGTCACTTCATACATGGCAGCAGCAAGATAAAATGAGAAAGAAGTGAAAGCAGAAACCCCTGATAAACCCATCAGAACTCATGAGACTTATTCACTATCACAAAAACAACACAGGAAAGACTAGCCCCTATGATTTCATTACCTCTCACTGGGTCCCTCCAACAAAACACGGGAATCCTGGGAGATACAATTCAAGTTGAGATTTGGGTGGGGACACAGCCAAACCATATCAAAATCAGAAAAACAATTTAGGATATGATGAAAAATTCACCAGAGATAGACATCATAAAAAAAGTTAAACAGAAAACATAGAACTGAAGAGTTTTTTAATGAAATAAAAATATAATTGAGAGTTTCAAAATTAGATGAGCTCAAGCAAAAGAATCAACATTAGACTAGATCAACAATAGACTAGATCAAGCATTAGACTAGATCAAGTTACAAAACTTGAAGATGGGTCTTTTGAAATAACACAGTTAGACAAAAATAAATAAATAAAAATGAACAAAGCCTATGTAACATAAAGAACACCACAAAGAGAACAAATATTCAAATTTTTGATATTTCAGATAGAGAGAAGGCCAAAAGGTGTAAAAAAGCTTTGTAATGAAATAATAGCTGAAAACTTCCCAAATACACCAAGAGGTTTAGCTATCCAAATAGAAGAAGCTCAGAGATCCAAAGGATCTTCTCCAAAGTACCTTAGAGTCAAATTGTCAAAAGTCAAATACAAAGAGGGAATTCTAAAATGAGTAAGAGAAGGAATCTCCATCAGATAACAGCAGATTTCTCAACAGAAATTTTACAGGCCAGGAGAGAATGGGATGACATATTCAATGTGCTGAAAGAAAAAGAAAATGTCAGTCAAAAATACTATACCCAGCAAGGTCAACCTCCATAAATGAAGGAGAAATAAAGTCTTTTCCAGATGAGCAAAAAATCATAGAATTCGTGACCACTGAACAAGCCATACAGGAAATCCTTAGGGAAGTCCTAAACCTTAAAGTAAAAGGATAATATCTACCATAATGAAAAATGCATGAAAGTATAAAACTCCCTGGTAGAGCAAACACAAAAATGAGTGTGTGCAGTAGTGTTGTGCACAAAAATGAGGAAAGGAAAGAACTCAAATGTTACCACTACAAAAGAAAACACACATACAGACAAACAAAAAACAATAAAGCACAATGATAAACAGAAAGAAAAGAACAAAGGATAAACAAAACAACCAGAAAACATAAACGAAATGACAGAAGTCATCACATATAAATAATAACCTTGAATGTAAATGGATTAAGTTTTCCACCTAAAATCTGTAGAAGATGGCAAACTAGATGCAGTTGGCCATCAAAGAACAACTCCTACCAAGGAACTGGGATGACTGGTGTACTCCTAAGAGATCTTCAGAAGGAAGACACTGAGAATGAGGGGTGAGCAGAAAGGGTCGTAATGTGGACCCCAGGAGGGTTCTTCGATCTTATGCAAGAAAGAATTTGAGAATTTGAGGTGAATCCACAGAGTAAAGTGAAGGCGAGTTTTTAAGAAAGTCAAGGAATAAAATAATGCCTACTCCATAGGCAGAGCAACAGTGCGGGCTGTTCAACTAAGAATACTTAAAATTATTTTTTGATTATATGCTAAACAAGGGGTGAATTATTCATGAATTTTTCAGGCAAGGGGTAGGCAATTACAGGAACTGAGGGCTCCTCGCCTTTTTAGACCATGTAGGGTAACTTTCTGACATTGCCATGGCATTTG
Source organism: Macaca thibetana thibetana (assembly GCF_024542745.1). Taxonomy (NCBI): domain Eukaryota; kingdom Metazoa; phylum Chordata; class Mammalia; order Primates; family Cercopithecidae; genus Macaca; species Macaca thibetana. The sequence continues at coordinate 72,892,388 of NC_065585.1, forward strand.
TAAACTGTCATGGTGCTAGTGGGAATGTCTTTTAGCATGCTAATACATTATAATTAGCATATAATAAGCAATGCGGATGACCAGAGGTCACTTTCATAGCCATCTTGGTTTCAGTGTTTTTTTGGTTTTTTTTTTTTGAGACACAGTTTCACTCTGTCGCCCAGGCTAGAGTGCAGTGGCGCGATCTCGGCTCACTGCAAGGTCCGCCTCCAGGGTTCACACCATTCTGCCTCAGCCTCCTGAGTAGCTGGTACTGAAGGCTCCTGCCACCATGCCCGGCTAATTTTTTGTATTTTTAGTAGAGACGGGGTTTCACGGTGTTAGTCAGGATGGTCTCAATCTCCTGACCTCGTGATCCACCTGCCTCGGCCTCCCAAAGTGCTGGGATTACAGGCGTGAACCACCACGCTCGGCCTGATTTTGGTGGGTTTAAGCAGCTTGTTTACTGTATCCTTTTATCAGCAAGGTCTTTGTGACCTATACCTTGTGTCAACTTCCTAGCTCATCCTGAGACTTAGAATGCTTGACCTCAGGTGGGGCCCAGTGGCTCATGCCTGTAATTCCAGCACTTTGGGAGGCCGAGGCAGGTGGATCACCTGAGGTCAGGAGTTCGAGATCCGCCTGGCCAATATAGTGAAACCCCGTCTCTACTGAAAGCACAAAAATTAGCCAGGTGTGGTGGCAGGTGCCTGTAATCCCAGCTACTCAGGAGGCTAAGGCAGAATTGCTTGAACCAGGGAGGCAGAGGTTGCAGTGAGCAGAGATTGTGCCAATGCACTCCAACCTGGGCAACAAGAGCGAGACTCTGTCTGGAAAAAAAAAAATGCCCGACCTCATGGGAATACAGCCCAGTAAGTCACAGTCTTATTTTACCCAGCCCTTATTCAAGATGAAGTCACTGTGGTTCAAATGCCTCTGACAAATGGAGGGAAGACACAGAAGCTGGGCTGAATGGGGAGGAAGCTGGGAACTCTGCACAGAACTTCCATGTACAGAGACTGGCCCTTGATTCCAGGGAAATGGGTGAGTTAAATTGGCAAGAAGGAACCTGCTCTTCCCATGGAATCCTGGCAGAAAGAGGGCCCTTGGCCACCATGGACACTTGAGTTGTCAGGGAGAGATGCTTAGAGAAGTGGCAGAGGTAGCATGCCAGAAGATGTGGAACCCAAAGGGTTTGGTGCAGGAGCATCTATATTAGAAGAGGGCTATATTTAGAAGACTCCATAGTCTAGGCCTAAAACTTCCTCAAGCTGATAAACAACTTCACAAAAGTCTCAGGATACAAAATCAACATACAAAAATCACTAGCATTTCTAAACACCAATGGCCATCAAGCTGAGAGCCAAATCAGGAACACATTCCCATGCATAATTGCCACAAAAATAATAAAATACCTAGGGGAGGAAGGGTGAAACAAGATGGCAGAATAGAAAGTTCCACTAAGGATTCCCCACCCCCACCCCTGACCTTCCCCAGCACAAGGACACCAAGTTAACAACACAGGAAAAAAAAAAAAAAAAAAAAAAAAACCTTCCTAAGAACCAAAAATCAGGTAAATATTCATAGCACCTGGTTTCAACTACATATCTCTGAAAGAGGCACTGAAGAGATTAAAACATAATAATAATAATAATAATAAACAGTCCTGAATCATGGACACCATAAAACATAATAATAATAATAATAATAATAATAATAATAAACAGTCCTGAATCATGGACACCATAAAACATAATAATAATAATAATAATAATAATAAACAGTCCTGAATCATGGACACCATCCCTCTTCTCCTCACAGTGGTAGCCTGGTATGGAGCATGTCTGGCCACTAAGGGAGGGAGAACACAGGAATTCTGAGGTATTGGACTCAGTATTGTCCTGTTAGAGCACAAACAAAATCGGACTAAACTCAACTGATGACTGCCCATGGAGACAGCATTTAAACCAGCCCTAGCCAGAGGGGATTCCCTGATCCCAGAGGTGGGAACTTGAGTGCCTGCAAACTTCACCACAGAGGGTTAATCCAAGTAAACTTGAAAGGCAGTCTAGGTGGTAAGGACCACAACTCATAGGTGAGTCCTAGTGCTGAATAAGGCCCAGAGACAGTGGGCTGGGTGATGGTGGGGGCACATGACATACTGAGATACCAGCTGGGGCAGCCAAGGGAGTGCTAGCATCACCCCTCCCTTAACCCCAAGCTGCACAGCTCGTGGCTCCCAAAGACAGCCCTTCTTTCCACTTGAGGAAATGAGATGAAAAAGTGGGGCAGACTTTGTCTTACATTTAAGGTGCCAGCTCAGTGACAGCAGGATAGGGCACCTGTCAGAGTTGTGAAGCCCCTGTTCCATCCAAGTCCTAGCTTCCAGACAACATTTGAACATACTCTGGGTCAGAAGAGAAACTGCTGCTTTGAAGGAAAGAACACAGTCTTGGCAGCGTTCATCATCTGCTAACTAAAGAGCCTCTGGGCCCTGAATAACCAGCGGCAACACCCAGGTAATACACTGAGGGCCTTGGTTGAGCCTCTGAGACTTGCTGGCTTCAGGAGAGACTCAATACATAACTAGCAGTGGTGGCTATGGGAGAAAACTTCATCTGCTTGAGAAAAACAGAAGGAAAAATAAAGAGGACTTTGTCTTGCACCCTAGGTACCAGTATGGCCACAGTGAGTAGAGCACCAAGTGGGCTCTTAGGGTCCCTGATTCCAGGACTTGACTCTTGGATAGCATTTCTGAACCTGTCCTGAGCCAGAAGAGAGCCCACTGTTCTGAAGGGTGAGTCCCAGGCCAGCAGTATCCACCATGATGACTTAACAGACCTTGAGAGAACGTTGTCAGTAACCTCGCAGTACTCCTCATGACCTGGTATAGCGACGGCTATCGGTGAGGCTCCTCTGCTTTGGGAAAGAGGAAGGTTTGAGTGCCAGCTCAGCCGCAATCCAATAGAACACGAGGTAGACTTCTAAGTTTTCTGATTCTAGTCTCTTGACACCTGGAGGGCACTTCTGGACCTACCTGGGGTTTGGGGAACCTTGTCACCCTGAAGGGAAGGACACAGACCTGGCTGGCTTTACCACCTATTGACTGTAGAGTCCCAAGCCTTGAGCAAACATAGGCAGCAGCCAGGGAGTCATTACAGCACGCTTTGAGTATGACCCAGCACTGTGCTGGCTTCAGGTTTGGCCCGGCACAGTCATAGTGGTGGTGGCCACAGGGGTGCTTGTGTCATACCATCCCCTGCTTTAGGTGTCTTAGAAAAGAGAGACTCTGTATTGGAGTCTCTCTTTGGAGAAAGTAAGGGAAGAGAACAAGAGTCTGTATCTCGTAATCCAGAGAATTCTCTCATATCTTGTCCAAGATCATCAAGGTAGTACCTCTATGAGTCTGCAAAAACCAGTGTTACTGGGCTTGTAGTGTCCCTAAAGCAGAAACAGCTTAGATCAGAAAACCCAAGTATTTTCAAATATCTGGAAAGCCTTCCTAAGAGGGACAGTTACCAATAAGCCCAGACAGTAAAGACTACAATAAATACCTAACCCTTCAATGCCCAGAAACTGAAAAACATCTACCGGCACTAACACCATCCAGGAAAACATGACCTCACCAAATAAACTAAATAAGGCACCAGGGACCAATTCAGGAGAAAAAGAGACATGTAAACTTACAGAGAGAGAATTCAGAATAGCTCTATTAAGGAAACAAATAAATTCAAGATAACACAGAGAAGGAATTGAGAATTCTATCAGATAAATTTCTCAAAGAGATTGAAATAAGTAAAAAGAACTGAGCAGAAATTCTGGAACTGAAAAATGCAACTGGCATACTGAAGAATGCCTCAAAGTCCTTTAATAGTAGAACTGATGAAGCAGAAGAAAGAATTAGTGAGTTGAAGACAGGTTATTTGAAAATACGCAGTCAGAGGAGACAAAATTTTTTTAAAAAATGAAGCATGTCTACAGGATCTAGAAAATAGCCTAAAAAGGGCAAATGTAAGAGTTATTGGCCTTAAAGAGAAGGCAGAGAAAAAGATAGGGGTAAGAAGTTTAATCAAAGGGATAGTAACAGGAAACTAACCAAACCTAGAGAACAATATTAATATCTAAGTACAAGAAGGTTATAGAACACCAAGCAGATTTAACCAAAAGGAGACTACCTCTGGCATTTAATAATCAAACTCCTAACAGTTAAGGATAAAGAAAGGATCCTTTTCTCAGCAAGAAAAAATAAACAAATAACATAAAATGGAACTCCAATGCATCTGGCAGCAGACTTTTCAACCTTATAGGTCTGGAGAGAGTCGCATGACATATTTAAAGTGCTAAAGGAAAAATACTTTTACCCTAGAACAGTATATCTAGTTATAATATCCTTCAAACATAAAAAACAAATACAGACTTTCCCAGATAAACAAAAGCTGAAGGATTTCATCAATACCAGATCTGTCTTACAAGAAATGCTAAAGGAAGTACTTCAATCAAAAAGAAAAGAACATTGAGCAATAACTAATCATGTGAAGCTACAAAACTCACTGGTAACAGTAAGTACAAAGAAAAACACAATATTGCAACACTGTAACTATGGTGTGTAAACTACTCTTATCCTAAGCAGAAAGACTAAACAATGAACCAATCAAAAATAATAATGACAACAACCTTTCAGGACATACTTTATATGATTTGGCTGTGTCCTCGCCTAAATCTCATCTTGAATTGTAGTTCCCATAATCACCACGTGTTGTAGGAGGGACCTGCTGAAAGATACCTGAATCATGGTGGCTGTTTCCTCCGTACTGCTCTTGTGGTAGTAAATAAGTCTCTTAAGATCTGATGATTTTATAAGGGGAGAGCCCCTTTTGCTTGGCTCTCATTCCCTCTCTTGTCTGCTGCTGTAAGATGTGCCTTTCACCGTTTGCCGTGATTGTGAGGCCTCCTCAGTCTCATGGAACTGTGAATCTATCAAACCTCTTTTCCTTTATACATTACTGAGTCTCAAGTATGTCTTTATCAGCATCATGAGAACTGACTAATACAATATTCAATACAATAAGATGTAAATAGAAACAAAAAATGTTAAAAAGTGGAGGGATGAAGTTAAGGCATAGAGTTTTTTATTAGTTTTCTTTTTGCTTGTTTGTTTAAGCAAATTGTATTAAGTTGTTATCAGATTAAAATAATGGGTTATAAGATAGTATTTGCAAGTTGCATGGTAACCTAAAACTAAAAACATACAACGGATATACAAAAAATAAAAAGCAAGTACCTAAACCATGTCACTAGAAAAAGTCAGCATTACTAGAGGAAAACAGGAAAGACAGTCACACAGAAGTGAGGACCACAATACAACCAGAAAACAAATAACAAAATGTCATCAGTAAGTCTTTACTTATCAATAATAACATTGACTATAAATAGACTAAACTATGTAATCAATAGACATAGACTGGCTGAATGGATTAAAAAAAAAAAAAACAAAAACAAACAAACAAAAACACCTATTGACCTGCTTTTCTGTTGCCTAGAAGAAACACAGTTTACCTATTAGGACACTCATAGACTGAAAATAAAGGGTTGGAAAAAACTATTCCATGACAATGAAAACCAAAAAAGAGGAGTCATTATACTTATATCAGACAAAATAAATTTGAAGAAAAAAACTATAGGAAGAGACAAAGAAGGTCACTATATAATGACAAAGGTATCAATTCAGCAAGAGGACATAACAATTATAAATATATGTGCACCCTACAATGGAGCACCCAGATAGAGGAAATATTATGAGAGCTAAAGAGAGAGACAAGCCCCAATACAGTAATAGCTGAGACTTTGGCACCCTACTTTCATCACCGGAAAGATCTCCCAGACAGAAAATCAACAAATAAACATCAGACTTAATCTGCACTAAAGACAAATGGATCTAATCAATACTTACAGATCATTTCATCCGGGAGCCTCAGAATACACATACTCTTCCTCATCACAGGGATTATTCTCAAGAATACACCATATGTTAGGTGACAAAACAAGTCTTAAAGCTTTCAAAACATGAAACAATGTCAAGCATCTTTTCTGACCACAACTGAATAAACTAGAAATTAATAACAGGAGGAACTTTGGAAACTATACAAACTTTAATGGAAATGAAACAATATGTTTCTGAATGACCAGTGGGTCAATGAAAAAGTTAAAAAGAAACTGAAAAATTATTGAAACAAATGATAAAGGAAATACAACATACCAAAATCTATGGGACACAGCAAAAGCAGTACTCAGAGGAAAATTTAGAGCTATAGCCGCTTACATTAAAAAAAAAAAAAAAAAAAACTTCAAATAAAAAATGTAACAATGCACCTTAAAGAACTAGAAAAATAAAAGCAAACCAAACACAAAACTAGTAGAAGAAAATAAATAATAAAGATCAGAACATAAACAAATGAAATCAAATGTAAAAAAAACCACAAAAGATCAATGAAACAAAAAGTTGACTTTTTGAAAAGTTAAACAAAATTGACAAACCTTTAGCCAGACTAAGAAAAAAAAAGAGAATATCCAAATAAATAAAATAAAAAATGATGAAGGAGACATTACAACTGATACTTAGAAATTCAAAGGATAATTAATGGCTACTATGAGTAACTATATACAATAAATTGGAAAATCTAGAAGAAATGAACAAATTCCTAGATACATACAGCCTGCCAACATAGAACCAGGAAGAAATCCAAAATCTGAAGATACCAATAACAAGTAATGAGATCAAAGCCATAATAAAAAGTCTCCCAGTAAAGAAAAGCCTGGAACCTAATGGCTTCACTGCTAAATTCTATCAAACATTTAAAGAAGAACTAGTATAAATTCTGCTCAAACTATTCCAAAAAATAGAGGAGAAGGGAATGCTTCCAAATTTCTTCTATGAGGCCAGTATTACCCTTATACCAAACCCAGACAAAGACACATAAAAAAAAAATTACAGGCCAATATCTCTGATGACTATTAATGCAAAAATCCTTGACAAAATACTAGCAAACCAAATTCAACAACACATTAGAAAGATCATTCACCATGACCAAGTGGGATTTATTGCTGGGATGTAAGCATAATTCAACATATGCAAATCAACCAACATGATACATTGTATCAACAGAATGAAGAATAAAAACCATGTGACCATTTCAACTGATGCTGAAAAAGCCTTTGATAAAATTCAACATCCCTTCATGATACAAATCATAAAAAGATGGGGTATAGGAAGAACGTACCTCAACATAATAAAAGTTACATATAACAGAACAACAGCTAGTATCATATCGAATGAGGGAAAATTGAAGGCCTTTCCTCTAAGATCTGGAACATGACAAGGATGCCCACGATCACCACTGTTATTCAGCATAGTACTGGAAGTCCTAGATAGAGCAATCAGACAAGAGAAAGTTATAAAGGGGATCCAAATTACAAAGGAAGAAGTCAAATTATCCTTGTTTGCTGATGATATGTTCTTATATTTGGAAAAACCTAAAGACTCCCCAAGAAAAGTACTAGAACTGATAAACAAATTGAGTAAAGTTGCAAGATACAAAATCAACATACAAAAATCAGTAGTATTTCTATACAACAACCACGAACAATGTGAGAAAGAAACAAAAAAAAGTAATCCCATCAGAATAACACACATAAAATTAAATACCTAGGAATTAACCAAAGAAGTGAAAGATCTCCATAATGAAAACTATAAAACACTCACAAAAGAAATGGAAGAAGACACCCAAAAATGGAAAAATATTTCATGCTCATGGATTGGAAGAATCAATATTGTTAAAATATCCATACTACCCAAAGCAATCCAAAACGGTTTGATAGGGATTCCATGTAATATCTATCAAAACACCAATGATATTTTTCACAGAGACAAAACAAAACACTAAAATTTGTATGGAACCCCAAAAGACTCAGAATAACCAAAGCCATCCTCAGCAAAAAAAAAACAAAACTGGAGGAATCACATTACCTGACTTCAAATTATACTACAGAACTATAGCAACTATAGTAACCTAAACAGCATGGTACCGGCATAAAAACAGACAGATGAAACCAATGGAACAGAATAGAGAAACCAGAAACAGATACACACACCCACACCAAACTCATTTTTGATGAAAGTGCCAAGAACATACACTAGGGAAAATATAGTCTCTTCAATAAATGGTGCTGGAAAAACTGGACATTCATGTGCAGAATAATGAAACTAGACCCCTATCTCTCACTATATGTATAAATATATATAAAATCATAAGCTGGAGGACATTATTCTAAGTGAAGGACTTCAAGAATGGAAAACCAAAAATCATATGTTTTCACTTATAAGTGGAAGCTAAGCTATGAGGATGCAAAGACATAAGAACAAAATAATCGACTTTGGGGCCTTGGGAGGAAGGATGGCAGGGATGACGGATAAAGGACTATATACTGGGTACGGTGTACATTGCTCAGGTGACAGGTGAACCAAAATCTCAGAAATCACCACTAAAGAACTTATCCATGTAACCAAATACCAGGTGTACCTCAAAAACTATTGAAATAATTTTTTAAAAAAAGAAATCATGATGGATTAAATATTTAAATTTAAGACTTCAACCTATGAAGCTACTATAAGAAAACACTGGGGAAATCTTTAGAACATTGGTCTAGGCAAATATTTCTTGAGCAATACTCCACAAGCACAAGCAACCAAAGCAAAAATCGAGAAATGGGGTCACATCAAGTTAAAATTTCACACAGCAAAAGATACATCAATAAAGTAAAGAGACGACCCACAGAATGGGAGAAAACTACCCCTCTGACAAGGGATTAATAACCAGAATATATAAGGAGCTCATACAACTCTATAGGACAAAATCTAATAATCCAATCAAAAAATGGGCAAAAGGTTTGAATAGACATTTCCCAAAAGAAGGCACATGAATGGTAAACAGGCATATGGAAAGGTATCCAACATCATTGATCAACAGAGAAATGAAAATCAAAACTACAATGAGATATCTCACCCCAGTTAAAATGGCTTATCTTCAAAAGACAGGCAATACAAGTACTGGTGAGGATGTGGAGAAAGGGGAACCTTTGTACACTTTTGATGGGAATGTAAATTAGTACAGCCCTTATGGAAAACAGTTTGTAGGTTCCTCAAAAAACTAAAAACTGAGCTACCATATGATCCTGCAATCCCACTGCGGGATAAATAACCAGAAGAAAAAAAAAAGCTGTGTATCAAAGAGATATCAGCACTCCTATGTTTGTAGCAGCATTGTTTACAATAGCTAAGGTTTGGAAGCAACCTAAGTGTCCATCAACAGATGAATGGATAAAGAAAATATGGTAGCTATTCAGCCATAAAAAAATGAGATCCAACCATTTGCAACAACATGGAAGGAACTTAAGATAATTATGTTAAGCGGAGCTGGGGGAGACATGGCTGTGGTTAATATGTGCAAACAAAATAGAAAGAATGAATAAGACCTATTATTGATAGCACAATACGGTGACTATAGTCAATAATAACTTAATCATATATTTTAAAATAACTTAAATAATGTAATTGAATTGTTTGTAACTCAAAAGATAAATCCTTGAGAAGATGGATACCCCATTCTCCATGATGTGCTTATCTCACATTGCATGCCTGTATCAAAGTTTTTCATGTATTTCATAAATATATACAATTACTATGTACCCACAAAATTAAAAACAAAAAAAGAATAAGATACCTGAAAATAAAGCTAACCAGGGAGGTGAAAAATCTCTACTATGAGAACTACAAAACACTGCTCAAAGAAATCAAAGATGACACAAACAAATGGAAGAATATTCCATGCTCATGGATAGGAAGAATAAATGTTGCTAAAATGGCTACACTGCCCAAAACAATTTGTAGATTCAATACTATTTCTTTCAAATTACCAATGACATTTTTCACATAACTAGAAAAAAAAATTTTTTTAATTCATATGGAACCAAGAAAGAGCCAAGGCAATCCTAAGGAAAACAGAAATAAATAAATAAATAAATAAATAAATAAATAAATAAATGCTAACCAACTTCAATCTTTACTGCCAGCATGGTACTGGTACAAAAACAGACACATAGACCAAAGGACCAGAATAGAGAGCCCAGAAATAATGCCATATACTTACAAACATCTAATCTTTGAAAAAGATGACAAAAACAAGTAATAAGGAAAGGATTCCCTATTCAATAAACGGTGCTTGGATAACTAGCTACACATATGCAGAAGATTGAAATGACCCATTTCTTACACCTTATACAAAAAAATCAACTCAAGATGAATCAAAGACTCAAATTTAAAACTCAAAACTATAAAAAACCTGGAAGACAACTGGATAATACCATTCAAGACATAGGAATATGCAAAGATTTCATAACAAAAATACCAAAAACAATTGCAACAAAACCAAAATTGACAAACAAGATCTAATTACATTAACAAACTACTGCACAGCAAAAAAAAAAAAAAAAAAAAAAAAAAAAAAGTCAACAGAGGAAACAACCTACAAAATGAGAGAACATTTTTGCAAGCTATGCATCTGACAAAGGTCTAATAACCAGCATCTATAAGGAACTTAAACAAATCTACAAGAAAATAAAAACATTAAAAAGTAGGCAGAAGATATGAAGAGACACTTTTTTTAACCTGCCTTTTAAAAATTATTATTATATTTTAAGTTCTGGGATACATGTGGAGAATGTGCAGGTTTGTTACATAGGTATACATGTGCCATGGTGCACATGCTGCACCCATCAACCCATCATCTACATTAGGTATTTCTCCTAATGCTATCTCTCCCCTAGCCACCACTCCCTAACAGGCCCCAGTGTGTGATGTTCCCCTCCCTGTGTCCATGTGCTCTCATTGTTCAACTCCCATTTATGAGGGAGAACATGTGATGTTTGGTTTTCTGTTATTGTTTTAGTTTGCTGAGAATGATGGTTTCCAGCTTCATCCATGTCCCTGCAAAGGACATGAACTTATCCTTTTTAAGGCTGCATAGTATTCCATGGTGTATATGTGCCACATTTTCTTTCTCCAGTTTAACATTGATGGGCATTTGGGTTTGTCCCAAGTCTTTGCTACTGTGAACAGTGCTTCAATAAACATACATGTGCATGTGTCTTTATAGTAGAATGATTTATAATCCTTTGAGTATATACCAAGTAATGGGATTGCTGGGTCAAATGGTATTTCTCATTCCAGATCCTTGAGGAATCACCACACTGTTTTCCACAATGGTTGAACTAATTTACAGTCCCATCAAGAGTGTAAAAATGTCCCTATTTCTCCACATCCTCTCCAGCATCTGTTGTTTCTTGACTTTTTAATGATTGCCATTTTAACTGGTATGAGATGATATTGCATTGTGGTTTTTATTTGCATTTCTCTAATGATCAGTGATGATGAGCTTTTTTGCATATGTTTGTTGGCTGCATAAATGTCTTCTTTTGAGAAGTGTGTTTTCTTATCTTTCGCCAACTTTTTGTCGGAGCTGTTTGTTTTTTCTTGTAAATTTGTTTAATTTCCTTGTAAATTCTGGATATTAGCCCTTTGTCAGGTGCATAGATTGCAAAAATTTTCTCCCATTCTGTAGGTTGCATGTTCATTCTGATGGTAGTTTCTTTTGCTGAGCAGAAGTTCTTTAGTTGGATTAGATCCCATTTACCAACTTTGGCTTTTGTTGTCATTGCTTTTGGTGTTTTTGTCATAAAGTATTTGCCCATGCCTATGTCCTGAATAGTACTGCCTGGGTTTTCTTCTAGGGTTTTTATGGTCTTAGGTCTTACATATAAGTCTTTAATCCATCTTGAATTAATTTTTGTGTAAGGTGTAAGGAAGGGATCCAATGTCAGCTTTCTACATATGGCTAGCCAGTTTTTCCAACACTAGTTATTAAATAGGGAATCCTTTCCCCATTGCTTGTTTTGGTCAGGTTTGTCAAAGAGCAGATGGTTGTAGATGTGTGACATTATTTCTGAGGCCTCTATTCTGTTCCATTGGTCTATATATCTGTTTTGGTACCAGTACCATGCTGTTGGTTACTGTAGCCTTGTAGTACAGTTTGAAGTCAGGTATCCAGATGCCTCCAGCTTTGTTCTTTTTGGTTAGGGTTGTCTTGGCTATACAGGCTCTTTTTTGGCTCCATGTGAGACTTAAAGGAGTTTTGTTCTAATTCTGTGGAGAGAGTCAGTGGTAGCTTGATGGGGATAGCATTGAATCTAAAAATTCCTTTGGGCAGTATGGCCATTTTCACAATATTGATTCTTCCTATCCGTGAGAATGGAATGTTTTTCCATTTGTGTCCTCTCTTACTTCCTTGAGCAGAGGTCTAGCAAGACAGGCCAACATTCAAATTCAGGAAATACAGAGAACACCACACAGATACTCCTTGAGAAGAGCAACCCCAAGACACATAGTCATCAGATTCACCAAGTTTGAAATGAAGGAAAAAACGTTAAAAGCAATCAGAGAGAAAGGTCAGGTTACCCACAAAGGGAAGCCCATCTGACTAACAGCGGGTCTCTCAGCAGAAACCCTATAAGCCAGAAGAGAGTGGGGGCCAATATTCAACATTCTTAAAGAAAAGAAATTTCAACCCAGAATTTCATATCCAGCCAAACTAAGCTTCATAAGTGAAGGATAAATAAAATTTTTTACAGACAAGCAAATGCTGAGAGATTTTGTCACCACCAGGCCTGCCTTAAAAGAGCTCCCAAAGGAAGCACTAAATATAGAAAGGAAAAACCAGTACCAGGCACTGTAAAAACACCAAATTGTAAAGACCATAGACACTAAGAAGAAACTACAGCAACTAATGGACAAAATAACCAGCTAGCATCATAGTAACAGGATCAATTCACACATTACAATATTAACCTTAAATGTACAGGGGCTAAATGCCCCAATTAAATGACACAGACTGGCAAATTGGATAGTCAAGACCCATTGGTGTACTGTATTCAGAAAACCCATCTCATGTGTGAAAAGACACACATAGACTCAAAATAAAGGGATGAAAGAATATTTACCAAGCAAATGGAAAGAAAAAAAAAAGCAGGGGTTGCCATCCCAGTCTCTGATAAAACAGACTTTAAACCAACAAAGATCAAAAAAGACAAAGAATGGCATTACATAATGGTAAAGGGATCAATGCAACAAGAAGAGCCAACCATCCTAAGTATATATGCACCCAATACAGGAGTACCCAGATTCGTAAAACAAATTTTGGAGACCTACAAAGAGATTTAGATTCCCATGCAATAATAGATGGAGATTTAGATTCCCATGCAATAATAGATGGAACACCCCACTGTCAATACTAGACAGATCAACAAGACAGAAAATTAACAGAGATATTCAGGACTTGAACTCAGCTCTGGACCAAGTGGACCTAATAGACATCTAAAGAACCCTCCACCCCAAATTAACAGAATATACATTTTTCTCAGCACCACATCACAGTTATTCTCAGCACCACATCACAGTTATTCTCAGCACCACATCACAGTTATTCTAAAATTGCCCACATAATTGGAAGTAAAACACTCCTCAGAAAATGCAAAAGAACAGAGATCATAACAAACAATCTCTCAGACCACAGTGCAATCAAGTTAGAACTCAGGATTAAGAAACTCACTCAAACTGCAAAACTACATGGAAACTGAACAACCTGCCCCTGAACGACTACTGAGTAAATAACGAAATTAAGGCAGAAATAAATAAGTTATTTGAAACCAATGAGAACAAAGACACAGTGTACCAGGATCTCTGGGACACATGTATAGCACTAAATGCCCACAGGAGAAAGCAGGAAAGATCTAAAATTGACACCCTAACATCACAATTAGAAGAACTAGAGAAGCAAGAACAAACAAATTCATAAGCTAGCAAAAGACAAGAAATAACTAAGAACAGAGCAGAACTGAAGGAGATAGAGACACGAAAAAAATCTTCAAAAAATCAATGAAGACAGGAGCTGGTTTTTTGAAAAGATTAACAAAATAGATAGACCACTAGCCAGACAAATGAAGAAGAAAACAGAGAAGAATCAAATAGACACAATAAAAAATGATAAAGGGGATATCACCACTGATCCCACAGAAATACAAACTACTGTCAGAGAATACTAGAAACACCTCTATGCAAATAAACTAGAAAATCTAGAAGAAATGGATAAAGTTCTGGACACATACACCCTCCTAAGGCTAAACCAGGAAGAAGTAGAATCCCTGAATAGATCAATAACAAGTTCTAAAATTGAGGCAATAATTAGTAGCCTACCAACCAAAAAAAGCCCAGGACCAGAGGTAAAAAGAGGAGGTGGTGCCTTTCCTTCTGAAACTATTCCAAACAATAGAAAAAGAGGGACTCCTCCCTAACTCATTTTATGAGGCCAGCATCATCCTGATACCGAAACCTGGCAGACACAACAAAAAAAGAAAATTTCAGGCCAATATCCCTGATGAACATTGATGCAAAAATCCTCAGTAAAATACTGGCAAACCAAATCCAGCAGCACATCAAAAGCTTATCCACCACGATCAAGTCGACTTCATCCCTGGGATGCAAGACTGGTTTAAAATAAGCAAATCAATAAACAATCCATCACATAAACAGAACCAATGACAAAAACCACATGGCTATCTCAATAGATGCAGAAAAGGCCTTCGATAAAATTCCACACCCCTTCTTGCTAAATCTCTCAATAAACTAGATATTAATGGAATGTATCTCAAAATAATAAGAGCTATTTATGTCAAACCCACAGCCGATATCCATACTGAATGGGCAAAAGCTGGAAGTATTCCCTTTGAAAATTGGCACAAGACAAGGATGCCTTCTCTCACCACTCCTATTCAACATAGTATTGGAAGTTCTGGCCAGTGCAACCAGGCAAGAGAAAGAAATAAAGTGTATTCAAATAGGAAGAGAGGAAGTCAAATTGTCTCTGTTTGCAAGTGGCATGAATGTATATTTAGAAAATCCCATTGTCTCAGCCCAAAATTTCCTTAAGCTGATAAGCAACTTCAGCAAAGTCTCAGGATACAGAATCAGTGTGCAAAAATCACTAACATTCCTAAACACCAATAACAGACAAACAGACAGCCAAATCATAAGTGAACTCCCATTCATAACTGCTACAAAGAGAATAAGATACCTAGAAATACAACTTGCAAGGATGTGAAGGACCTCTTCAAGAAGTGACACTTTTCAAAAGAAGACATACATGCAGCCAACAGGCATATGAAAATAAAGTTCGACATCACTGATCATTAGAGAAATGCAAATCAAAACCACAATGAGATAACATCTCACACAAGTCAGATGGCTACTATGAAAAAAAGTAAAAAAATAACAGGTGGTGGTAAGGTTGCAGAAAAAAAGGAACAGTTATACACTATTGGTGTAAGTGTAAATTAGTTCAACTGTTGTGGAAAACAGTGTGGTGATTTCTCAAAGACCTAAAACCCGAACTACTATTTAAGCCAGCAGTCTTGCTACTGGTTACATACCCAAAGGAATAGAAATTATTCTATCATAAAAATTCATGTATGTGTGCTTATTGCAGCACTATTCACAACAGCAAAGACATGGAGTCAACTTAAATATCCATCAATAATAGACTAGATAAAGAAAATGTGGTACATATACACCATGGAATACTATGCAGCCATAAACAAGAATGAGATTGCATCCTTTACCGGAACATGGATGGAGCAGTAGGCCATTATTCTTAGCAAACTAATACAGGAATAGAAAACCAGATACTGCATATTTTCACTTATATGCAGGAGCTAAATAATGAGAACACACGGACACATACAGTTGAACAGATATGGATGCTGGAGGATGGAGGCTGGAAGAAGGGAGAGGGTCAGAAAAGATAAGTCATGGATACCAGGCTTAATAGCTGGGTGACAAAATAATCTGTAAAAACAAACCCTCATACATGAGTTTACCAATTGTATTAAGCCATTCTCACACTACTATAAAGAGCTACCTGATATTGGGTAAATTATAAATGAAAGAGGTTTAATCGACGGTTTTGAGGGCTGTACAAGAGGCATGGCTGGGGAGGTCTCAGGAAACTCACAATTATGACAGAAGAGGAAGTAAAAACCCACACAACTTGTGTGGTGGAAGCAGAAGGAAGAAAGAGAAAAGGGGGAAGTGCTACACACTTTCAAACAACTAGATCTCATGAGAACTCCATCACAAGAAGAGCAAGGGGGAAGTCTGCTCCCATGATTCAATCACCTCCCACCAGGACCTTTCTTCAACACATGGAGATTACAATTTGACATGAGATCTGGGTGGATACTAAAAGCCAAATCATATTACCAAAATAACAAACCTGTACATGTATCCCTAAAATTAAAATAAAATTTTAAAAAATAGCAAGAAGCTTGGATAATTTTGTACAACCATATGTAATGAATTTAGAAATTCTCAGCCTGGTTTATTCATGAGTGAAATTTAGAAAACAGGCTTGTTTATTTCAAAGGTCCTTTCCAACTCTAAAATTATTTGAAGCTACAAAAAGTAATTTCAAATAGTCACCATTCAGCTAAAGACAGAGAATGGTATAAGAAAAGAATCTCTGCCATGTGCCCTCAAGTTTGGATTTCCCTCCCTTCCTCAGAGGAGTGTCCATAATTCTAAATGTTTTCATGAATGAATGCATGCATTTCCAAGCAAAATCTTGTTTACTTTTGGGTTTTGAGCCTTCAAAAACTATATCATGTGTGTAAAATTTCTGAGATAGATTTTTACTTATGCTTATGAAATTCATACATTTGGATATGTGCTAATGATGGCATTCTAACATCTATATTCATGAATGAGGTAGCTCCATATTTTTCTACACTGTTTCTTTTCTGGTTTGGATACTAAAATTTATATTTTCTATAGTCAGTCCTCCTATCTTTAGGTTCCATATCCATGGGTTCAACCAACTATGAATCAAAAATATTTGAAAAAAATAAAAATTACATCTGTACTGACCATTAAAAAAAGATATAGACTATCCGAATGGATTTTTTAAAATGACCCAACTATTTGCTGCTTACAACTAACTCATCTCACCTGTAAATACATACATAGACCAAAAGGAAAGGAATGAGACAAGATATTCCATGCAAATGGAAACAAAAAGTGAGTAGGGAGAAAGGGAGAAAGATGGCCGAATAGGAACAGCTCCAGTCTCCAACTCCCAGCGCGAGCAACACAGAAGACCGGTGATTTCTGCATTTTCAACTGAGGTACTGGGTTCATCTCACTAGGGAGTGCCGGACAATCGGTGCTGGTCAGCTGCTGCAGCCCGACCAGCGAGAGCTGAAGCAGGGTGAGACATCGCCTCACCTGGGAAGCGCAAGGGGAAAGGGAATCCCGTTTCCTAGCCAGGGGAACTGAAACACACAACACCTGGAAAATCGGGTAACTCCTACCCCAATACTGCGCTTTAAGCAAACAGGCATACCAGGAGATTATATCCCACACCTGGCTGGCAGGGTCCCACGCCCATGGAGCCTAACACGTTGCTAGCACAACAGTTTGCAATCTCGCGGGAAGGCAGCAGCGAGGCTGGGGGAGGGGCGCCCACCATTGCTGAGGCTTAAGTAGGTAAACAAAGCCACTGGGAAGCTCAAAATGGGTGGAGCTCACAGCAGTTCAAGGAAACCTGCCTGTCTCTGTAGACTCCACCTCTGGGGACAGGGCACAGTAAACAACCACAAAAGCAGCAGAAACCTCTGCAGACACAAACGACTCTGTCTGACAGCTTTGAAGAGAGCAGTGGATCTCCCAACATGGAGGTTGAGATCTGAGAAGGGACAGACTGCCTGCTCAAGTGGGTCCCTGACCCCTGAGGAGCCTAACTGGGAGACATCCCCCCTAGGGGCAGTCTGACACCCCACACCTCACAGGGTGGAGTACACCCCTGAGAGGAAGCTTCCAAAGCAAGAATCAGACAGGTACACTCACTGTTCAGCAATATTCTATCTTCTGCAGCCTCTGCTGCTGACACCCAGGCAAACAGGGTCTGGAGTGGACCTCAAGCAATCTCCAAAAGACCTACAGCTGAGGGTCCTGACTGTTAGAAGGAAAACTATCAAACAGGAAGGACACCTACACCAAAACCCCATCAGTATGTAACCATCATCATCAAAGACCAGAGGCAGATAAAACCACAAAGATGGGGAAAAAGCAGGGCAGAAAAGCTGGAAATTCATAAAATAGGAGCGCATCTCCCCCAGCAAAGGAGCGCAGCTCATCGCCAGCAATGGATCAAAGCTTGACGGAGAATGACGTTGACGAGATGAGAGAAGAAGGCTTCAGTCCATCAAACTTCTCAGAGCTAAAGGAGGAATTACATACCCAGTGCAAAGAAACTAAAAATCTTGAAAAAAAAGTGGAAGAATTGATGGCTAGAGTAATTAATGCAGAGAAGGTCATAAACGAAATGAAAGAGATGAAAACCATGACACGAGAAATACGTGACAAATGCACAAGCTTCAGTAACTGACTCGATCAACTGGAAGAAAGAGTATCAGCGATTGAGGATCAAATGAACGAAATGAAGCGAGAAGAGAAGTCTAAAGAAAAAAGAAGAAAAAGAAATGAACAAAGCCTGCAAGAAGTATGGGATTATGTAAAAAGACCAAATCTAGGTCTGATTGGGGTGCCTGAAAGTGAGGGGGAAAATGGAACCAAGTTGGAAAACACTCTTCAGGATATCATCCAGGAGAACTTCCCCAACCTAGTATGGCAGGCCAACATTCAAATCCAGGAAATACAGAGAATGCCACAAAGATACTCCTCGAGAAGAGCAACTCCAAGACACATAATTGCCAGATTCACCAAAGTTGAAATGAAGGAAAAAATCTTAAGGGCAGCCAGAGAGAAAGGTCGGGTTACCCACAAAGGGAAGCCCATCAGACTAACAGCAGATCTCTTGGCAGAAAATCTACAAGCCAGAAGAGAGTGGGGGCCAATATTCAACATTCTTAAAGAAAAGAATTTTCAACCCAGAATTTCATATCCAGCCAAACTAAGTTTCATAAGTGAAGGAGAAATAAAATCCTTTACAGATAGCAAATGCTTAGAGATTTTGTCACCACTAGGCCTGCCCTACAAGAGACCCTGAAGGAAGCACTCAACATGGAAAGGAACAACCGGTACCAGCCATTGCAAAAACATGCCAAAATGTAAAGACCACTGATGCTAGGAAGAAACTGCATCAACTAACGAGCAAAATTACCAGTTAATATCACAATGGCAGGATCAAGTTCACACATAACAATATTAACCTTAAATGTAAATGGACTAAATGCTCCAATTAAAAGACACAGACTGGCAAACTGGATAAAGAGTCAAAACCCATCAGTTTGCTGTATTCAGGAGACCCATCTCACACGCAGAGACATACATAGGCTCAAAATAAAGGGATGGAGGAAGATTTACCAAGCAAATGGAGAACAAAAAAAAAGCAGGGGTTGCAATACCAGTCTCTGATAAAACAAACTTTAAACTATCAAAGATCAAAAGAGACAAAGAAGGCCATTACATAATGGTAAAACGATCAATTCAACAGGAAGAGCTAACTATCCTAAATATATATGCACCCAATACAGGAGCACCCAGATTCATAAAGCAAGTCCTTAGAGACTTACAGAGACTTAGACTCCCATACAATAATAATGGGAGACTTCAACACTCCACTGTCAACACTAGACAGATCAACGAGACAGAAAGTTAACAAGGATATCCAGTAATTGAACTCATCTCTGCAGCAAGCAGACCTAATAGTCATCTATAGAACTCTCCACCCCAAATCAACAGAATATACCTTCTTCTCAGCACCACATCGCACTTATTCCAAAATTGACCACATAATTGGAAGTAAAGCACTCCTCAGCAAATGTACAAGAACAGAAATTATAACAAACTGTCTCTCAGACCACAGTGCAATCAAACTAGAACTCAGGACTAAGAAACACAATCAAAACCACTCAACTACATGGAAACTGAACAACCTGCTCCTGAATGACTACTGGGTACATAACGAAATGAAGGCAGAAATAAAGATGTTCTTTGAAACCAATGAGAACAAAGATACAACACACCAGAATCTCTGGGGCACATTTAAAGCAGTGTGTAGAGGGAAATTTATAGCACTAAATGCCCACAAGAGAAAGCTGGAAAGATCTAAAATTGACACTCTAACATCACAATTAAAAGAATTAGAGAAGCAAGAGCAAACACATTCGAAAGCTAGCAGAAGGCAAGAAATTACTAAGATCAGAGCAGAACTGAAGGAGATAGAGACACAAAAAACCCTCCAAAAAATCAATGAATCTAGGAGTTGGTTTTTTGAAAAGATCAACAAAATTGACAGACCGCTAGCAAGACTAATAAAGAAGAAAAGAGAGAAGAATCAAATAGATGCAATAAAAAATGATAAAGGGTATATCACCACCGACCCCACAGAAATACAAACTACCATCAGAGAATACTATAAACACCTCTACGCAAATAAACTGGAAAAATAGGAGAAATGGATAATTTCCTGGACACTTACACTCTTCCAAGACTAAACCAGGAAGAAGTTGAATCCCTGAATAGACCAATAGCAGGCTCTGAAATGGAGGCAATAATTAATAGCCTACCAACCAAAAAAAGTCCAGGACCAGATGGATTCACAGCTGAATTCTACCAGAGGTACAAGGAGGAGCTGGTACCATTCCTTCTGAAACTATTCCAATCAATAGAAAAAGAGGGAATCCTCCCTAACTCATTTTATGAGGCCAACATCATCCTGATACCAAAGCCTGGCAGAGACACAACAATAAAAGAGAATTTTAGACCAATATCCCTGATGAACATCGATGCGAAAATCCTCAATAAAATACTGGCAAACCGGATTCAGCAGCACATCAAAAAGCTTATCCACCATGATCAAGTGGGCTTCATCCCTGAGATGCAAGGCTGGTTCAACATTCACAAATAAATAAACATAATCCAGCATATAAACAGAACCAAAGACAAGAACCACATGATTATCTCAATAGATGCAGAAAAGGCTTTTGACAAAATTCAACAGCCCTTCATGCTAAAAACGCTCAATAAATTTGGTATTGATGGAATGTACCTCAAAATAATAAGAGCTATTTATGACAAACCCACAGCCAATATCATACTGAATGTCAAAAACTGGAACAATTCCCTTTGAAAACTTGCACAAGACAGGGATGCCCTCTCTCACCACTCCTATTCAACATAGTGTTGGAACTTCTGGCTAGGGCAATCAGGCAAGAGAAAGAAATCAAGGGTATTCAGTTAGGAAAAGAAGAAGTCAAATTGTCCCTCTTTGCAGATGACATGATTGTATATTTAGAAAATCCCATTGTCTCAGCCCAAAATCTCCTTAAGCTGATAAGCAACTTCAGCAAAGTCTCAGGATACAAAATTAATGTGCAAAAATCACAAGCATTCTTATACACCAGTAACAGACAAACACAGAGCCAAATCATGAATGAACTTCCATTCACAATTGCTTCAAAGAGAATAAAATACCTAGGAATCCAACTGACAAGGGATGTAAAGGACCTCTTCAAGGAGAACTACAAACCACTGCTCAGTGAAATAAAAGAGGACACAAACAAATGGAAGAACATACCATGCTCATGGATAGGAAGAATCAATATCTTGAAAATGGCCATACTGCCCAAGGTTATTTATAGATTCAATGCCATCCCCATCAAGCTACCAATGAGTTTCTTCACAGAATTGGAAAGAACTGCTTTAAAGTTCATATGGAACCAAAAAAGAGCCCGCATCTCCAAGACAATCCTAAGTCAAAAGAACAAAGCTGGAGGCATCACGCTACTTGACTTCAAACTATACTACAAGGCTACAGTAACCAAAACAGCATGGTACTGGTACCAAAACAGAGATATAGACCAATGGAAGAGAACAGAGTCCTCAGAAATAATACCACACATCTACAGCCATCTGATCTTTGAGAAACCTGAGAGAAACAAGAAATGGGGAAAGGATTCCCTATTTAATAAATGGTGCTGGGAAAATTGGCTAGCCATAAGTAGAAAGCTGAAACTGGATCCTTCCCTTACTCCTTATACAAAAATTAATTCAAGATGGATTAGAGACTTAAATGTTAGACCTAATACCATAAAAACCCTAGAGGAAAATCTAGGTAGTACCATTCAGGACATAGGCATGGGCAAAGACTTCATGTCTAAAACACCAAAAGCAACGGCAGCAAAAGCCAAAATTGACAAATGGGATCTCATTAAACTAAAGAGCTTCTGCACAGCAGAAGAAACTACCATCAGAGTGAACAGGCAACCTACAGAATGGGAGAAAATTTTTGCAATCTACTCATCTGACAAAGGGCTAATAACCAGAACCTACAAAGAACTCAAACAAATTTACAAGAAAAAAACAAACAACCCCATCAAAAAGTGGGCAAAGGATATGAACAGACATTTCTCAAAAGAAGACATTCATACAGCCAACAGACACATGAAAAAATGCTCATCATCACTGGCCATCAGAGAAATGCAAATCAAAACCACAATGAGATACCATCTCACACCAGTTAGAATGGCGATCATTAAAAAGTCAGGAAACAACAGGTACTGGAGAGGATGTGGAGAAATAGGAACACTTTTACACTGTTGGTGGGATTGTAAACTAGTTCAACCATTATGGAAAACAGTATGGCGATTCCTCAAGGATCTAGAACTAGATGTACCATATGACCCAGCCATCCCATTACTGGGTATATACCCAAAGGATTATAAATCATGCTGCAATAAAGACACATGTACATGTATGTTTATTGCAGCACTATTCACAATAGCAAAGACTTGGAATCAACCCAAATGTCCATCAGTGACAGACTGGATTAAGAAAATGTGGCACATATACACCATGGAATACTATGCAGCCATAAAAAAGGATGAGTTTGTGTCCTTTGTAGGGACATGGATGCAGTTGGAAACCATCATTCTTAGCAAACTATCACAAGAACCGAAAACCAAACACCGCATGTTCTCACTCATAGGTGGGAACTGAACAATGAGATCACTTGGACTCGGGAAGGGGAACATCACACACTGGGGCCTATCATGGGGGGGGGGGGGAGGGGGGAGGGATTGCATTGGGAGTTATACCTGATGTAAATGACGAGTTGATGGGTGCTGACGAGTTGATGGGTGCAGCATACCAACATGGCACAAGTATACATATATAACAAACCTGCACATTATGCACATGTGCCCTAGAACTTAAAGTATAATAATAATAAAAAATTAAAATTAAAATTAAAAAAAAAGTGAGTAGGAGTAGCCATACTTATACACATAAAATAGAATTTAAGTCAAAAAACAGTTAAATGAGACAAAGAAGGGCACTATATAAGGATTAAGGCATCAGTTTAGCAGGAACATATAACAATCCTAAATATATATGTACTCAACACTGAAGCACTTAAATATATAAATATTATTAGACCTGAAAGGAGAGATAGACTCCAACCAAATAGTTGGGCACTTTAACACCCCATTTCAGCATTAAACAGACCATCTACACAGAAAATCAATGCAGAAACATTAGATTTAAATTGCACTTTACACCCCAAACAAACCTAACAGAAATTTACAAAACATTATATCCAACAGCAAAATATACATTCTTCTCATCCACAAATAGAACATTTTCCAAGATAGAGCATATGTTTAAACATAAAACCAGTCTCGACAACGTTTTTAATTGAAATATACCCACCACCTTCTTAGACCACAATGGAATAAAGCTAGAAATCAATACAAGAGAAACTTTGGAACCTGTACTAATACATAGAAATTAAACAACAATCTCAAGCCTGTAATCCCAGCACTTTGGGAGGCCGAGACGGGCGGATCACAAGGTCAGGAGATCGAGACCATCCTGGCTAACACGGTGAAACCCCGTCTCTACTAAAAAATACAAAAACCTAGCCGGGCGAGGTGGCGGGCATCTGTAGACCCAGCTACTCGGGAGGCTGAGGCAGGAGAATGGCGTGAACCCGGGAGGCGGGGCTTGCAGTGAGCTGAGATCCGGCCACTGCACTCCAGTCTGGGCGACAAAGCGAGACTCTGTCTCAACAAAAAAAAAAAAAAAAAAAAAAAAAAAAAAAAAAAAAAAAAAGAAATTAAACAACAATCACTGGGTCAAAGAAGAAATTAAGAAGAAATCAAAAAACTTGAAACAAATTAAAATTGTAAAACAACAAACAAAAACCTATGCAATTAGCAAAAGCAGTGCTAATAGAAACTTTATAGCAATAAACATCTACATCGAAAACTAAAAATATTTCCAGTAAACAACCTAACAATGTGCCTCAAAAAACTAGAAAAAATCCAAAACAAACCAAACCCCAAATTAGAAGGAAAGGAATTAAAAGATCACTGGAGAACTAAAGAAATATATTTCCAAAAATTACAAAGAATCTATAAAATGAAAAGTTGTTTTTTGAAAAGACAGACAAATTCAATAAATCACCAGCTTTATTAATCAAGAAAAAAGGGAGAAAACCAAATGAAATCAGAAATGAGAAAGAGACATTACAACTGATACCACATAAATACAAAAGATCATCAGAAACTATTATAAACAATTACATGCTATAAAAACTAGAAAACCTGGAGGAAATGGATAAATTCCTAGACACATGCAATGTACCAATGCTGAATCAGGAAGAAATAGAAAACCCAAACAAATCAATGATGAGTAACAAAATTGAATCAATTATAAAAATCTCTGAAAAATAGTACATCCCAGAGGACTATTTGGCTTCACTGTTGAATTCTACAAAACATATAAAAAACTAACACCAATTCTCCTCAAATTATTCTAAAAACTTGAAGAGGAGGGAATGTCTCTAGCTCATCCTATATGACCAGTATTATTCTAATACCAAAACCAGGCAAGGACACAAGGGAAAAAGAAAACTACAGGTTAATATCCCTGATGAACATGGACATAAAAATCCTTGACAAAATACTAGCAAACCCTAACTGAGAGCACATCAAAAAGTTGATACACCATAATCAAGTGGGTTTTATTCCAGGAATACAAGGATAGTTTAATAAATACAAATCAATAAACATGATACATCACATCAACTGAATGAAGGACAAAAACTACATCACATCTCCACGGATCGGAAAAAGCATTTGATAAAATTCATCCTTTATAATAAAAATTCAACAAATGACACATAGAAGGAACATACCTCAACATAACAAAGGCCATATATGACAAAACCCACAGCAAATATCATACTGAGTGAGGAAAAGCAGAAAGCCTTTCCTCTATGAACTGGAATGAGACAAGGATGCACAATTTCATCACTCCTATTAAACATAATACTGTAAGTCCTAGCCAGAGTAGCCAGGCCAAAGAAAGAATTAAAGGCATCTGAAATAGAAAAGGTAAAATCAAGTTAGCCTTGTATGCAGATAATGTGATCTTATGTTTACAAAAACTTAAAGACTCCACCAAAAAAATGCTTAGATCTGATAAACAAATGCAGTAAAGTTGCAGCGTACAAAAATAGGTAGTGTTTCCATACAACAATGAAAAAGAAATCAAGAAGGCAATCCCATTTACAATAAGAACAACAACAAAAAATACATAGGAATAAAGTTAATTAAGTAGGTGAAAGACTTCTGTAAGGAAAACTATAAAGCACTGATGAAAAGAATTGAAGATTACACAGACAAATTGACAGACATCCCATACTCATGGATTGAAGAATTAATATTATTAAAATGATCATACTACCTAAAGCAATCTACAGATTCAATTCAATCCCTGTCGAAATAGCAATGACATTTTTCACAGAAATAGGAAAAAATAATTCTCAAATTTGCATAGAAACATAAAAAGAGCCTCAATAGCCAAAGCAATGTAAAACAAAAAGAATAAAGCTGGGGGCATCACAATACCTGCCTTCAAATTATATTACAAGGTTGTAGTAACCAAAACAGCATAACGTTAGTATAGAATCAGACACATTCTAATGGAAAAGAATAAAGAATTGAGAAATTAATCCATGTATTTATAGCCAACTGATTTGTGACAAAGCCACCAAAAGTATACATTGGGAAAAGGACATAAACTTCAATAAATTGTTCTTATCCAAATGCATAAAAATAAAACTGGATTCCTATCTCTCATCATATACAAACATCAACTCAAGATGGACTAAAGGTTTAAACATAATACTCAAAATTATAAAACTACTAGAAGAAAACATAAGAAAAACACTCCAAGATCTTGATCCAGGCAAAGATTTTATGGCTCAGAGGTTTCACTATGAGCACAGGCAACAATACAAAAAATAGACAAATAGACAAATTGAACTAAAAAGCTTTTGTGCAGGAAAAAAAAAAAAAAAAAAAAATCAACAGAGTGAAAAGACAACTTGTAAAGTGGGAGAAAATATTTTTAAACCATTCAACCAATAAAGACTAATATATAGAATATACAAGGAACTTAAACAACTCAGCTGAAAAAGAAATTCCATTAATAACTGGGCAAAGGATCTTATTAGACATTTCTCAAAAGAAGGCATACAACTAACTGACCAACAGGCATATAAAAAATGCTCCACTTCACTAATCATCAGGGAAATGCAGATCAAAACCGCAGTAAGATATCTCTCCCTGGTTAGAATGGCTTTTACCAAAAAGACAAAAAATAACAGACATCGACAGGGATGACGAGAAAGGGGAATTCTTATACACTGTTGGTAGGAATGTAAATTAGTATAGCCAGTATGGAAGACAGTATGGAGATTTCTCAAAAAATTAAAAACAGAACTATCTTATGATTCAGCAACCCGCACTAATATCCTTTTCTTTGATATTTATCCAAAGAAAAGAAAATCAGTGGGCCTGGTGCAGTGGCTCACACCTGTAATCCCAGCGCTTTGGGAGGCTGAGGCGGGTGGATCACGAGGTAAGGAGATCGAGACCATCCTGGCTAACATGGTGAAACCCTGTCTCTACTTAAAAAAAAAAAAATATTGGCCGGGCGCGGTGGCTCAAGCCTGTAATCCCAGCACTTTGGGAGGCCGAGACGGGCGGATCACGAGGTCAGGAGATCAAGACCATCCTGGCTAACAAGGTGAAACCCCATCTCAACTAAAAAATACAAAAAATAACTAGCCGGGCGAGGTGGCGGGCGCCTGTAGTCCCAGCTACTCGGGAGGCTGAGGCAGGAGAATGGCGTAAACCCGGGAGGCGGAGCTTGCAGTGAGCTGAGATCCGGCCACTGCATCCCAGCCTGGGCGACAGAGCGAGACTCCCTCTCAAAAAAAAAAAAAAAAAAAAAAAAAAAAAAATAGCCGGGTGTGGTGGAATAGCCGGGTATGGTGGCGGGCACTACTCGGGAGGCTGAGACAGGAGAATGGCGTGAACCGGGAGGCAGAGCTTGCAGTGAGCTGAGATTGCTCCGCTGCACTCCAGCCTGGGTGACAGAACAAGACTCCATCTCAAAAAAAAAAAAAAAAAAAAAAAAAAAAATTCAGTATATTTAGCATATTAAGGGAATACCTGTACCCCCATTTATTGCAACACTATTCACAACAGCAAAGATATGGAATCAACCTAAGTGTCCATCAACAGCTAAAAGGATAAAGAAAATGTGGTATATATATGCAACTATTACTGAGCCATAAAACATAATGAAACATAATGAAATAGTGTCATTTGCAAAAAATATGGATGGAGCTAGAGGACATTGTAAAATAAGTGAGGCACAGAAAGAGAAATATCATCTCATAAAGGCAGAGACTAGAATGATAGTACCAGAGGCTGGGAAATGTGTGGTGGGATCAGGGGAAGGGCATGAAGAAAGGTTGGTTAATGGGTACAAACATACAGTTGGAAGGAGTAAGTTCTAATGTTTGATAGCAGAGCATAGTAACTATAGTTAACAACGATGTATTGTATATTTCAAAATCACTAAAAGAGAGGACTTAAAATGTTCCCAACACATAAAAATAATACATGCTCAAAGTGATGGATATCCTAAATACCCTGACTTGAACATGAAACATTCTATGCATGTAACAAAGCATCACATGTACCCCATAAATATGTACAAATATTATATATCAAGTTTCTTTAAAGTACAGCAGGATTCGCAATCAGAAAAAAAATGTCTGATGTCTCTTCAAGTATCTTGATTGAAAATGAAGTTCCTAAAGGTAAAAATTTTGATGACCTTTTTGACTTTTGCAGAAAATGAACTGTGGGTGTGATTTTGCAGAAAAAATGAGCCAGAAAAATGTTATGATCAATCAAGGTATCACATTAAAGAGTATTCTTATTTGTTGCATTATATAAAATTATGACACCAAAATATTGTATCTTTGCAATTTGTATGTTTATGATTTTACTCATGTTATCCCTATTGTGTTATATAATTAATAAAATATTTTAAAAGAAAAATAAATTTTAAAATATTACTTTAACATGGTAACTATAGTTGTTTTAAATTCCACATCTGATTGTTCGAACATCTATATAATGTCTGAGTCTGACTCTGTTGACTCCTTTATCAAGTTAGACTACTTTTTTGCCTTATTGTATGCTTCATAAAGCTTTTGTTGACAGTTGGACATATGCGAGGTGACAGATATTGATATACATATTGTTATGGACCATGTACCCCCCAAAATTCATATTTTGAAACTCTAACCCACAATGTGATGGTATTAGGAAGTGGAACTTTGGGAGGTAACTAGGTTTAAAGGAAGACATGAGGATAGAGTACTCATGATGAGATTAGTGCCCTTAGAAGATACCATATCTCTCTCTCTCCTCTCTACTCCCTGTGCCCCACCATGTGAGGATACAGGAAGAAGAGACCCATCCACAAGCTGGAAAGACCCTCAGTGAGAATTCAACCATACTGGCACCCTGATCCCAGACTTCCAGCCTCGAGAACTGTGAGAAATCAATGTCTATTATATAAGCCATCCAGTCTATGGTATTTTATTTTAGTAGCCTGATTTGACTAAGGCAAAAATTTGTTTATTCTTAAAGAAGAGCCCACCTTCCTTCTGTTAGGTCTGTAGTGTAGAGGTTCACGTTAATCTAATCAGAAGTAAGACTGGGTTTAAAGATCGCTTCCTGGTTGGTTTTGGGTCTCCTCATTTGGCTTAAGTTTTTCCTTTATGCAATAGAGAATCATTCTTTTACAGTTATCCCAGCCGTCTTCCGCTCTTAATTTTATGTGACACTTGGTACGATGATGGAGGTCGGGGGAGTAATGGCGGGAGGTGCTCTCTGATGTCCTTATTAGGCCTTAGCTTTAGATAGGCATTGAGAACCTCAGTCTTGGGGCTGTGACATTAACAAACATCCCTGCTCCTTCTCCAGAGGCAATACTAGGACAAGCACATCTTCTCACCCTTTCCCCAGGGGCCTCAGTCAACAGTTTTGTTCACTTCTCCCTGCACAGTAAGGCTTTTGTTCCTTTGAGATGATACAGAAGATGAGTCTGGCAGTATTACTGCCATGGCTTCTAGGTCCCCTGCTCCAGAGAGTGTCACAGGGCAAGTTTTCTTAGGCTTCTTCCCAGTCTTCCTCATGAATGCCTGATTGAGTTCCTACAGGAATAGCCTGCAACATGATGTGACCCCCTACACACCCAGCCCCCAGGGACTTCACAATTACACTCAGGTTTTAGCAGTTCATTAAAAATTTCCGGCTGATCTTCTTACTAGATTATTCGAATTTGGCAACTTATTGGCAGATAACTTATCTCTTCCCAGATTTCAGAGCAGGTTTTACCGTGCAAGCACAGTTATCTCATGGGTTCGAGAAAAGTGATTAATTTCTAACCTGACAGCTTTTGTTTTTCTTGTTTTTAGTTTGGAGGAATGGTAGTTCCAGCTCTCTTAATCTCTAAGCTGAAATCAGAAATCTTTTTCTACAAAGAGGCAATTTGACCTATCCTACATAATATTTCTCTTAAAGGAGTGAATAAATGCAAATCAAAGGGGTTAAAGGGCCTACAATTTTTTTTTTTTTTTTTTTTTTGAGACAGAGTCTCACCCTGTCACCCAGGTCGGAGTGGAGTGGCATGATCTCAGCTCATGGCAACCTCCACCTCCCGGGTTCGACTGACTCTCCTGCCTCAGCCTCCGAAGTAGCTGGGACCACAGGTGCTTGCCACCACACCCAGCTAATTTCGTATTTTTAGTAAAGAAGGAGTTTCACCATATTGGTCAGGCTGGTCTCGAACTTCTGACCTCAGGTGATCAGCCCACCTTGGCCTCCCAAAGTGCTGGGATTATAGGCGGGAGCCACTGCACCCAGCTGGTATAATCTTAAAGTCTTACATTTTATCCTTTAGTCTAAAGTTGTATGATTACAAATAAAATAGGTATTTTACATCTGACAAAATAAAGATTCAAATCAATTCAGTAACATTTAATGAGCACATACTATATGCCAAACCCTGTCCTAGTCATTTCTGCATATGAGGAATGAATAGGACACATTCTGTGCCCTCAGTCACTTAAGTTTATCAGAGGAGACAAGGATGTGTTTATTTTGATTTTATCACTTAATTATAAATATCTGAAACAAACATATTGTCCACTTCCTTTTAAGAAGAAAACTAATACAATATATATGCATGGCAATAAATTTTATACAATTGTAATATTCCACATCAGGATCCTGTTTTAAATTAGAATATGACAACTATTTTCTATAAAAATATCACCCTGATTAAAACTTAAAGAAATAAAAATCTTTCTTATAAAAAATCTGCTCATTAAACAATTAATTTGTTACTCAGATACTGCAGTAGCATGCTTTAGAGAGTTAAAACTTGTTCTTAGCAGGAAGATTATATTATAATGCTTTACTGTTAAACATAAACAATATTTTAATGTATTATTTAGGTAGCTCTTTAAATGATTTACTCTTTCCTCCTGCAGGTCATTTATTATTGAGGGATTCCTGAAGCTGAACAGTTAGATGCAAAAACATGTGTTCAAAGTTGAGACAGATATGGCAAATGGCCACATTCTTAAGATCATGTAATTGAGTGAAATAGGGAATTCAATACCTCAGCAGATGACAAGTCCAAGGATGACGCCTGTTTTAGCAAAAACTAAGTTGGAACACATGAAACCATCTGATTTTGAGTTTTCATGTGAATCATTTTGGAGCACAAGGATTAATGAATGTATGAGAATGTGTCCTTGGATTAGAATGCATTCCTACAGAATGAGAGTAAGAAATATGAGAAATATTAAAAAGAAAACAAATACAGCATTGTTAATTTCTTACTATGTGACTAAAAAATTTGAAGCAAAGAACACGTGTGACTTTCACTGGTGGGTTACTTTCCCACAATGCACCTGCATGCAAACTACAACTGTAAACAGTATATGATTCTATTCAGTCCAAAATATTCAAAAGCTACCATCAAACTTGGCTCAGTCCTCTTTATACACCCCTAGGATTATCTTCTGGAACTAACAAGATTAAAATTTTAAATCTATTTATGCTTTGAGCTAAACAGAATTATCTAAAAAAAGATATGTAAATAAAATTATGACCCTCATGATTTGAAAGCATTTTGGGTAATTAAAGAGCATTTGAGGTTAAACTGAATGTGTAATTTAATACCTGGTATATGAAAAAACTCTATCTTCAGCTTATGTGAATTATTTCATCAAACATAACAATAGATGAAGAACTAAATGGCTAAAATAAATAATTCAGACACTGCTCTCGTTATAACAAAGACAAGTCAAAAGTTTGTGAGGACTGAAAACTTTTCTATGGTTCACGGTCAATCCAAACAAGGATACCAGCTGTTCTATGAGATAATGTCTTGGATAAAGTCACTCTTGAATGAAAATTTTCACACTTTGTTATAATAATGCATCAGTACTGCAACAAGAAAATAAAAAATAAAATGATGATGACAAATATCTGAGATAGTCCAGAAATAAATTCTTTTCCCCGATCAAATTCATCTTTCAAGCCAGAAAACAAATTATTAACATTTTGCCAAACCCCATGCTTTTGTAACAGTTTAGAAATTAAAAATAGCACTAATACAGTGACAGCATGTATTTGAAGTGCAAAAGCAGTTTCTCTACTGTGATCTCACCTCTCACTTTAAGGAGAAATAAAAATGAACAATTATTTTTAACTTTCAGACCCACTTAGAAAAATTAGGGAGATCAATGCAATGCATAAGTTGACACTGGAATTTGTTCTTCTTTCTTCTAGAAGTGTCATGCTTTCATCTTACAAACACTTATCAATTGGTAATGAGGGAAAAAGGAGACTATACTTGTTCATGATGGAAACACAGGCAGGAATGTTGATAAACTTATTCTAACTACAGTTGCCATTGCAGTGGTAATGAGATTTAAGGAATATATATTTAATTGTGTAGCCAAAACAAAACATGTTTGCCAATTGAAAAGGTCAGCTATGCAAATGAGTGTATATTTTGTTCATGCAGTTCATGCAGTTTTTCTTTTTATGTTGCATATTTTCTTTTTAGATTGCACAAAAAATGCAATAGTTGCTAAGCTTCCTTCACCAAATCATAATCATCGTGGGAAATCAGGCAGCACTGTTGAAGATTTGCTAATAGTAAATCATGTTCTTTTTTTCCAACTGTGGCTTCACAATGACTTGAATTATGCTGGGATCCTGTTCTATACAATTTGAAATCAAACATGAGAATATTGATTTCTTGCAACTAAGACATCTCATACCACAATATGATATGCATGGCTGCTATAGAGTAATAGCCGAAAAACATTTTTTTTAAGTTGAGAGCACTTAGTGTTCTTTTTCAAGGCAGATGTTTTCCAGATTTGCTATTGTCACTCATTAAGAAAGCAAGAAGGCTGTGAGTTATGATAATGTAAGGCATGATGTTAGATATTGTATACGCCATCTCATCCATAAAACACCACAAATTTTCTTAGCTAATTCTTTCCTTCACTTGCTTTATTTGGTTCAGTGTGACTGTTTTGCCATTAGTGTATAACTACTTATTATGTCTGTGTGATAAAATGTATCCAAACAGAGAAAATAAATGGAAACTTAGAAAGTTGATAAAGTGGAAGTGAGGGAAGTATTTCAGTTAATAGGACTCATATATATTCAAAAATTGTGTTACTTTAAAGTAATTATGAAGGGAAATTATTGTATGTATTATATGAGACTGATTTAGTATGTATACTTGAATTTGGGGAGCAATGTGTATATTTTGAAGGGATTTAAAGCACTGTACAATTATTATTTCATGAACATTTCCATCTAAGAGAAGAAGAGGTCTTACTATATCTATAAATCACTGGAGTAAACACAGTTCAGATGGCTTGACAGGTACTGTGAAGCACTTCATGAGGCAAAACCCAATCTGGTTTTTTTTTCCTTCCTAGAAATTTAGTCTGATACACGGATTATCAGAAATATTATATGGACATATCAGTAGGCAAATGAATGCTATTTCTCATCCAATATATGCCTTCTTAAAGCTATATTCTTACCTAAATTAAGATTAAATTTTGAAGTAAGATAGATGAGATATGTAATACCTTGTTTAATCTATTATGGATCTAACTGGTGCTACCCTCAATTTTTAAAATAACAATTTATAATCCTTCTTTCTCTCCTTTCATCTAAACACTTGAGTTGAAACATCTTTAAAAGAACAGAAAGTGAGATTTCAATAGCTACAATTAGAATTTCTATCTCTTTTCTTTGAATTTGTGAACCATGGAGGTCATTAGTGTTGAGAAGGGTTTCAGTTTTCCCACAGCAGTGGAGCATGATATCTGTGCAGGGCTCCCAGCTGGCTGGCTGCTCAAGGCACAATTTGGAAACCCACATTCCAGATTGCCTCAATATTGCAACATGAGATGACTTAAAGAAGTAGAAACACAAATATCTTAAGAAACAAGAAAAGAGAATAAAAGGACGACTATTCTACAAAACTTTAAGTGGGAACATTTAAAAGGCACTAAGTTTTTCAAACAACTGAAAAATGATGACAAAACCCACATAATAATCATGATACTTTTCAACAATTGTATGCAAAACACTGAACAAAACATTAAGCCTTGCACTACAGAAAACTCATAATTTATTAACACCCCCTGAACATAACTTTCAACAGTAACACTTAGGAATTCATATGCCAAGTGTAAACCCACAGAGTTGGCTGTGGATATAGCAATAATGGTTTCCAGAGCCTAGTAATTCCAAGTATGAGTATTATGTATGTCTCTTCTTTTTTCCCATTATGCTAGAAACATAAAATTTATTTCCATCCCAAACAGCCAGCATGTACTGCCAATTTATTATTATTAGAATGACATAAAGGGAGGGGGGTGGGTTGTGCCTCAAGAGGAAGGGACTTTACAAATGTAGAACAACCTCTTTGAACAGACGTCAATACCAAGAGAATTCTGAGGCTGACTAAGGATTCCAGATGTCAGTGATGAGATTTCAACACAGATGCATTGTTGAGCACTCAACTGGATCTTCTCACTCTTCAGTGGGAGCCCATGGATGAAATGTACTCAGCTCTGATGTGCCTAGTCTGTGGCAAAAGTAGTAGTGAACTGCAAATCCCCATGCTGAAAGAACACAGCAGTCTTGCAGAAAGATGCTGAATTTATTAACTTTTGATGAAACTATTTCTCTACAAAACAAATGACTCCATCCCCAGACAGATTCATACTATCTACAATAGTCTGAAAATTATTAACAGCAATAACGTTATCTCTGGAACCAAGAAGAGGCCGCTAGAGTTCATTGATAGCTTTTGACCACCCAAAATGCCTCCACACAGTGAGAATTAACAGATGGATACAAAAATCTCAGCACATTTAATAACATGCTACAATTGAGGGGGACTCTACTCTTGGTAGAAAGGGAACTTACATGCTGTATTCAAAAGGTGACTCTGTCTAAAGAGATCAAACTATAATTTACTGAGTGGCTGCTATATGCCAGGCACTATTCTAGGGCACTTCACACAAATTATTTCACTTGATTCTCAAAACCCTATGAGAGGGGTTTTATTGCCCCCTATTTTACAAATTGAGTCTAAGAAATCACAGCAAGGAGTAATGAAGCCCTTCTTAGACAGGTTTGTCTATCCCCAGAGTTCAAGCTCTTCCAACTGTACTATATCACCTATGGGTAGATTAAAGACGGCTGCAAATCTTGCTCGCTACTCCTCTGATTGAAAGGTGGAGTTGAACTGTCTAATTATTTTACCCCTTGAATCTGAATTGGCATTAGTAACTTGCTTGACTGATAGTATGAGGTGTATATGACATCCTGGAACTTCTGAATCTAGATAACAAGAAGTCTTACAGCTTAAATTTAAGACTTCTTTCAATAATCACTCATGAAGTCCTGATCCACCAAGAAAGAATATGTGAAGAAGCTCTGAGACTAAATGGGAGTGGCCCTGGTGGAACCCAGCCGTCCCCACCAAAAGGTCATGCATAAGCCATGTTAGACTATCCAGACAAGGCCAGTAATCAGGTGAATGTCTCCATATGACCCCAGTTGGGGCCATGTGGAAAAGAAAAGCTATCCAGCTGGTTCCTGGTCAAAGTCATGACAGACAACATGATTATATATGACAAAATGACTGCTGCTGTCTGCCACAAAGTTACAGAGTAGTAACACAGCAATAAATAACTGCAAAATATCTTCCTACTGTGATATTTCCACACTATGGAACAGCCTACTAGGAGAAGCTTTGATTCTCTTCCTTGCTCTGGAAAGTAATGAAGTCATCACTCTAGTTTCTCTTCTTTTACTTGTTCCTCCTAACCGTTGATAAATGGATATAAATTTCTGCTTTATTATTCAGGTTAGAAGATATTTAGGTGAATAAAAAGCAGAAATAGAAAGAGAAGAAAAGGGAAATGTTACTCACAGGTAACATGCTTAAGAGTTTCTAAAGAGAAAGAGTCAAAGTTATTTTGAATTTGACTTATGGAAATATTATTTAAACTGCTTTAAACAAAAACAGGGGAGAGTATAGAATTTTAAGGCTGATGTAACTGAAAATTGTAATGGGATGCTGACTTTGGACAAGCCTGATTACGATGCTCAAAAACATCATAAGAAATAACGTTCTCTCCATATTTCAGCTTTGCTTTACTCTGGGCCTTCCTTATTCTCAACTCAGCTCCCTCCTCATTGTGGCAAGATGGCCAACTTCAGCTCTAAGTTTATATCACAGCATCTCAGCTATAAACTCTTCAGCAAAAGGAATTTTCAATTCCAAGAGGACCAGTAAAAGGGTGTCATTTTCTTGGTTTGGATCACGTGACCTTCCCTGAACCAGTTCCTGTGGTCAGAGAAATGAAGTGTTCTGAATGGCCAGGTCTTAGTCAGCAGACTTCCCATCAGCCTTGGGAGTGGGCCAGGCCCAATTTTGCCACGTGACTGAGAGTGGCTGCTCCCAGATGGAAGCCTAGTACTGTTCCCATCATAACAAGTGGAGGGTAAATGCTACAAAGAAGAAAACAAGCCTTCAAAGGGTAGGAAGAAAGAAATACATATTCCTTATTTATACAATATAAACTA
Organism: Macaca thibetana thibetana; assembly: GCF_024542745.1. Taxonomy (NCBI): domain Eukaryota; kingdom Metazoa; phylum Chordata; class Mammalia; order Primates; family Cercopithecidae; genus Macaca; species Macaca thibetana. The sequence goes on from NC_065585.1 coordinate 72,929,129, forward strand.
TGCTTATGACTTGATATTATCTTGATTATCTAAATCAGTGGTGTAATTTAGTATTTACAGGAAATTACATTAAACAAAATTATAGTCTTCATCTCCTCTACATCCATTCTGCTCTCCCCTCCCCTGTTTGAGAGCACACTCCCCTGGGTCCCCAGAGGACCCAGTGTTCTTATGCTGCTTTCTGGGAGCCCAAGGCCCCCACCAAAGTCCTACCCACCTGGTGTGGGTTCTATTTTCTGAACCAATTCCTCTTTCTGAGAACTAGTCAATTTCTGAGCTAGCGACTAACTTGCTGTTGGCCCCTTCTTACTATAAAATGAGGGAAATATTTAAGTGACTTTTAAGGCACCTTATATAACCAATTTCTTTGGACTTTTCACTGAGACAAACCCTATAAAGCAAACCCTAATCTATTTACATACCTCATTCCAATGATTGCGTGGGAGGAGGACTCTTGCTCTTCTTCACACATTCGTACATAGAGGGGGAAGCTCCCAATCTCTTTCTCACTCCAGAAAGCCATGAAGTCATCACTCCAGTCTCTTTCTTCTACTTGTTCCTCCTCACAAGAAAGGGAGGTGCTAATCTGTTTGGTAAGAGCATGACTTCCATTAGAGCGTATTTCCCTACTTGATGGGATTACAGGGTACTGCTGACTGGTGGCACAAAATATAATTCTTTTTGATGGTCTTGTGCTCATGCAGTAAGATCTCTCTCCTACCTTGGTGCACACCTTTGCATTTCATGTCTCTGAGTACTAACCCACCTTGGGAGTGCTTGCTCAGCTCAGTGGGGAGGTATGCTGTTCTCTCTGTGTTCCAGTTCCTCCTGCCTTTCAGAAGCAGCCCTTGAACTTGCCAGAGGTGGACTGGAAGGCTGCACAGAACACTCGACTCACTTTGAAAATACAGAGGTTTTTCTCTGGGCTAGGAGGAAGGGGACCTACTTTTGGACTTAGATCTAATTCACATTCTGTAATCTACCTTTCTCAGATCCCTGAATTCTATTGACTACTTCTTTGCCTAAAAGGATGATACTTTCAGCCCCCATTTGACTAGTACTTCTCTCTGTAGGTTAGAACCTAGCAGGGAAGAGAGGTAAGTTTTCACTCTTGTCTACCTCTAATAGTCATTTCCAAATTACTTTCACATCCTTTCTTATTACTTCATTCTCAAAACCACCTTGTGATAACTTCCAGGGCAGGAAATACCAATTCAATTAAATCCAAGGAAATAGAGATTCAGAAGTCAAGAGACTTGTCCATGATCTAGTTAGTGGCAGAACAGGACTAGATCAGAGGACACTGAGAATAGAATCTCAAAATAAGAGGCATACTAACATTCTACACCTTCAAAATATAACCAGAGAAATAATTCATCCAGCATTTATTTGCACTCCTCTGGCAAGTAATTGTTGTGAAAACTTAAGACTTCTAATCTTTATGTAGTATAGAGAGTATAGACTGAAAAGAAAACTGCAGTTAACAAAGTATCATAATGTCAGATGCAAGATTTAATTTCTAAGCTGCTGTGACACTGTAAACTTAATAATCACAAAAATTTTCTGAGTGAATATTGTGGTGCTATATGCTCTGGTGAATATGTATAACTGTGTTGCTTCTGTTGTTTTTAAGGACCTTATTGTACAGGATATTGGATATCACTAGAGATAATGTAAGCCTTAAAGCCTGTCAAATTGAGATAGTCTGTGCACCTGCATCCAGCCGTCCACCCCTGCAGCAGTTCTGGGCAGCTGTCAGTGTTCCCACCCTCCCCCACAAAACCGGGAGTATCAAGCCACATATAGAATATTTCAGCTTATATACAAAGATGAAATAAGTAAACAGGCAAACCTTGGATATCAACCTTGGCAATCCAATACTAAACCAGGACATTCTGAACTCTACAAAGTAAATTGATAAAATAATTTTGAAAATTTTCTTTGCACATATTTGATATAGAGGTAAACTCTTTCAAAAGGAAAATTTCCCCACAATCTTAATATCTCAAAGTAGTGTTGGAACATGTCTCTGTGTGGTGAGTAAGGCCAATGAAGAAGAGAAAGAAATAACTGATGGCCATTCTCCAGTTGCCCTATCTAAGACTAGGAAGTGGTGTGAGCTAAAAAAAACCATCTTCACCTTACGTTTCTTATTTTTAGGTAGTTTTTTCATTTCACTGTGTGTGAGAAAAAGAGAGAAAAAGAGAGTGAGAGTGTGAGAGAAGGAGAGAGAAAAACAATATTGATTTTTTTTATGACATCTGGATCACTTTGTACTGTGTTTATGAATGAAGTAAGGGACAGTAAAAATAAAGCTAATCTATAGTTGATGGTTTGCAAGCAGGATATAGGAGGAATGGGAGAGTGCTGAAATTCTGGGAGAATGGCAGCAGAAATTTAATCATATGCCCAGTCCATACTAGGTGGTCACTATGTCCTTGCTTAAAGAGTTAAATTAACTGGGTTCATCCCAGAATTCATTGACAGAATATACGCTAATTGACTACTTCTACTTGGTCGTAGTGGGAGGCTTGTGTTTGTATGTGAAAGTACTAAAAGGATAAGAATAAAAGAAACTAAATACATTGTATTTATTTTTATTGATCTAAAAATTGTTTTACAGAAGGATTAGAGGATATCAACCTGTCATCGTCATCATCATCATCATCATAGATACAAACAGTTAAACCCACCTCTCCCTCTAATTAGCTTTTCCTCTTGCATACGGAAGGAAAGCCTTTCAGACACAGCTGTTCTTAGGCCAGATTCTCTCAAGGGAATGATTCAGCCTCTGTCATGGAAAGACTAGCCAGAAACAAGCTATTGAGGAAGATGGAGAGACAAGAATATAAACGCACAGGAGGGTGGTTTACATAGGAGAATGTGGTAGACAAGCAATGTGAAGCTAATCTTGCTGAATCCCAGTGGTTCCTCTGCTCTGCCTGATTCCTGTGCCAATGAAAATTGGAAACTTCAGAAAAGACTAAATATGGAGCTTCTTAACATATGTGAAACTTCTTAACATTCTCCTTCCTACACATAGAGAATTGGTACTTAATTTATTGCTCTTTTAATTGGACCTCATGATATATAAAATATGCATTAAGATTTAGTGGAAGACAAGGTGGTGTCCACAAAAATGACAGACTTGCAAAAATAATCTTCCTCATGAAAGCAATGAGAAAACTCACAAAACTATCAGAATTGACATTTTCAGAATGCTTGAAATTACCCAAAGTCCTGCAGCAATCTGAGTATTTTTTTTTTTTTTTTTTGGAGAAAAACAGCTGAATATCAGTAAGAACAGTAAGCTTTGCTGTGTTTTAACTTGTCCTATTCCCATTCCCTTTCTTCTCTTCCAGCTCCATAGTAGCCTTGAAAACAGACAGCTTACAATCACAGTGGAAGCCGTAAATTAAGCAGACCTTTCAGACTTGGAGGAGCACTCTACCCCACAGCAGTAGGATATACATTTTTCTCAAGTGTACACAGAACATTCCCGAGGATAGGCCCTATGCTAGGCCACAAAACAAGCCTCAATAAATTTAAAAGGACTGAAATAATACAAAATATTTCTCCAGTAAGAGAAATACATTTGGGGAATTCACAAATATATGGAAACTAAACAACACAATCATTTAAAAACCCATGGGTCAGTGAAGAAATTACAAAGAAAATACCTTAATGGAAGAAAATTAAAACATGGCAAAAAAAAAAAAAAAAAAAAAAAAAAAACCCTAAGTAATACAAGTAATACATTTCTTATGGGGAAATCACAATTTCAACAATGAGATAGGAAACCTAAAAAGAAAATGAAGAGAAATTCTGGAGCTGAAAGGTATAGTGACTAAAGTAAAAAAAAAAAATCACTAGAGGGATTCAAAGACAGATTTGAGCAGGGAGGAAAAAAAATCAGTGAAGACAGGACAATGGAAATCAACTTCGTCTGAGGAACAAAAGAAAAAATTTAAACAGGGCACAGTGGTTCATGTCTGTAATCCCAGCACTTCAAAACAGGAAGATCCCTTGAGACCAGGAGTTTGAGATGAGTCTGAGCAGCTTAGTGATACCCTACCTCTATAGATAATTTTAAAAATTAGCTGAACATGGTGGCACATGCCTGTAGTCCTAGCTGCTAGGGAGGCTGAAGTGGGAGAACTGCTTGATCCCAGGAGTTTGAGGCTGTTGTAAGGTATAATCATGCCACAGCACTCCAGCCTAGGAGGCAGAGTGAAACTGTCTCTTAAAAAGAAAAAGAAAAAAGAATGATTAGAGAAAAGTGAGCAGAGCCTAAGGGATCTGTGGGACAGCATCAAACAGAATATATGTATTCTGGGATTTCTATAAGGAGAATGGAGAATGGGGAAGAGAGAATATTCATAGAAATAATGGCTGAAAAGTTCCCATATGGGATAAAATACATGAATACAAACATCCAAAAAACTCAGCAAACTCCAAGTAAGATGAACTAAAAGAGACCCACACCAAGACACATAATAACACAACTTTTGAGAGGAAGACAAAGAGAGAATCCTGAAAGCAGCAAGGCAAAAGGATCTCATCATTTACAAAGGATCCTCAATAAAACCACCTGCATATTTCCCATGGGAAACTTTAAAGGCCAGAAGGCAGTGGGGCAATATATTCAAAGTGCTGAGAGATAAAAAATTGCCAACCAAGAATCCTATTTCAGCAAACTATCCTTCAAAATTAAATAAGAAATTAAGACATCCTCATATTAACAAAAGCTGAGGGAGTATTTTAGGTCATTTTCTGCTGCTTATTACAGAATATCTGAAACTGGGTAATTTATAAAGAAAAGGAATTTATTTCTTGTAGTTATGAAGGCTGAGATGTCTGGAGTCAAGGGGCCACATCTGGTGAGAGCCTTCTTGCTAATGGGAACTCTGAAGAATCCTGAAGCCTGGAACCACATAGTGATGGGGCTGAACCTTGCTCAGCTCTCCCTTCCTCTTCTTACAAAGCCACCAGTTCCATGCCCATGAGTACCCATTAATCCATTATCCCATTCATCTATTAATCCATGAATAGATTGATCTATTCATGAAAGCTGTGCTTTCAAGATCCAATTACCTCTTGAAGGCCCTTTCAATACTGCCACATTGTGGATTAAGTTTGTGACATATACAATTTGGAGGAAGCATTCAACAAATAATAAATGGCATTTACAACTCAACAACAACAGGACAAAAAATTCAATTTAAAAATGAAAAAAGACTTAGATAGATGTTTCTCCAAAGAAGATAGATAAATATACAACAAGTACATTGAAAGATGCTGAACATCATTAGTTGTTAGGGAAATGCAAAATCAAAACCACTGTAAGATATAACTTGCACACCCAGTGGGATGATTATAATCAAAACAAAGAACAATAACAAGTATTGGTAAGGATGCGGAGAAACTACATTGCTGCTGAGAATGTAAAATGGTATAGCCACTTTGGAAAACAGCCTGATAGATTATCAAATAGTTAACCATAGAGTTACTATATGACCCAGCATTTCCACTACTAGGTATATACCCAAGACACTTGAAAACATATGTTCGCACAAAAACTTGTACATGAATATTCATAGCAGCATTATTCATAATAGCCAAAGATTGGACATATTCCAGATGCCCATAAATTGATAAATAAATAATTATAATTATTAAAAATAAAATAATTATATATAATGAAATATTATCAGGCACATGAAATTGAAATACAAAAACAAGCTAAAATATGAATGAATCTTAAAAAACATTATGCTTGGTAAAAGAAAACAGGCATTAAAAGTCTGTAGCTTATTATATAGAAAGTTTTTCAATGGAATATTATTTTATATATGTAGTAGGTCCAAAACAGATGAATCTACAAAGACAGAAAAACTGGTGGTTGCCAGGGGCTCCGGAAGAGGGAGAAACGGGAAGTGACTGCTAATGATTATGGGGTTTTGTTTGGGGGTGATACAAATGTTTAGGAATTACAGAGTGGTGATGGTTGCACAACCTTTTTGAATATACTTAGAAATCACTTAACTGCACATCATTGAAGTATGAACTTTGTGGGATGAGAATTCTATTTCAATTACAAGGAAGGTTCAGTGATTATCCAAGCAAAAATATTGTAATTAAAATTAGTATTTTTCAACCAAGTAGTATAAACATTAGAATTAAACCTAAAAAGTCAATGTGTTTTTGTACCACAAGTAACTTTTACAGTAACTATAAAAGTTACTTGTGACATTTTCCTCCCTCGTCAGACTCATTTTCTATGGCTTCTAAAATGAATGCTAAATATCAAGAACTAGAAGATTTACTATTCCTTTAAATACTCTGGAGTTAAGCAGAGTGCCCAGCATTGTAGCTTAGCCTGCTTATTAAATTCCCTAGTATTTCACATGCATTGTCCAAGAATATTGTATTAGTACGGGTTCTCTAGAGAAACACAGTGAATAAGGGGTGTGTGTGTGTGTGTGTGTGTGTGTGTGTGTGTGTGTCAGAGAGGAGAGGACAGAGAGAGAGACTTATTTTAAGGAATTGGCTCACACGATTGTGGAAGATGCAAGTCTAAACTCTGGAGGGTAGCCTGGCAGGATGGAGACCAGAGAAGAGCTGCGTTCTAGTCTGAAAGCAGTCTGCTAGCAAAATTCCCTCTTCTTCCTGGACGGTAAGTCTTTTCTTTTATGGCCTTCATCTGATCAGATGAGACCCACCCATATTATGGCAGGCAATCTTCTTTACTCTAAGTCTAGTGATTTAAATGTATATCTCATACAAAAAAAAAAATCTCCACAGAAAAATCTAGAACAATGTTTGTGCAACTATCTGGGTACAATGGCCTAGCCAAGATGAGACATAAAATTAACCGTAATGGACATGATACAGTAACAAGAGCACTACACTCTCATTCTAGACATCTGAGTTCCCCTTCAACTATCTTTGTATTCTTCAGCAAGGAACTTCATCTGTCTTAACTCCAATATCTTTATCTGTAAAATATGGGGGATAGTAATGTTTAAAATGAGAATATAAGGACATGGGGGTACAATCTGACATACTCTACTTTTTTGCCCCTGTTAAACTACATGTTAATGAGTGCCCTATAGCAAAAATGAAGAAATCATAAGTTTATTATTGATTTAAAATACCCTAAATTTGCTGTGTTCCAAATGACTGTGGGATATGTTGAAAGAAATCTGCTAATATCTCCAGATAGCCTAAGTTTTGAAAAATAGTTTGCATGTACGTCTGTGTGTGTGCATGCATTCATGTATTTTGACCTTAAGTCCATTTTACATAGATAAGGCACAACTGAAAGATCTGAGAAATATATAGATCACTCCATATTATATTGTCAGTGGTATCCCCAACATTTCTGCAATATGGTGATACTGCATCTTTGCAAATCCTTCCCTCTCCACCTACCCCAAAGAGTTAAAAGTATGGCTTCATTTTGCCTCTCTCCTGCATACCATGGGTCCCCAACTGTAGAAACTTCATCTAAATCTCCAAGAGTATTTCCCCTGATCTCCAAGTTCCTAAATTGCATCTCTACCTCATTAAAACTTAATGATGCCATAAACAGTTCATTCTTGCAAGTTCTTGCTATTAAAAATGTAAACAGGTTAATTTATTAAGATTCAGCTATTTCTAGCTGAAAACCACTCCATGTGAATCACTACGCTAGATAACTTCACATTTGTTAATGGGTATAAGTGCTCATCAGTGTCGTCAAAGCATTAACACTGTTTTGCAATACATTTCCTTACCCCTACTCAGACTCCTTTTATATTCCCCAGAATGGTTATTCCCCACATTCCCTGTTTCTGTTTATTCTAATAGCTCATGTCTACCCACCTATTCTATGCAGATAACTTTAATTCATATTCCACTGAGAAAACAGACCATCAGGGACTAACTTATTTAACTTCCCATTACAAATCTCTACTGATCTACAGAGACATCCTACAGTATGTATTTTCCTCTTATTTCAGGCAAAAACATACATACATCCTCTTCTTTAAGGCTAACTCATCACCCTCCATTTCCTGTGGGATTTGCTCCATCACTACTCCCGTATTTTTAATATATCTTTCCCATATGCTAATATCTTTAATCGCCTCCCCGTATTTTTAATATATTTAATCTCTTTCTTTTCTCCAGTATCTTCCTCTCAAAGTACAAGCATGCTCAAGCAGGTATCCGTCTTAAAAACAAAACCAAAATAAAATAAAATATGTTTCCTATAAAGGTGCCATTCCAAAGACTTCCACCTGAGGCTAAGACTGCGTAACAGGGATAAGACTTACCTTTCTACCTAAAACTACCCTAAAACAGACAAAATGTATAAAACCATGGTTCTTAAAACATTCTACACGAGTTAATAAAGGACAATAAATCCTGAAAGATGGGAAACAAACAAGGGAAGCCCTACAATTGTCCCAGCCAGTGCTGTGACAGAGTTTCCAGGCTGTGGAGCAAGACAAGGGGACCCAGGAGAGCCAAACAGACTCCCTGAGTTGAGAAGACAGACCTGAGAAGCTAGGCAGACCAAAATAGTTAGAATTTACTGGGCAGGGTGGCAGACGGAAGAGAGGTGCACAGAGAAAGAACCTGGGGATCTGCAGAGGGTGTCCCTTTAGTATTCAGTCAATCATCACGAGCATGTGAGGAAACCACCAGAGGCTGAAGGAAGCACCACCAAAAAGGATGAAAGGGAACACAGCCAGTTACTCACACAGAGCCAGGAATAATATCTGTTCTAGGCAGACTGGAAAATTTCATGTTCCCAGGGCATTAGGTTGAGTGCTTATAAGAGTCTTGCCTCAGTAATGGGGGACAATTAGCTTTAGAAGGAGCACTGCTCTGGTTCCTTCTACACATCTTAAAGATCCAAAGAAATCACTATTTCCAAGTAACTTAACTGCATCTGAGAACAAAGATCAATAATATCTGGTGGAATACAAAATTTCTCAGTACCCAAAAGGCAAAATTCATGGTGTGTGGCATCCAGCCAAAAGTTACCAGGCATGCAAAGAGGCAGGAACATGTGCCCGATTATGAAGACAAAAAACTAATCAGAACTGACCCAGTCATGGAGCCAATATCCTGGCCAGGCTGGGCTTACTTCCTTTGCTTCCTTACCTTCTCCCACATCCTAATTTCAGCAGTTACCCAAGTCAGCCTCCTTCCATTCATGAGACCACTTTGTTCCCCAACTGCAAAGAAACTCAACTCCTGGACCTGGCAGGAGTTTCATCCCTACTCAACATTCACTTTATGGTCCACTCGTCTGAAGAGATATTTTCCTTGCTTTTGGACATGGTTGCACCTTTTTAGCTTTTCTGTTTTCACATTTTAGCTCTCATTGCTATGTGTCTGGAGCACAGGCGACGCTTCAAAATGTTGTCTTACCAGACCGTCTCAACTGAAAGTCCCCACCCATGACTTTCTGAAATGACTCCCTTGCTTTCAATAACACTACTGTCTTGTTTTCCTCTCGCCTCTCTGATTACTGCCTCTTTTCTCTGAATTCCCCTTCTCTGCTTAACCATTAAAAGTATGCACTTTTAAGGGCTCCACACTTGGCCTTTTGCTCTCCTTAATCTAAGCTTTGTAAGTCTGTGATCTCCTGAAATTTTACAAAGATTCTGAATTTTTTCAGTCAGGAAAAAAATGGTAGCAAATGGTATTAAAAGCACTATTTCATTTTCATGTAGAGAAAAGAATGTTCCTGGGACGTTTATAATAAATATAATTGTTGAGTTATTTAGACTTCCTCTGGGCACTGTGGCAAGCACAGTGTATAATAAGTAGGAAAATATACTCCATTTGATGAGAGGAAATATTCCCTAGAAGTCCATTCAGTTAATAAGAAGTGTAAAAGAGTCCTTATAACTGCTGACACTGGGTAGAACACATAGTAATAAACTGAGCCAATAAACTGAATTGGCTAAATAAAGGGCAAATGATGGGTTTAGTACCTGTCTCCCATTAATTATGAGCACAGATGGGCTTGTGTTCATGTGTGTGTGAGAGTTTTCAATCATCAAATATTTATTTGTGTTAAATGGAAAAAAATAATTTTTTTTAAATGAAAAAAAATAATTTGAGACAGTATCTCGCCCTGTCACCCAGGGTATAGTACAGTGTTGCAATCACGGCTCACTACAGTCTCGACCTCCCAGACTCACACCTCAGTCCCCGAGCAGCTCGCGCTACATGTAGTGCTCCCACGCCTGGCTACTTTAAAAAAGTTTTTTGTAGCGATGGGGCCTATATTGCCTATATTGTCCAGTCTGGTCTTGAACTCCTGGGTTCAAGCAATTCTCCTGCTTTGGCATCCCAAAATGCTGGGATTACAGGCATGAGCTACTGTGCCTGGCCCATCCAATATTTAGATAGTACCTTTCATGAGCTGCTAGACATTAGGGGTACCCCTATGAACAAGACACAGCCTCAGCCTTCATTAAGTTTACCATTTAATCTTTTTGTTTTCCTCTTATTTATTTTAATTTTTTTGGGTCTCTTTCCTAGAGGAAGTTGCTTAAGGGTGGCAGTCTAAGAAGAAATAGGAGCAGAGTGGTGAAACAACGCATGAGAATACCTTAAGTAGCTCTGTTTCCAATATCCTCAAGGAGTTCTCCTTTAAAACTGAAACCTGAAGAGGAATGTAGCTAGGTTATTTTTATTTGTTTGTTTCTGCTAATTGGACAGAGTAACATAAATGAGCCAAAGGGGGAAAAAATTAAGAGAAGTGGGCATATTTCCTAAAATACCTTCCTGTTTTGATCATCCGTTAGAGCTCACTTTAGAATTGGAGGCCAGAGGGCCTTGGGATTAGGGAAACAAAGGTCATACGTAAATAAGTTAGGCCCTTCTTTTATAGATGAGTTGGGTAAGGGACTGGTTGACAAAGAGGACAGAATCTTTGTTCTGTGACACCAGGAAGTATCTATTACATGAGAACTTCCTTCTGGCGCCAGGAGGCATTTAGCTGATGTTCTATAGGGGATGAGCCATGGCTGTGGGTTGCACTTTAAGCAAGGCCTGCTACTGGGAGAGGGAAAAGGGAAAACATGAGCTCCTACGGGAGAGAGAATGTGGAAAATAATATAATAACTGACCTTCTACAATGCTTCAGTTTCCACAGGAGCCTGCATGCAGGCAATCTCATTTAACTCTGGCAACTTCCATGGGTTACATACAGAGAAACAAGCTACAAGAGTGTGAGCATGTGGCCCGAGGCCTCTCAGCTGATAAATGCAGAGATCTCCTGATGTCCACAGCAAAAGGGGCTCTTTTCAGTACATGCCACATGACAGGATGATATTTCTCTCCTTGGTTAACTCCACAATTAAACCAAGGTAGGCTTGGGACCAAACATTGGAGACCAGAGCTGTGTGCTACAATTTCAAGGGCTGTTTTGATTACAGAATATTTTCACATTTCCCGGTATTGCCAATAAAATCAAAAGTACTTAAAAGGAGAAAATCTCCTGAGACAGAACTTTCTTAGCTTCTGCCTAAGAGTGAAAGGCTGTTCCAGGGGTTTACAAAAATAAGATTATTTTCAGATCTACGAGCCACACTCTTAACTCAGAGTAGGACTGGGTTAGTATTCAACATTCTTCAGGATTCTCCAACATCATGGAGGGCCACGGATTATGTAAACAGGCCTCCTACAGAAAACTTCACTAGAGCGCCTTTACTTTCTGAAAGCTGGGCTTCTATACTAGGCTAATTGAGTATTCAAAGTCATTTACAGGAAACACACAGCATTCCAGTTGGAACTTGGGGTTCCCAGGACAGTTAAGCCTCAGCATCTGCTCCCTAAAATCTAGAGATATTGTTAAAAAACAATTCCTGCAGAAGTTGCCTACAGCTTTAGTTGTCAAGACAATCAATGAGGACTTTTTTCTTCTCTCCTGAAAGGCAAAGAAAAATCAGGTCCCTGCTGAGTCTTATCGCTTTCCCTCTCCGCAGCCTACCCCCAGCTCCATTTTTCATTGTTAATTTGTTAGGCCTGGCTTTTCCACCTTCAACCTCCACAAACCATCCAGGCACTGGCTTCTCCATGCTAAGGCCTCACGACGTTCAGAGGGGAGAGTAAAAAATCTTGCCACAATCCTTAAATAAATAAACCAGCAGCAGAGGCCTGGTTATGTTGTGGACGACAAAGGGCTCCACATGTAGGCTTTGACTATTTCCATGAACGCCCAACCTGATGGCTGGTGGGGCCCGGGTAAAGGGAGTTTTCTTCCTTTTCTGGTCTGAAGAGTGGTGGCATCCTGCACAACACCAGGACAGAGGCTGCCCTGAGCCTGGAGCAGAGCCCAAGGCTTTGCGCGGACAAGGGAAGAAGATCTCAGGCCTTGGGTTATCCAAACCTAACCCTGGGCCTTACATGTGACCTGTCCCCACCTGACTGGCTCTCCATGTGACTATCATCCCATGTGGCCAACACACACCGAGACTAGCATTCCATGTGACTAACACACCACTGAGCAGAAGCATTCATTTTTCCAGCATGTGTGTGTGTCTGGCAGAGTGTGTTATAGATAGGAGGTTGAGTACACGTGGTGATATGCAGGCTAGATAATACAGAGAAGCTTATTTTCACAAGAATGTGCCCTCCCAGTGGGTGGGAGTGGGTCTCACCAACACCTTGCCACAACCAACAGTAGATGCTCAAGGTACAGGGGTATAGTTAATCCATGAGATTAATCCCTGAATTGTCCAATAGAAATATAATGGGACCTGCATATCTAATTCTACATTTTTGGTAACCACATTATAATAATTTTAAATGGTGAAATTAATTTTTTTTTTTTTGAGACGGAGTCTTGCTCTGTCACCCAGGCTGGAGTGCAGTGGCCGCATCTCAGCTCACTGCAAGCTCCGCCTCCCAGGTTTATGCCATTCTCCTGCCTCAGCCTCCTGAGTAGCTGGGACTACAGGCGCCCGCCACCTCGCCCGGCTAGTTTTTTGTATTTTTAGTAGAGATGGGGTTTCACCGTGTTAGCCAGGATGGTCTTGATCTCCTGACCTCGTGATCCGCCCGTCTCGGCCTTCCAAAGTGCTGGGATTACAGGCTTGAGCCACCGCACCCGGCCTAATTTTTGTAATATATTTCATTTAACCTAATAGATTCAAAATGTTCTCACTGTTTGGCATATAATTCATATTTTAAAATATTAATGAGAGCTTTTATATTCTTTTATTTATATTAAGTTTTCAATACTGGGTATGCATTTTACAGTACAGTACATGAATAGCCACATTTCAAGTGTTCAATAGCTTAATGTGGCTAATGGCTTCCATATTGGCCAGTGCTGGTCTAGATTATTTGTTTTCCTAGATCAAAAGTATAGGCAATTGCCCAAAGGTGTGGCAATTCCTCCAGGCAACAGGATGCTGTGTGTTGGTCCCACAACTATTTCTTAAGTACCTACTCACCGCATAGTTTTGACCCGGCCATCACAGAGGACAGAGGAAGCCTTTGCTCTTCGTGAGTCCTAAGTCCACATGACCTGCCCAACTCTAGAGTTTCTCACCCATTACTTAATACAGTGTTGGAGGAAAGAAGTGGCAACAAATGGCCTTTTTTTCTATGGTCTGTAATTATCATCCCATCTCATGGCTTCCTTATTAAAAAATAAACCAAGCCTGCATTGTTCAGTGTTTCAATCTGTTAGGCACTGATCTGTGTTCCGCCTGGGCATGCTCCTTTCACCTATACCACACCACTAGCAGGGTTTCTGGCTTAATCCTTTATGCCAGTAGGGAAAGTAAGACTTGGAGAAGCACTGCAATTTTAGGGTGAGAGAATTTGGGGGAAGAAAAGAAAATTTCTAATGAGGTCCCATCCTTTTTCCCCTCAGTGAGGTCCCATATGGAACCTGTGAAAAATGTCATGTGATGAGACTGTGTACTTCAGACCCTAGCAGCCTGCAGTCAAAGCAAATGGAACATCCTGGTACTATCTGAAACCCAGAATAGGACCTGGAGCACAAAACTTGGGTCAGGTTCTTGCCCTGACTTTTACTAGCCATGTAATATTGGGCAAGGCAATTCATAATACTAACTAGCATTTACTGATCTTCTCCCATGTACCAGGCTCTGACTTAGCCAACTGCTCATATACTTTCTCTTCCGCTCAAAGAGATAATCCATTTTATAGATTAGAAACCTAGGGCTCAAAAAAATGCAAATTCCAAAAGTCATATATCCAGCAAGCAGGGAAGCCAGAATGAAGAAACATTAAAGGTAATATTAAAGGAATTATTAAATATTTTGTTTTATAATGCAACTTAAGCCCTACTCAACCCCATTGAATATTTTTTAAATGTCACTAAAGAATTTCAAGACCACTGATGTACACATAAACAGTCTATACCTGTTTCAAATCTAAGAGTTTGTAACGCATAAGCTAATAGGAATTGGTTTCAGTGTGCTTTATAATATAAAAATAAAGGCTGTATTATTCATTTGCAGTACGTAACTTGTCAAAACCATGAAAAACACTAGGCTTTCAAAAGAGATAGTTACACTTACACTGTTCAGCTCGAGAGGCTGTTGTAATCATCTAAGGAGAAGAAAAAGTAATAGCACTTTGAAAGTGTAGGAGGTGACCAAATGCCAGATATTACAAACATGTTAAAGCAAACTGAAGTTATATGCTTATAAGAAATGTACATCAGATACTTTTCCTAACCTTCATTACAAGTCTGCAACTTGAAAACAGTTATAAGTGAAAATATAACTTGATTTCACAAAAATGAAAGAAATGGAGGTTAAATGAAAATGAAAGATGAAACAAACAAAATAAAATATCTGACTTTCTTGAAAGGGAACAGAGGGAGGGTGAGGAGATGGAGTAGAAGAGAAAGGGAGGGAAGTAGGGAGGGAGGGGATGAGAGAGAAAGAAGACAGGGAGGGGGAGGCAAGTGCTGTGAAAAATAAGCCCGAACTGGTGGGGTCAGACCGTTTCTTCAAGAAATCAAGAAACTGGCCATGACCTCCTCAGCGTTGAGGCTGGGTATAGTTTTTGTGACTGTTTAGAGAAATCTAGCGCTCTCCTCACCATTAATCTTTTCTAAAGAAAGACTTTGTTCTGCACCTGTATAAACAATTCAGATTTTAAAAACCTATTCGCCTGCCCCTAATGTGTGAGACTATATATTTATACTGATAGCTTCAAGTCATCAATAGTCATTGCAGAAAGCTAGCCTGGCTCTCCTCGACCCATCTCTTTGCCCCTTCTTGTCCCTCTCCTCTCCTTCACCTGGCAAGGTGATCCTAGGGTCAAGTTCAAGTTCAAACGCTCCAGAAAAGATTTCCACACTCTGTCAAGTATTCCCTGCATTTCCCCACCCCAGAGATAACTTAGGGCAAACGATCTTTTTACTCAACTTGTCCCAGAACCAGCCCATCCCCTGCCTCCAACCAAAAGACAACTTGTACAGGGAGAAAACCTTTGCAAATGCGGGTGAGTGGGAGGGGTTATGTGAAATACTCCCCCCGCCCCAAAACGCCCCCGCTAAGGATAGCATGGCCTGGGAGACTAAGGTGGAATGATGCCTGAGTGATGAAGTCAGCCTCTGACAGCCACCTGTTGCAGCACTTCAGGCATCGAGCTGGACGCATTTGTTCTGCTGTACGAACTGGCGGGAGCCAGGCTGGCCCAGCTATCTCTGCCAGCTCTGTCCTGGACTGACTCCACATCGGTCCCCTTGCACCTTGCTCAGCTTGGGAGCCTGTGGGCTTTCAGGAAAAGAACAAGTGAACACCTAAGCCAGCGTGAAGACTCAATTTCATCATTGTAAAATGGGGTAACCATATGCCAAACTTATACGGGTTTTATTACTCAGTGGGCTGCTCACAAGCCGCGAGTACAGTGACGGGCACCCAGTGGGAACCCAGTCTCTGGCCACTGGGGCTCGTATCCACAGAAGTACTTATCCCCTGACCAGGAACTGCGACGACCTTCGAGTTAGGAAATAATGAGAATGCAAAATTGTGTTTTCTTGTGTGGAAGAGCAGGATGTTTTAGTCTTGTTTGGAACGGAACATGATCATTCAGGGTGCTCCTTTCTCATTTTTACTTTGAATGGATGATTGTGCTAACTTAGCATTCTGCTTCCGGGAGCTCGCCCTTCAATACACAATCGATTAAATACAATAGCAGGGATTCCCTACACTATAATACAAAGCGTTAGGGCCGGATCCTACATCACATGTATTATAGTATTAAAACAAAATCACATCACGCTTGGAACTCTGGAAATAGTGGAAAATACCAGCTACAACATCCAGTGATGTGTGACCCGGAGGCACGGGGTAGACTAGAATACCGACGGGCCAAGATTCCCAAACGCGGATTTTGAATCCTTTTTTCTACTTAGGTTAGTAAGTTTGGGTCTTTTACTTAACGTCTATCTAGGCGGCTCAGCTTCAAGTTCTGCAAATTGGAGATAATATCATTAAGTTACAGATGTTATTTGAAAATGCAACGAACCATTGTAACCATTTTTGTAAATCATGAAGGTATAAGAAAAGGAGGAGGAAAATGAGAGGTGGTAACTTGTGCACTGTTGGATGTTGTTTGCTTGTTCCGCTCTTCCTCTTGTCCAGCAAGGCTTGGGCAGACAATCATACATCATGAATGATTAACTTGAAAACTGATTTCTACTGGAAAGACTGGCAGGCAAGCAGAGGTCGGGATCCTGTCGTCCCTAAGTGTTTGGTAATCTTTGCCACTGCTAAGATTACCTGGGGGTGGAAGCACGGTCGGTAGGAACAAGATCTGCCCCTTTACTCCCCGAAAGCTCACTTATCCCGCACAGACATGCTGAAGGTCCGTCGGGCTTCGGTGCCTAAATCTCGGCTCTGCAGAGACGTCCCCTTCCCCCGCCTCCACCAACCGCTCCTCTGCACGCAGAAAACCGGTCCCCACCCCTTCCACGCCCCTGCCCCACCTCTTGCCCCCCTTTCCAACCCCCTCTGCTTTGCCCGGGGTGGTTTGTTCCAAGGAGTACAGATAGTCTTGTCAAAAGGCGCAGCTCACCGCGGTGCGCGCGGATTTCTGGACTTGGCCGCCAACTTGTGGTCCACGCTCCCCGGGGTCAGCGGAGGGGCGCGCTCGCTCTCACCGCCCACCTCGCTTTCGCACCCCGCGATTCCTGGCCTGGGTTTTTAGTCTTCCTCGGAGCGCTCCCTGGCCTCCGCCTCCGCCAGGGAGCGGAAGGCGGAGACAGCGAGACTGGCCAGGGGGGAGGAAAGCGGACGCGTGTGGGCGAGGGGGACAACAGGATGTCCACGGGCTCGGTGAGTGATCCGGAGGAGATGGAGCTTCGGGGGCTGCAGCGGGAGTACCCGGTCCCCGCCTCCAAGAGGCCGCCCCTCCGCGGCGTAGAGCGCAGCTACGCCTCGCCCAGTGACAACTCGTCCGCGGAGGAGGAGGACCCCGACGGCGAGGAGGAGCGCTGCGCTCTGGGCGCAGCCAGCAGCGCGGGAGGCTGCAAGAGGAAGCGGCCCCGTGTGGCTGGGGGCGGCGGCGCAGGTGGCAGCGCGGGCGGTGGTGGCAAAAAGCCCCTCCCGGCCAAGGGCTCAGCCGCAGAGTGCAAGCAGTCGCAGCGGAACGCGGCCAACGCCCGCGAGCGCGCCCGGATGCGCGTGCTGAGCAAAGCCTTCTCCAGGCTCAAGACCAGCCTGCCCTGGGTGCCCCCCGACACTAAGCTCTCCAAGCTGGACACGCTCCGGCTGGCTTCCAGTTACATCGCTCACCTGCGGCAGCTGTTGCAGGAGGACCGCTATGAGAACGGCTACGTGCACCCAGTGAACCTGGTAGGGGCGCGGCGCGCAAGGAATCGGGCGAGCAGCCAGGAGATACCCAGGGCAGGGTCAGCCCGTTGGGAAGAATTCGAAAGGGGTGGAGGTTCTGGGACTGGGAACGAGAAGGCCAGTTTAATTTCTCCCAAATCAAGGGAGTGGCCAGCCATTTCTCTGAAGAAGAATCAACCATCCGTGTGTGTTTGCATCGTTCTGAACATTGTACCGCAGTGACAGCCATTGACTAATATCCTACTTCCAGGGTAAATCTTGGTTCCAACTCAGTCTGCCACCTGGTTGCAGACTGACAGGAAATCTCCCTTGCCCAACTTTATCCAGCTAAGAGTCTGGCAGGTTTGAATCGGCAAGCCATTTCTTAAAGGAGGGAAAGCCGAGCTCTATAAAAGAGCATTTGCATTTTTAGAAAAATTGCTTCTGGAAGATAGTAACGTTTCCCCAGATGGGATTTGTCTGGAAAGTCCCTCTCTGATCTGCCAGCTCTCCCGGCTTGGGAAAAATCCTGTCCAAGCCCAGTTCCTACTTGGAGCTTGGAGTGGATGACGGATTGTGTGTGTGTGTGTGTGTGTGTGTGTGTGTGTGTGTGTGTGTGTGCGCGCGCGCGCGTTAGGGGAAGGGAACTAAACTACAGAATCTCAAAGTCATACGAGTTTCACCAAATTTTCCTGCGGGCAAAGTCCAGGAGGAAGCGTGAACGGATATGGCACGTCTCGGATTATCAACCTCCAGTAAAATGAAAATCTTAGTTCAGAGAAAGGACATGCAAATTCCCAGAATGCTGATAAAATTTTAGCTACTCCAAGTCGGGAATATCTGGGGTTCGCGTGGGAGAGCGGTTTCGGTTTGAGACAATCGTTTCTCTCTAGTATCTGACGTTCTTTTTGATTTTACAGACATGGCCATTCGTGGTCTCGGGAAGACCGGACTCTGACACCAAAGAAGTTTCCGCAGCCAACAGACTATGTGGAACCACCGCTTAAATCGTACTGGAATTCACTTGATGGGATTATTCGTTAAATGCGAGTGTTTGGGGGCCACGGAGAGAAGGGAGAGCTCGTGAGATGGGAAGAAGTTTCCGCTGGATTCTCCTTGACCCTTCCCCTTTCCCTGGAACTGTGATCACGACAGGTGGCGGGCATGGCTGTCTCTGCTCAGCGCCCACGGCTACAGCTGCGGCGGATCTAGGCGACCACGTTTTGCCTCTCCAGAAAGAGCCTCCTTTCGTGTCCAGAACGCGGACGCAGGTCCACCCTCGGGCCCTAGCTCTGTAGACTAACTCTCGGCTGCTGCCCCAGCCCGCGCCAGACAGCCCAGGGGTCCGTTCTCAGCCGAGCCAGATTCATCGCACACGTGCGGGACGATTCCACACAGCCCGGGCCTTTCGCGGTGACACAATGGTTAGGGTACGGTTAGAACGCGCTCTACACCTGCTTTAAAGACAGAAGTCTAGACGTGAGATCCGCGTCGGGACAGAGTTTTAAGTGACAAAGAAGGGCGAGTAGCCTCTCTGGGCTAGGTCCGTATCCCAGCACAGCGCCCTTCTAATGGGCGGGAGGAGGCCCGCTGCTCGCAGGGCTAGGTGGAGACACAATTCCCAGACCACCGCAGGCGGATTTTGCCGGGCGAGCTCCGGGCCGTTCGGCCTCCCTTCCGGGTGACTTCTTCATTCCGGTCTCCTTCCCAAGCTCCCGGCTTTTTCTAATCAGGCGTCTGTCTACCCTCCCTACTTCTGGGCTGGAGCCTCCCCAAGCACCACTGCGCCAACCTGGCTGGGATCGCCTTCGGACTTCCCTTTCCGCCCCGCTCCTGCTCCTACCTGCAGCACTCCCAGCTCCGACTCCAGACTCTCTCCATCAGGCCTCCCCACTCCAAGCTCCGGGCGCCCCAACTCCAACACCGCCTCCCGCCGTGCAGGTTCTTCCCCGCGCGGAGGAGCGCGCGGGGTGGGCGGCTAACCATAGCAAGTGATCCTGCGATAGGGAACGCGCCCCTGCCCCGAGGCTGCACTACCACAGGAAATAACATATGTAAATAAATTTATTTTTTTATGAATAATAAAACGCGCTGTGAAACTGTGTGCCCCTTGGCGGTGTCAGGATGTGGTCTTTGTTGCCCTTTACTGAGATGGTTTGGCTGTAGAAGTTAATTTTTAAGGTGGTGGTCTCCTCTGGTCAGGGTGGTGAGTCATTGCGGGCGGAATGGTGGCGATCACTTTTGGATCACTCCATTTCCAAACGTCATTCTTTATTAATCTCTGTGATTCTGCTGCTTCTCGCGCCGGGCGTCCTAGATGCTATAAGTGGAGACCTAATAAAAGTCCTAAGAGTCTTGAGGCCCCTGCTGTCCTGACAGGCATACACTCCTCAAGCTAACATAGGGTACGTCTCTCTTTCTCTCTCTCTCTCTCTCTCACACACACACACACACACACACACACATAACACACACAGCAGCTACTCCAGCTTAAAGCACACGCCAATCCTTACAATTGCAAGTAGTTCAAAAAAACCCCTAAGGCCCACCCACAGGTCTCCAGTGTAACTGGCAGAATAAAACCCTAATGTGAGAAACCAATTTGTATTTCAACGGTGCTTTTCTTTTTTCAAATGTTTATATAGCTTTTTAAACATACACTCATTCTCCGTGTTATTTTCTTCCATTTGCACTGCCGTTTTTGTAGAAGGTAACAACTTGGAAACCCCATGATACAATTTTTAAAATGGCTGGTTCTTTTAAAAGCAACGTTCTCTTTGTAGAACATTTAGAAAAGTGTGAAGGATAAAACTGCACAAACAACTGCTCAACTTGGGGGTCTGTCCATTTTGTGCAATTGAAAGGCAGTTTTCTTGACCCTGAGAGAGAAAAATACAGCTGGATTTTAGTTAGGAGGTAAGGGGGGGGTGGGGAGAGTGACTTCCTGTTTTGAGCTAAACCAACCAAAATGCTAAAGAACTGCTTTCTGACAAGATAGTCTTGGGCTTTTATTCATAACCTGGGAGGGAACCCACCCTGGGGATCCAGTCCTACATCAGCCGGTGTCTGGCATCAGGGGCTTTCTGACAAAAGGGAACCTCAAGTAATCTGTGTCAGGAAACCCTACCATGGTTAAAAGCACTTCAGCTGTGAGTCCTGGGTAGACAGCTTCTTGAGGAAGAGTGTCTGCTGGAGGCCAGATGTCAAGGTCATTTCCAAAATATCCAGCAAATTGGGCTCTTTTCAAGGAAAAGAGGCAGCCCAGTGTATGTTGGTTAAAGAGAATCTGAGCGTCTAAAGAACCCAGCTTGAAATCAAGCTCTGCCACGGGGTTAGTGAGCATGTGCAAGTTACATTATGAACACCTCTGAGCCTCAGTTTCCTCTTCTGTAGAATGGGGGTCATCACAGTGCCTATCTGGAATATTACCTTAGGAATAAATATGATAATGTATTCAAACAAATCATTTAATATGCAATGAGCAGTGCACTAAATTCTGGTCACTAAAGGAAATCCAGAGGCAGAGGGAACCACTTCCACAAAGGGGGATACTTAAACAGGTGTGACATTCCCAGAGTCCAGTCATTAAGGTTGGGTCTTGTTTTGAGATGTCTGAATTACAACCGTGAAACAAAAATGTCCCACAAGAGTGGACAAACAGAAATACAGAAAACCAGACAGAATAGCTATATTTGTAGTGAATACAAATAAGAACAAGCATTTGAATAAACAAGGAAACATTTGGGCAAAGTTCCACAAGTGAAAGAATAATATTTAAAATATGTGTTTCTATAATTATATTCCTTCTGGCCAATTCAGGAGTAAACTCACAGATTTTCTGTCTCTAACGCCCAATTAAGGTGGTGCTTTGCACTGACTCACATGTACAGGGAGTGCTGCACTGCACTCTGGAAATTCATTTTAATGGCCACTTTATAGTCCCATAATAGATAAAGAAAAAAAAAACTTTCTTAAGAATGTTCTGCTCCACAGTATATGTAAAAAGTCCAATGCCAGGAATTATGTTATTTAAGAAAAGAAGAAGAAAAAGAAAGAGGCCACTTTCTAGTAAGTCCCAGTGAGTCCATGTAAATTATGCAAGCTTCTGTGCATGTGTTGCTGTTGGGAGGGGCCTTAAACATCTTAAACCAGTCTTTTCTTTATGTACCATGACTAGAGTGTGTTCTAAGTGGTAGACAGGCATCACCAAATCTCTCTCTCATCATTTTCCTTTAGAGCTCTGAGTTTGCGAAATGGGAGTTGGGGCTGGAGAAGTGGGCAGGAAGTGGGGTGGGAGGGGGGCTTAAGAGAAAAAAATGAAGTATGTGCTTAGGGTTACACATACTTGAGAGAAAAGATGAGAGGAAAGAAGTCTAAGAAATGCAGTGTACAATGTGCTAAACAACAAACAAAATGAGTAAATTGAATAATACTCTTCAGGGGGCTTTTTGAGGGACCAAAGCATTATTATTAGTGATGCTGACTCAACCGAAGAGAACAAAAATCCCCTTCCACGGACTCTTCCTAAGATGAATATCTGAAAAGAAACGCTTTCAGCACTGTAATTTTGAAACATTCAGGCGTTTCTCTTGGTTGTGGAGTTGAATTGATGCTGTGCATATTCTTTTGCACTGGGCTTCAACTTATAATTTCACTTTAGTCTGGCAGCTCCTTCAACAGATAGCAACAATGACTCTTAAAATTTACAAAAGACTTTTACAGTCACAGATTTTTCCCTGATAATAAATGCCTAGAAGTTAAAAAAATAAATAAATAAGGAAACATCTCTTGTCTATAAACACACACACACACACACACACACACACACACACAAATAACTAAATGAACACATTCTATGTTAATAGGAATTTGGTAGATAATTTGGTTGATACTTCTGAAAAATATTAAAAATTAAAATGGTAACTCAGAGTCACATTTGGAAATGAGAAACAAGGTAAATCGATAATTCACTTCTCACCACCAAGCTTCTGACTTGTGGGAAAGTCCACTAGGAGGTACCAGATTGGCTCCCTTCGTAACTGATCACCTGGCCATATCTCCTTTCAGTGTGAACTCTGGATACTCACTTGTGGTCACCCAGGGTGTTTGCATCAGTGCACTCGCCACTCTCCATTCATCCCTTTCACTGTTGTGTTCACTCTTCACGTTTTGTGTTATTTTTCTTCCTTCTCCCACAAGAGTGAAAGTTGATCCAGAGAAATCCTTCAAACCCAGGGATCTAAGAAGGTCCAGAAAGTAGCCACAGTCAGAAATCCACAAGTAGTCATGTAAACTCAGGTAGCATTTAACAGCCTTCTCTCTTGTTGGTTCTGCTATCACCAAGATAGTTCTGGATCAGCCTTGAGATTCTTTATTGCTTATAGTAAAGGGGATCATGGAGCAAATAAAAGCTGGGGCTTTCATTTGGTGAAAATATGATGTCTCTATGGACTATTAGTAACTTTGAGCAGTGGAACAGGAGGGGAGGAAGAGCAAGAAGCTTTTATCTTTTACTTTTATTTGTTTGTTGAAAGAGTTTGTATATTACTTTCGGAATTTGTAAAAACTCATTGAGAAAAATATTCACAAATGGCTGGGTCAGATGTAGCAGGTTCCAGTCCCACATTTTCTGGTGCTTCATCATGCACCTTACCTCTTCTGTAAGGCAGGAATCATTCATTCAACCTCACACAATACTTTAAGAATGGATGACATGAAATCATCTCATTAAGCACTTGAGAAATGCTCCATAGATGAGAATTTTTTTTTTTAAAAAGCAAGATTTCCTTTCTCTTTTGCTTATAACAGTTTATGTCCTCGATCCTCTGAAAATTTATCCCATCAGTCCCTTTTGCCATTTTATCACCTTGCTCTTTTATGCTACTTTTGTATATTGACCTCTTTCTTGTTACTAAGGAGAAATTTTCATTAAGCTTCTTCCTGTAACATTCAGCATCAAAAATTATGCATGAGATTTTTAAACTCATTTCAGGGTACAAGATAAACCAATGAATTTGTTTTGATTTTTTATCTTCAATTATTATGGATACATAATAGCTGTATGACTTATGGGCTACATGTGATATTTTGATACAAGCATACAATGTGTAATGATCAAGTCAGGGTGATTAGGGTATTCATCACCTCAAAGTTTTATTGTTTCTTTGTGTTAGGAACATTGCAGTTCCATCATTTTAGTTATTTTGAAATACACAAAAAATTATTTTTAACTATAGTCACCCTATTGTGCAACTGAACACTAGATCTTACTCCTTATCTAACTGTATTGTTATTTGCATTAACCATGCCCTCTTTACCCTCCCTCCTCACTACCCTTCCCAGCCTCTGGTAACTAATATTCTACTCTCCATATCTGTGAGCTCACATTTTTTAACTCCCACATATTGGTGAGAATATTGGATTCAAAAAAGTGGTATATATACACAATGGAATATTATTCAGCCATAAAAAAGAATGAAATTCTGTCATTTGCAACAACATGGATGGAAATGAAGGAAATTATGTTTAGTGAAATAAGCCACACTGATGGATTTTGATGTTACAGAGTACCACAAGTTTGTTTATCTAATTTTCAATTTCATGAAATGTTACAGCCAACATTTCAGAAACTACACTTGTGGAGTTTTGGTGTCATATCAAAGAATGTTCACATTTACTTGCAATATCCATTAAAATATGTTTACATACATACTTACATACATACAACATTTTACATACATATTTAAAATACAATTACATGCCTTACTTATTTCTCCTTATAATCACATGTCTTTGTGAGGCTGGAGTTTCAACCAAAATAACATCACAACTGATTGAAGCAGAAAGCAGATATGAGAATACAGCTGTCTTCTAATAAGTGAGACATTAAAGAGATTTATTTGCAAAAATACCAAATTATGCCACCCTTTCCATCAAAATGTTTTAGACACATAGTTATTTTTCATTTAAAATGTTATTTACACTCACATGTAATTAGCTTATTTTAAAATTAATAAATAAATAAATATTTTTATTTGTTTTGATTTCTTTTTATTTTAATTAATTATTTAAGAGACTGGGTCTCACTGGTTTTGATTTCTGATCCAGTAAATATCAACAGATACAAGCCAGCTACATAAGCAAAAGCTTTTAAGGGTTTTTAATAACTTTCAAAAGTATAAAGAGACCAGAGATGAAAAAAGTTTGAGAACCACTGGCCTAAATAATTCTTAAGTCTCATTTCATTGATAAGAATTAGTAGTGTTTTCTTGATTTTGCAGCAATCTCAGTAGGACACAAGCCCGTAGATCAAGTGTAGGTTGGATATGGGAGTAAATATTTCATCAGAAAGATTGGCTAGAGAGGTTAGGATAATGACTTAGCTGGGCTAGGCTTTCTCCATAAACACCTCTGTAGTCTAGCCAGGCAAATCAGTAGGGCCAATGCCTGAGCTGGTTTCCTGAAATCTGCACTCAGAAGGCTTTCTTTACCACCTGCTACTCTTTCTTCCTAGTACCCATCTCTCCTCTCTCCTATTTAGGCCCTTGAATTTTGAGTCTTTGTAACCTTAGGGCTGGACCTGGAATTCAGATGAAAGGAAAAGTGATGCCCAAAACCCAGAACTCTAAAATCCCATTTATTTTGCACATATATTATTATTCTCTGAGATCTACATTAGAATCATAACATTATATCATCCTAATAAAGAAATTTATTTCAAGAAACTTGGGAATCATTTTAATTGATCCTCAATAAAGACGATTTTATCTGTAGGTTTGCCAAATGGCTGACAAATATATTTGCTCACGATAATGTAGATTAATTTCTCTAAGGTAAGCCACTAAAATGACTAAATGCAATTTAAGTACAAAAGAAACAAAAACAAACAACAATAAAAAAACCGAGGGAATCCTCAAATATTTTTGAAGCAAGCTTCTTCTAATGTAAAGAAAGGATACCATAAAATAAAAAAAGTCCAGGTCATGAAGGCCAAGGGATTCAAATAATCTTTAAAGAAACTGTTCCAAGAGCTAGGGAGGGAGAAAGAAGAGTCCCTTGTGCAAAAGTAACAAGGACACTGATATGGTTTGGATCTTTGTCCCCTCCAAATCTCACATTGAAATGTGATCCCCAATGTTGAAGGTGGGGCCTGGCAGGAGGTATTGGATCATGGGGGCATATCCCTCATGAGTGGCTTATCGCCATCCCCTTGGTGATAAGTGAGTTCTCACTTAGTACACACAGGAGCTGGTTGTTTAAAGGAGCCTACCACCTCCTCCCTCTTGCTCCCTCTCTAGCCATGTAATATGCCTGCTCCTCCTTTGACTTTTACCATGATTGTACACCCTCGTCAGAAGCAGATGCTGGTACCACTTTTCCCACAAAGCTTGCAGAACTGTGAGCCAAAATAAACCTCTTTTCTTTAAAAGTTACCCAGTCTTGGGTATTTCTTTATAGCAATGCAAACAAATTAACGCAGACTCCTCATACAAAATCCAACTAAGGAGCACCTATACCATAAATAGCAATGCTCTAAAATGTGGAAACAAAGGGCTTAGGAGCCTGAGAGGACAAGGTGGGTATACAAAATATAAAAAGAGGACAGGGCTGTGAGTGATGGAAATTACCAGAGGTGTGCTGCTAGCATAGGCTAAATGCTATGCTCCTGAGTCAAGCATCGTAGATGTTTCTGACAAGGCACTGTATTACCAGCTGTTTACATGCACAGACTCTCTGGGTATCTCTAACATTTATGTATTTTCATTATAGGTTTTCCCTCAAATTGATGAAATAGGCTAAGCTATCCACCTTCTCGGGATCAGTCTTCCTTTGACTAACATTTCTTTGGAGACTTGGAGAGGGATGAAGTTGGCTCTATTAAACTATGGGGTGCCTTGTCACAAGCATGATCCCCAGTGAACCAGAGCTCCCAGTCTCCATGCCCTGTGTAGGGGTGGCCCAGTTACTTGCTTTAACCAATAGAAAGGAGGCAGAAGTGACTCTGCCAGCACTGGCTTAAGCAGTAAGGGCTAGCAGCTTCCTCATTTACTTATTGGGATCCTTAAGCTTCCATATGAGAAGTCCAACCAAGGCCCTGAAGGCACCAAATGGAGAAACCACCTGACAGAGAGATGTCCTAAGACCACAGCTGAGAGAACCAAAGAGCACAGCTGACAGTGGAGACTCAGATCCCAGACATGCAATCTTAGGACCCCAGGACCCCAGGGGTGCCTTTCCGGCAAGCTGTGAAATCTTCCTAGTGGAGTGAGAAGAAGCCTTACAAGGACAGAAAGCAGAGATGCACCATTCTCGCTAGGTCCTGTCCTAATTCCTGACCTAAAGAGTCATGAAAAATGAAAATATAGTTGCTATTTTAAGCAACTACAATTTGGAGTTCTTTGATACTCAGCAATAGATTAAAAAAAAAAAAAAGACATACTGTCAAGTAAATTTTTCACGTCAGCCATTTATACAGGAAACATTTTTTGATTATCTGCTATTACCCAGGATAGTGCTGGATAGACCAGAATGAATCAGAGAGTTGCCTCTTCTCGAAGAGCTGTAAAGGAGGAAAAGGACAAACGGCCCAACAATTGAAGTGCAATGTGCCCAGGGCTATGACAGAAGGTAGCGCTGTGAGAGGATAGGCACAAACCCCAGTCCCAGGCTGTCATGGTGGTCTTCCCAGAGAGTTGACGAGGGAGGTGACTATTGGAGGAAGCAAGGCAAGGCAGTAGAAGGGCATACCAGAAGAATATAAATGATAGCAGGTTGCCATCATTAACCAGTGGCAGGGATTATCATCTAGGATGGTGGTTAAGAGCATGGACTCTTACAAGTGACTTCAAATCCCCGAACTTCAGTATTCTCATTTGTAGAATGATGATATAATAGAAGCTACCTGACAGTATTGTTGGGAAGATTAAATGCAATATTGGAAGTAAAACACTTAGTATGGTGCCTGGCACATAGCAAGTGCTTAGCAAATGCTAGTCTATTAGTATTGTTGTCACCATTATCATCACACTGAGATGATCTCCACGTTCTCTTGACAAACTTTAAGCAGGTGCTGAGAGGCCTATCCCTGACCATTCAGAGTCTTTCATTTTCCCTTAAAGCTGAAAGACATGAGCCTTTAACTCATTCTGTTTCAGTTCTCCTCTGAAAAGGTTGGCCTCTTCAGAATTTAGAAAATTTCAAGGTATTGATTTGCATGACAAGCAACACATCCGGCTCATGCTGGGAGTGAGGGAATAGAGAGTAAAGTACATTTGCATCGGCAGGAGAGCTGGATAGAAAAGTGTGTAGATTGATGGGTATGGCCACGATAACATATCAGGGTTAAAGCAGCGCCAACAATAGGCACCGGCTCAGATGTACTCTCAGGATGCTGCTCTGCTTTTCAGCTCTCCTGGGGTGGATCCCAGAAGCTCTGCTCAGTCACTTCAGGGAATTATCCCCCGGTTGCTAGACTAACAACAGCCTGTGACAAAGGGAGGGAAATTTAAGACCCTATGACCAGAACTGTTTACTAGCAGGTCCAGGATTAGAATTCACAGACTCTGAGTTTCTCCTTGGCATCCAGCCCACCCAATCTGAAGGACACCAGCAGATAAGAATTTGGCACCATGACAGCTATTTCTCTGCAGCTGTTTTCCATGCACACTGGCCAAGTGCCCCGGAGCCCGTGTGGGGTTGCAAGTGGGGCGTTCTCAGAGTCTGACTTGTTGGGTGGCCTTGGGCAGTCTCTCCCTCTTCCAACTACAATTTCTCACCTAAAATGAGGTGTCTGGGCTGGATGGGGCCTTAACTGCACTACAGTTGTAAGTGAATGCCCTACTTACTATGGGTCTTCTGAACAGCACTGATTGTGTCTCCCTGTATTGCTAGTACATCACAATATGGGGAGGCTGAAAGCCTGAGAAAATGAACAAAGTCAACCTACATTTAAATGTTTTATGAGTTTGGTACAAAAGTAACTGAGGTTTTTGCCACTACTTTCAATGGCAAAGATGAAACTCAAGCCATTCAGGTACCTTTTGACTTGTTCTGCAGAAGATCTGTAATATCTCCATGTGATTTCACTGTTGATGATAAACTTTGCCATGGACTCTTCATTTCTCCGATAAGTATTTAATTTTACAAAGGTAGAAAACAATTTCTTCACGTTATATAGAAACCAAATAAGCACAAAAATGATGGTACTTAAAACTATTCTATTCTCAAGACAAACTTTCATTTGTGTTTAAAAAATCCTAATACAAGATTTGTTAAGACCTTTTAAAAAGATTCTAAGATTGAATGTTGTTTGTTACAGAGTAAAAATTATAGTGGAAAAACATCAGCAATTATAGTGGAAAAACATCAGATCCAAACAAAAGAACCTTCAGCAAAAACTATAATGTATAAACAACTACTGGTTTTCTTCAAACTCCTGACAACCTAGGAGATGCTGAAATTGGAGCTATCATTTCAAGAATCTAGTGATTTTTCCCTCTTTAGGTTAGGACATCTCCCTGTGACAATTTTCACCTTTCTCCAGGACTTCTCAAAATATACTGTTGTTGCTTCTAGACTCACACGTTTAGACCTGTACCATATCCCAACATGTGATTCACCTGAGCACAAACTTATAGAAAGCTACTTTGGCTGGCAAAGTGCAGAATAGATTAAACAGATCACAAATTGGACCGTCCAGGCAAAAGAAACTGAGGCCTAGGCTGAGACGATGGTGGTGGGAATACCAGGGATGGAACCAAGAGACTTTCGACTGCTAGAATCAAATTAACTGGGTTATAGACTGGATGTGTGTGATGAAAGCCAGGGTAAAAGCCACAATGACTACAAGGTTTCTAATTCAGGCCAGACAGTGAATAGCAAAGTCATCGTGAGTCATGATTTTTCACTAAAATTTAAAAAGGGCAAGTTTGGAACAGTACAGAATTGAGAAACTTTACCATTCATTTGGGAACTCTACCATCCATTGGCCCAAAAACATCCTCATCAAATTTGGTCTTACTCTGGGGATTTACATTCTTTCAGGGGGGTAAAATCGTAACTAAAGGCTTAAAGAGAGAAGAGGTTTATGCAGCTCAGAGACACAAAGCTTAGAAACAGGGTCCCTGCCTTGATCCCATGTGAGCAAGCCTTTTTTCCTTCATTGGATTCTAAACATCTTCAGAGCAAGAATCATCATTTTTCATTTTGTGTCTTATGAAATTACAACCTTCATCTGTCTGGTACAAAGCAGATGATCAATAAATATTTAACAAAATTCTCTTGATAGAAAACAGTTATTGCTACTCTTTAGTTTAAATTCCTTCTCACTTGTTAAAACGAGGGTGATTAGATTTGGGAAAGTTGGTACCCTGGAGCCACCCGAGTTATGTAGTCATCACAGACAACCAGGAAAGTATGTCTACTTAGTCACTACCATTTGACACTACTATTTCTGCTGTACATAATCTGATGGTGCTAGGGATCCCTCGGACAGAAAAAGAAGAGTATTGACCGAGTCCAGTAAAGTACTTTAAAATGTAAAGCTTTAAAATTGGAAGAGACAAATTAATACCGTAAACATGCTAAGTGCCACCAATCAGACCCATGAATAGGCCTGTGATAGTCTTGATTTATGAGTGGAAAAACACGCTCGCAAAGCTTCAATAACCTTCCAAGGGCCACACAGGGAATAATTGGTGGAATCAGAGTTTAAACCTATTTCTCTCTAGCTGAGAATCTGAACCCAAAACCAGTCCCTGTGCCTCCCCAAGAGATGTCTGTCAGGGTGAAAGGAAGCTGGTGGGAAGATGGTACCCACCAACCAGGCTAACTGAACTTTAGGAGTTAACTCAGAACAACAGATGAGCCATAGAGCTACAGATCCTTCTGAGAGCTTGACATGGGATGAAAGTGCAGAAAGGAGTCAAGGCTATCTGCTGCCTTGGTGGTGCCCGCCAACACAACCCAGGGAGTGGCACTTGTCTATAAACATATCTGTTTCTTTTTGGGTTTGCTTTCCTTTTTATTTTATAATGAAGATGATTTGAAAAACACCCAATTTATATGTGCTGAACTAAAAAGAAAATAGATCTATTATCACTTAGGATTTTTAGCTCACAAAATTACGTACTCCTGGAGAGCCCAGCAGTGGAGGCAGGGAGTGGCCAATTTGAAGATAAGCAAAGAACTGCTCCTGGGAGAAACTGAGGTAGGGGAGCCAAGAAATACCATGACCGAGGAGAAGCCCCAGTCTGCCTAGAATAGCTGATCATTTTTGTTTGAGCTTAATAGATACTTGCTTAAGTGAGTTACAGGAACAAACAATTTTCTACCAACAACAGCTGATTCACTTTTTTCCATCTTCACCAAAGACAGAAAAAGAGAAAACATGGATGAATCGAAACATATAAGAAGTACAGTAGATTTAATGAAATTGCCAGAGACAGGTTTTCTAACCATCTGGGATTTGTGATTTAGAATTTGTGCAGTTAGGGAAGAATCTGTGATACAGATTTCGTAGAATCATAAAGCCACAAAACTTTAGAGCTGGAAGGTATCTAGTAAGTAATCTACTTTAGTTTATCATGGCATTCTAAAGATAATAAAAAAGGAAGACTATCTGGTTACTGTAATTACCTAACTTGGGACTGTTGTGCAACAATGTAAAAGTATGGCCCCAAACTATGTAAGAGGTAGGAAAGTTGTACGATATAAACAGGATAAGAAACTATAATTATAGCAATGACAATCAAAATCAAAATAATCTAATCATTTTAAAGATAAGGAAAATGAAACTGGATTTTTGGAAACTGGCTTCTCATCTGTCTTGGATTAGAGAAAGACCCTGCTTGAAAGTTTGGCTTTTTAAAAAAATCCCTTTGTCATTTAAGGTTATTTCTGGTCTGTGTCTTTTACTGGCTGACTTCTCTTTGTCTTTGTCCCCTAAACCCTTCCCGCTCCCTCTGCCTTAACCTGCAGAATTAATTCTACCTCATCTATATTCATGCAATAATTTAGGCACATCTCCATTTTTAAAGAAAAGTTATCAAAAGTACTATATGCCCCAAAATGCAAGGATGGTGTGGCATGAGAAAATCAGTCAATGTAATACACATTATAGAATGAAGGGGAAAACTCACACAATCATCTCCACTGACATGGAAAAGTATTTAACAAAATCCAACACCCTTTAGTGATTAAAAAATAAAACAAAAAAACAAAACACTCAGAAAACCAGGAGAAGAAGGGAACTTCCCCAGCACCATAAGAGGCCTTTATGCTGACATCAAACTCAATATGAAAGACCGAAAGCTTTCCCCATACGATCAGGAACAAGACAAGGATGCCTGTTTTCACCATGACTATTCAACATCGCACTGGAAGCTCTCACCATAAAAAGGAATGAAACACTGACTTGTGCTACAACATGGATGAACCTTGAAAATATTATGCTAAGTGAAAGAAGGTAGACACACAACGTTACACATTGTATGATTCCATTTATATAAAATATTCAGAATAGATCAATCCTTTGGGACAAAAAGCAGATTAGTTGTTGCCAGTTCAAGGAGGGAACATAGAGAGAAACTGTTTAATGGCTAAGGGGTTATAGTTTGGAAGGATGACAATATTTTGAAACTTACAGAAATGGTGATTTCGTGACATTGGGAATATGCTAAATGCCAGTAAATTGTCTACTTTAAAATGACATTTTTTTTATTTTTTTTATTTTTTATTTTTATTTTTAGCATTCCACAGTGTCATCCTTTACTACAGCAAGGTAGCTGACTACCGAAAACTGGGAAAAGCAAGAGTGAATACTTTAAAAAGGTTTGTTGCAGATACAAGAAGGCAAGTGGAGGCAAAGAAAACTCAGTGCCAAAGGCCTGGATATGGCTCCTTAAGGAGCTCCCTGCAGCCAGGCTACTCCAGGAAGGCTCCTCTGCGCCCAACCGGGCAGCATCGGCTTCGCTGGGAAAAGCCACCCACTGAAATCAGCTGTATTTAAGAACTAATTTTTATGTTAGGTGAATTTCATGACGTCACCAAGTTCAAGAAAAGGAGTCCTTTGAAACCCAAATTCAAGGGCGGTAAATATATGTCAGTGGGCATTTCCCCACTATATTAAGTACTTACGCGCTCATTGTTTCTGCTGTTTGGGGACCTCTCGGCAGCTCCAGCACTTTCCACAGGATTCAATAGGAAAAAGAGCGCCACGCAGCCTGGCCCAGTAATAAAAAGACGTCATTAGCGCGCCATCTCGTGGTAAATGTGTAAGTTGCAGCAAACCCTCAGGCCGCGGGATTTTTTTTTTTTTTTTTTCTTTTTTTTAAGCCTGTGTTACCCAGGCTGGAGTACAGTGGCACTGTCATGGCTCACTGCATCCTTGACTTCCTGAGCTCCAGCGATCCTCCCACCTCAGTCTCCTGAGTAGCTGGGACAACAGGCATGAGCCACCACACTGGCTAGTTGTTTATTTTTATTTTTTGTAGAGACAGGGGTCTCACTATATTGCTCAGGCTGGTCTCAAACTCCTAGACTCAAGGGATTTGCCTGCCTCGGCCTCCCAAAGTACTGGGACTGCAGGCATGAGGCACTGCACCCGACTAGGGAGCAGAGATGAACCCGAGGTTACTTTTTGTCTTTTCCTCAAGCCGGAGTGGTTTAGGTCACTGGTCAAGAATACAATGATCGGGGTTGTACACCTTCTCAAAGACCTCACGTTCCCTAACATCAAAATGCTCTGACTTATTTCGGATTCCTTAGGAAACAGTCTGAAGGAGAGCCATGAGTACTGACTCCCTGTCGGAACCTGGTCACAGCTTCAGGACATCCTCGGCGAGGCGTCAGCAATCCCCTTGAACCAACGGTGATGGTGTGTAGGGGGTTCAGGGAACCTTTTCCCCTACAACCTTCAAGAAAGCAGCTGGTGGCGGGGGTCCTTCTGGAGCACATACTCTGCAGGAGGGGATCCAACAAGGCCGATAAGCTGGATTTCCGCACACCTGTCACTGTGTCAGGGGCACCCCCTGCACGGCCGCCACTTCTGCCTGTGGGCCATCTGTGGCTTCTCAGGTCCCTTATAGTAACCGCAACAGCGCTACTGTCATCACAGCTCTTCCAGAAGACAGCTCTGGGAGGTTCCCCACTACTCTATTTCTGAAATCCAAATGTGTAGCTCTCTGTTGCCTTGTGGTTTGGTTATGTTTGCAGGCAGTGTTACAGTTCTGAGGGGATTTTGGAGGTGGTTACTTCAAGGAAAGGTTTGAGATGAGCATCTCATTTGCGCTTCACAAGTCCTCTGTGAGACAAATAGGGAAGATTATTATAATTCTCTCCATTTCATGCACGTGTTAAACCCAGGCCTTGTCTTTATTTAAGGATAGATATAGGCCAGGTGCAGTGGCTCACGTCTGTAATCCCAGCACTTTGGGAGGCTGAGGCAGGCGGATCGCGAGGTCAGGAGTTCGAGACTAGCCTTGCCAACATGGTGAAACCCCGTTTCTACTAAAAATTCAGAAATTAGTGGGGCATGGTGGCGGGTGCCGGAATCCCAGCTACTCGAGAGGCTGAGGCAGGAGAATCGTTTGAACCCGGGTGGCAGAGGTTGCAGTGAGCCAAGATTGCCCCATTGTTTTCCAGCCTGGGTTACAGGGCGAGACTCCGTCTCAAAAAAACAAAACAAAACAAACAAACAAACAAACAAAAAACCCTATAAAGTGGTAGATCCACTTGCTGTGTCTTTCCAGAAATACAAGAACCATTCTACTTCTTCCCATGGAAAGCCTGCATTTCACACGTGTAATGATTCAAATCTGTGTTTTAAGATGAGAACAGGCAAAACAATATCGTGCTCCGTTCACCTTCTCCACCTTGACTCTTCACTCGAGCCGAATTATATTATTATTGGTGGAAACACAAACAAAGACAATATTTTTAACATGTTTTCTTGCCCTTGGAGCAAAGAACAGCAAAGACTAGTTGACTCAATCTGATTTGAGGCAAAAGGCTGGACAGGCATTAGTAACCTGAATGTATATTGCCCTCTTGTGGCCAATAGTATTATCACATGAATGTAGGTGCGTCCATGAGAAAGAACTGTAGTAATTTGGGGAAACTGCTTGTATAACACTATGGTTGTTATTACGGTGTACAGATTTTAATTGCTTCATTGTCCCACTGTCAGCTATATACATACATACATAGGTACACAGACACACAATTTTGAATCCTATATTAACAAAGATGTGCACATGAATTTTTGCAAATTTTCAAACTATAAGTAACATCTAAACAGCCCAGACCCTATGTTTTCTTCCTTGCTTATTTCTTAGGAAAAGAGCTCTTTGACGAGAATGTTCAGGTTTTTGTTTATGAATACAAAGTTTTAATCTTATGTTTCCTTTTAGCGTAACATGGAGCCATAGTTTCCAGACTTTTTGATTTCCCAGAAGAAAATTCCAAAAATACCACAAATGATATTGGTGATTTCAATTATTTTTATTTTGCCAAATTAGACATTTAAAATAATTAGTTTCAAACTACTATTATCATAATTTCAAAAGAGAAAGTGCATTTTAACATTCAGGAAAAAATGCAGGGGCAATATGATGACTATTGTGGCTTGAGATTTTCTCCCTAATGGCCACCACAGGTGGGTGGCAGGAGGTGAACATTTAGAAACCACTGAGTGATGGCAGAGGCCAGGTGCATTGGGTTATTTTCCAGTTGACTGGTCATTAGCTAAAATTAAGACTGTATTGGTATGAGACAAAACACAGAGTGTAAATGTGGGTCTTCAAGGATTTCTCCCTTTCTACAAAAACCGTGTTTCTCGCTCCTTGCATCTTAGTTTGTGCTGCTGTGGTGACTGCCTGTTCACAGGTTGCTGTGGATTTTTTCTGCACTTACACTGCCAGGCCCAGGCTGGAACTGTCCTTTGGCTTGCCTGATGGCACCTTCTTGGTTTCTTCCTCCTGCCCTGGCCACTTCTAGTTAGTCTCTTTTGCAGGCTCAGTGTTCCTTGCCAGAGCCCAATGTAATCCCTATGACGATCATTTGAAGGCATGAAGACCTCACCACATTCATCCTATAGATTTTTTCCAAGCTGAGAACCATCAAGTCTTTCATCTGATCTTTATTCATCATTACACTTGCACTCTAGAGTCCTAGTTGCCCTCCCTTGGATGTGCTCAAATTTGCAGATGCCATTCTCAAGGAGCAATGCTAGGAACAGTATCAGGCACAACAGACCCCGCCTACTGCCTCCTTTGCTCTTTGTTTATTACATTCTTACTAATGCAGCCCAGGGTTTTTGGGTTAACAAGCACATTATTTTCCATTCTTACTGACTTAGCTTAGTTGTTCTTCACACATTTCACTGTCAATCTCTTTAGTCTCTCCTCGTACAGTTGTTGCATCTTATCTCAATTTTGTAACTTTGCACATATGCTCACATTAAACTAGCAAAACTAAAATGGCCTTTAAATTTCTTTTGTCGTGGGCCCCAATTAAATTGACTTTGGGATATCTATCCATTGAGTGTAAAGTTCTATTAATTTCTCAAATTTGTTCCCTGTTTGGGAGGCTGAAGGAAAATGAGCCTTGAAGAAGACTTCCATAGTTCAGCAGTTTGGGTATATGAGGGAGAACAGAGCTCAGCTTACTTTAAACACTGGAAATTGCCTCATCAAAAGAAATCCTAGACAACAAAAATACTTTGCCTCTCTGATGGAATAAGGGTGTATTTGTTTCCTAGGACTGTTACAAATTATTATAAACTCGGTGGCTTAAAACAACAGAAATTTATTTCTCTCTCACAGTCCTAGAGGCTAGAATCTGAAATCAAAGGTCAGCAGGGTCGAGCTTCTCCTGACAGCTCTCGAAGAGAATCCTTCTATGTTTCTTTCAGCTTTTGGTGGCCCTGGGCATTCTTTGGCTTCTGGCTGCACAATTCCACTCTCTGCCTCCATCTCCACGTGGCTTCTGTCTTTTGTAAGACACTTGTCATCAGATTTAAGGCCTACCTGAAAAATCCAGGATGATCTCGTCTTGATATCTATGATTTAATTATATCAGCAAAGAAGACCCTTTTTCCAAACAAGTTCACATTCACAAGCTCCAGGGAGTAGGATGTGACATTGCTTGGAGGCCCCCATTCCACCTACCACAAAGGGCCATCCTATTGCCTCAAGTTACATGGTTACCAAGGATTCTGGGCTTCGCTATGTAGTTTTAGCTTTAAAGCCCATCAGTCACCACCAATTACTCACCTCACCCCATAGTTTCTTTTTCTTTTCTTCCATTGCATCTACCTTGCTGAATCTCCCTGGGGTTGGTGAAGTTGGATTTTTTGACACAGACAATACATTTTCTAGGTGGTCTCCAAACAAGCTATCAGAACTCAGTTTCAATTTCTGATCTGTCCTTGTTACTGAGCAGCTGTATCGTGACAGTAATAGTTTTGTGGGTCTAGCATGAATGACATTATCACTAGGAACATCCTAGGCTGCATGTGTACAGAGGCCTGAGAAGTGAATACCAAAGAGTCAAGTTTTCACCTGATGGAAATTGTGAGTTTGGTTTCTGGATGGGGAACCGTTATTAGGTATGAGTTTTACAAATACCTTCCCCTGTTCTGGTGCCTATTCTTCCCCCTTCTATCACTTCATCACCTTTTTGAATGGCATTCTTTGAGGAACATAAATTTGTAATTTTACTGTAAGCAAATATATTTTTATTGTTATGCAGCAAAGAATACATTTCAGAAACATGCAACATAATAATGCTATGTATAGAGAATTGAAACACAGGCAAAGAAATGCCATATGTTGCTTGGAGATACACTCATATGTAGCAAAAGTCAAAAAAATGCATAGGAATAATAAGCACCAAATTCAGGTTGGTGGCAAGAAATGGGTGCGATTCAGGACAGAAACACAAAGAACACTAAAGTTACTAGTAATATATTTGCTTTTTAAGCTGAATGGCAAATATAAAACTAAAGAAGTATGGAACTCACCACCTCTCCTCCTGCTGGCTTTTTCTACTTGGGGGAATGTGCTAACTTACAGAATCATTAATGTCACTTTCAAGCTTAACATCAATTTTGCCACGGAACACCCAACAAGGCTCTCTATCTGTGAATTCTGATTGGGCAGGAGAACTGCACCAACTTAATCACTGCTTACATCTTCTGTGTTACTAGGGAAAATTGTGGGGTATATGGAAAAGGGAAAGAAAGTTTTCCTTTATTGACATACATTTCATAAAGATTTTCCATTCATAAATATTACATACTGTGCTTCTAGAACAAAAGTTGAAAGTGATCATTTGGTAGTGAATTTTGTAGATAGACACCATTAATTTGTCCTTTTTTTTTTTTTCTTGTTTCATTTATCCCAAGTAAACACACCATGTGTGGTTGAGACATTCTCCTTGGGATGGATCTCATCTCAACGAAATGCTCACATGCCTTTTTCCAGACTTCAGTTAGGGGAAGCAGACTTTCACCAAGAAAATCCCCTCGGAAGGCTGAACAGAATCAGGAGCTTCTGTCCTCTCTAAAAGTTGCATTTTGGTGCCATAGTAAATCAAGTCAACAATTAAATGAACACATATTGAGCACCTACTTCTGAGGTGCTTAGCACCAGATATGCTCTCTGTCCTCAAGAGTATTCACTCTGGTTGAGGAAGAGTGAGGAAGGAAGGGTAATATTACTATGGACTAAATGCTTTTGCCCACCCCAAATTTGTATATTGAAGCCCTAATCCCCAATGTGATGATATTTTGAGCTAAGGCCTTTGGGAGGTGATTAGGTCATGAGGGTGGAGCCATCATTATGAAATTAACACTCTTAGAAGGAGAAACATGAGAGCTCTCTCTCTCTCTCTCTTGCTCTCTCTCCTCTCTTCTATGCCCTTCTCTCTCCCTTTCTGTCATGTGAGAAAACTAGAAAGAGGGCCCTTACAAGAACCTGACTGTGCTTGATCTCAGACTTTCAAGTCTCCAGGTTTCTGTTGTTTAAGACACCCGATCTGTGGTATTTCATTATAACAACCTAAGCTAAGACAAACATGTACAGCAATTCTTGTAAAGGCAGATATGCTAAATTCGAGCTTCCTTCATTTTATTCTCATTTTCTCAATACCTTTCCTCCTTACCTAAGATTCATACCCAGAAGCCAATGCCAACTCTTCTAGTCAGGGGCACTGAATAACTCTCAGGGGCCATTGGGTATTTGCCCAGTGGCTTGTGAGTGACCTGCAGTGCTTTTACTTTCAAAAGGGCAGAGACACAAAGTATTGCACCATCTCTGTCAATTCCACAGAATAACCTTCTCTCTTGAGAAGGAATTGCTGACGAATGAATTGCTCATTGGGCAAGTCAGACCCAGCTCTAACTTGGTCAACTGGTTTGCTCCCTGAGAATAACTAAGTGGATTTTCCCATTGGTTATTACCAAATTGGAAGGACACTGGTGCAGTTTTAATGATCCCTAGAGTGGCTAAATGGTTTTAGGAACAGATGGACTGTGGATGGACTTGCTCATTCTGTTGAGCATTTAAAAGAGATGTATTATCCACAGGTGAGATCATTCTTACCTGTTCCTCCTTTTGGAGGGCAGAGTTCATGATGACTAGAGTTCACACGATATGTGATTAATTCTCTGCATAATCAGGATCTGCAACATCCTGATTGCTCCTACCTGATCCTTCCTGAAAAAAAAAAAGAAAGAATAAATTTTAAAATAAGTGTATTATCATAAGGCATTGAGAATCATCCACAAATATAATTTTGGTTAATTAAAAATCTTTTGTTAAAAATATACATACATATATAATTATGAAAATCATAGAAGTTAAAATAATGATGAAAATAATAATTAGGATAAAGTACTTGGTTTTAATATATATACAAGCAGGTAAATAACAATTAAGATAATAATAGTAATCATTGAATGCTAGAACCATGCTAAAGTTGTTTCATAGGTATTTTCATTGAATTCTTACAATAACTTTCTGGGGCGAAAAATATCCACATTTCACAGTGAAATAAAACAAGATTCTGGGAAGTTAAATTAAATGCCCAGGGCTGGGCGTGGTGGTTCACATCTGTAATCCCAGCACTCTGGGAGGCCGAGGCGGGTTGATCACTTGAGGTCAGAAGCTCAAGATCAACCTGCCCAACATAGTGAAACCCCGTCTCCTCTAAAAACACAAAAAATTAGCCGGGAGTGGTGGCGGGCGCCTGTAGTCCCAGCTCCTTGGGAGGCTGAGGCAGGAGAACGGCGTGAACCCGGGAGGCGAAGCTTGCAGTGAGCTGACACCGCGCCACTGCACTCCAGCCTGGGCGACAGAGCGAGACTCCGTCTAAAAAAAAAAAAAAAAAAAAAAAAAAAAAAAAAAAAAAAAAAAAAAACCTAGCCAGGTGTGGTGGCATGTGCCTGTCATCTCAGTTACTTACTCAGGAGGCTGAGGCAGGAGGATTACTTGAACCGGAGAGGCGGAGGTTGCAGTGAGCTGAGATTGCACCACTGCACTCCAGCCTGGGTGAGACTCCATCAAAAAACAAAACAAAACAAAACAAACAAAAAACAAAACAAAAACAAACAAACAAACAAAAAATGCCAACAGCCTGGAACTGCTGAGTGCTAGAGTTGGGATTTAAACCCAGACCACCTTACTTCATGTGCATGCTTTGACTACTCCACTTCACTGCCTTCTCCAGAGGTTTTCTCCCCAAAGAATCTTTGCTTTTGTGCATAGCTCTTAGTTCAGAGAGGCACTAAGGAAGAGAAAATGTCACATTTGCTTACCAAAGAAGTTATTGGGAAATCTAGCCAAATGGGTAAAGAAAGTATATCAGTCATGAGGAAAAGAAGAATTGGCAATGAAGGAAACTGGCCAATGTTATCTTCACACTTATCTCTCCGTGGGTCCCTGGCTTGCTGTGCCCTCTCCTCTTCCCACTCACTCTTTGCAC
The DNA here is from genome assembly GCF_024542745.1 of Macaca thibetana thibetana. Lineage (NCBI taxonomy): Eukaryota > Metazoa > Chordata > Mammalia > Primates > Cercopithecidae > Macaca > Macaca thibetana. The sequence goes on from NC_065585.1 coordinate 72,969,943, forward strand.
CTCTGAAGAAATCATCAGTAATATTCTTCAGACTCAATACTTGTTAAGTGCCTCTGTCTTGCAATTAATAATTTCTATGAACATTAATCACTGGATATCTGACATGCGTCAGTTCAAAGACTATGGCCCAAGTGTTTACCAGCCATTTCCATAAAACAGGTTTTACCTGAATAGTTGTCCTTAAATCCCTTAAAAATCACAGGGTGTACGTTTTTACCTGGTTTAATAGGCAAAGGACTATAGTTTTTGCTTCCTGATCCCAAATATCAATGAGCTTTCAAAGAAAGGCTCATAGCCATGGCTGTATCCATGCACAAAACTCCGAAGTTCTGTTTCTTCATAAGATCACTATAAGTTGGGAGCTTGAAACCTGAGACAGATTTTAAAGATCACTCTTCTCCTCCCTTTCTGTTTGACTACTTGTCTTCCTATTTTCGTCTTAATAATAATATTAGCTAATATTCCCTGAGTGTTATATTGTACCAGACCCTAAGCCTAGAGGCATGAGCTCTCAGAACAACCCTGTGGGATGGGTACGCTTGAAAAGATTGCCACTTAGAGACCTTCAGTCACTTACCCCAAAAGACACAGCAGCAAGTCAGTGGCAGCACCTTCGAATGGGCTTAGCATTTCACTCCAGAGCCTGCACTCCCAGTCACTCATGCTGCTGCTCCCCCTCAAAGGCTTTATACTTTCTAGCTTTCAGCATTTCTCCTTAGTCCTGGGAAGTATTGTTGGGGAGTATGGCTTTCACACCTGACATGAAAGGTAAAGGGCTTGGTGAGTAAAGTGAGAGAAGTGTGAGAACATTCCATGCAATCAGGGCAGCTACTTTGGTGGTTCTAAGGAAGTGAACTTTCAGCAGCCCTGTGGTCCGAAGTTCAGGGAAGAGGTGAACGCAGGAAAGGAAAGGGGAGGCGAGGCTATGGGGTGGGGTTGGACCTAGAGTCATTCATGTTGGCTCCTCCTGTGGACTACGTTTCTCAACCCTTTAAAGCGAGAATCAACCATTCAATCTGCACTTGAAAAAGGTTTTGCAATGAGCCATTCATTTTATGTATTCATTCAGCATGCATCTTGACCCAGCAATTAGATACAGGGTACCATGCTTAACATGAGAAATACCAAAAGGAATAGAATGTGTGCCCGACATAAACGAGCTGTCACCCAAGCAAGGATGGTGAACGGAAGGGCAATGTAAAGTGACAACAAACAGCATGGCTTAGAGAAGGAAAGGAAATGGGTTGACATCCACAACCCACACACACAAGCTGCATAATCACAGGCAAACCAGGTAACTCCCCTAACCCTCAGTTTCCACATCTATACAATTTCACACTTAATGAATGGGGGGAGCGGAAATAATGCTTATGAGATATATCACAGAGTTCCTATCATGGTATCCAAAGTCAATAGTGTTATAGTCATTATGTCAAGAAACAGTTGTCTTTTATTATAAGCCGTATAATGGAGGCACATTCTATCATGGAAAACAAATTCTGTGATGATAAGGAAGATGTCCCAAAGCATCAAAAGATTTGATACAAGATGTAAATAATTACATGTTTGACAGGCAAACAAGATGGGAAGCGAGAGTCATTCTAGACAAAAGCAATAGCTTCTGCAAAGGCAGAAGGATTGAAGAAAGCGATTGTGTTGTGCTCAAGGGTCGGCAATTTGGGGGAAGCAGTGTGAAAAAATGGAGAGGGAGCCTGCAGCAGGACCTCGTGAGACCTGTGGTCCTCGCTGAGAAGTCTCTTTCCTAGCAAGTCCCTGGAAGTCACAGAATGGATAAAGTTGCAATAGTATTTGCTACACTTCAAAAATTTGATGGAAATAATTTTAGGTTAACAAAGAAGATTTATAAAACCACAAAGATTGTTATTTTCCAAAAGGAAAGCACCCTATGGCAACAAGCTTTGACTGTTTGCCAAAGGATAAAATATTTTCCATGGTGAGAGAAAGGAGAAGGCTGAAGGCTAAATGATCATTCTTCTAAATATATCAATTCATTGCATTCTTCCTGTATTAATTGTATGCTCTTTCTCCTGTTGATTTCTTACACCCAAAACAAGAGAAAAATTTAAACCTCAGCAAGCAAAACAAGAATGACATTTGATGCACTGTGCCACTTTCCTGAGTTGCCTTTGGAAAGGGATGTGGCGGTGAGCCCAGTGAAAGTTGTTCTGGCTGAACCACTCATAGATTTTTTTTTTTTTAATGAAATCCACAAAGATCTTAACACTCACAGTGTTTCTACTGTTGTTACTCCCTAATGCCAATAGCTTTGGATTTTAAATGACTTGTAAATGAAATACCAATTTGGGATGCCAAAAAATAATCCTGTGAGTGCAATGTAACATTTATTCCTGGTACAAAGTGACCTCCCACTAAGGAATACGAGTCGCTTCGATGTTCTTGCAGTGTTGGCATGAAAAAGGGGCAGATTGATGGCTACTGTTGTTTATCAGTACTAGAATCCATTTTGGTTGGAAGATGTAAGAGGAAATCACTGAAAAATATAAAAGAGTGAATAAATCAAAATGGGGTTTTCTTGTTGAATTTTCAGCTTAAATCTGGATATATCCAACACTTTTTTTTGCACTAAGTGTATGTTGTTTAGCCCTTATTAAAACTTTCTGAAATATGGAAGGCTAGCCTTGTGAATTCCATGCAAGGAGCACGAGTGAGTTGTACAGTACTTTAGGGTCTTTTTAATAGACCCAAATGATGAAATGCTCATTCTACCCAGCTGCAGACCTAAATGGTGGAAGTGTGGCAATCAGCCTGCCTGTGCTTTCCAAGACAGGCCCAGATGTTCTTATTACTTGCTTTTGATGCAATTACGATGAAGATTAAGATGAGAACTTCATGTGCTGAGCAGTTACCACGTGCCTGGTCTTGTGCTTGGGTGCTTTACATATATGTCATTTAAGCCAGACAACAGTCCTGCCATGGGAACTTGTCTCATATTTTGGTTCTTTCTTCTGAGAGGAGAGTACGAGAAACACTCTGGCTGGTGGTTCTGACCTCTCATTAAATGAGATTTAGGCTGTCAAGGAGTCACTATTTAAAAGGGTTATTTTTGAGACACATGAAAGTCATCTTATTACCTTAACCCACCAAAATTAATCTCCAGATTCTGCCTTTAGATCTAAGGCAATAACCTTAGCACTTAATGAGTAAATGTTGTACTTAAATCCTTACAATCTTATTTTTTTGCGGCACATGTGATACACGAGTTGTTTTTGAAATCGACAAAGAGTTGTAAGAGCTTATTTCTGACAGCAGAGGGCAGCCTATGCCTGTGAAAGCAATAAGACCACCCCCAACCCCCCCACCAACCCCCTGGCAACCCCACAGATCTAGAAAATATGCGAATCTTCACCCCCTTCTTTTTGTTACATTTTTCTGAAAACTCATTATCTAAATTTAAAATCGTGTTGTTAGATGAGTCTTGGTAGAAAATAATCTTGAAATCAAGATTATCTTTGATAAAATAAAGCCTGCTGTGAAACTTTAGACATGGTCATTCCCCTGGAGAATTATTCTATTAGAGAATAATACATTCTATTTATTTTATTTTTTGCCATATACTTTTTTAAATTATAAAAAACATCAAACATATTTTAAAAAACACAAAAGACATTAAAACAGATAAAGAAGAGTACCCATCACTTACAAATATGAAAACAAATTGTATTAGATTTTAATTTGCATTAAACTGGAAAACTTGCCTTATTTACTAGCAAAATCTGATTGAAAGGGGTAAATGAAAGAGGCACGAACTACATATCAAAAGCTTGCAGTTGTCATCTTTTGCTGCTAACTCGTTGAAAGGTCTTGAAAACATTGCTTTAACTGCATAATAAAGAACATTGTTGAATCAGACAAGATACATTTTTAAACTGGATTCTGTCTGCTCCTTGCTTTATGTACCTTGGAGAAGTTACTAAACGGCAGCTCTCAGATTTCTCATGTATGGAATGTGGATTAACAACCTTGCCCACTTCATAGGGTGATAAGGATTCCAGGTGAATCACCATAAAGCATTGATCACAGTATCCGTCATTTTATGAGTGTACCGGGGTAATAGGAATGCCTTGGGCTTCCTTCAGCTTCTTCATGGTTGAAATGAGGGAGGCAGAGGAAATCTCTAAGTTCATTCTCAATTAAAATGCTGAATTTTATATGTGTCTAAACTTTTATTGTTAATACCCATATTGATCTAGAGATACTGAATCAGAGAATCCTATACTTTAGATGTCAGACACTGAAACAGACATTGATGGCAGATGATATAAACCTGCCTTCCTTTTCTGGTTGGTAGTAAAATATCTCTATAGCCAAAAGCTGACGGCTTTAACTATATCATGTTCTTCCATGTATTTCCCCGCAGTTCTTTTATAAGTAAGGGCTATATTATATTTCTCTGTACAATTAAATTCCATCAGAATCATTTATTGGGTGCCTAAAATGTATAAGGCATTTGTTAGCCATTGGAGGGGAAAGATGAATGAGAAACAAATTTTCCCCGTAATGAGATTATCACCTGGTAGAGGAGAATATGATATGATAACAAATAACCAAAATGTAAGAAAGCATGTGGTGATGAGTGCTGTAAGTAAAATTTACTCTGAGAGGACAGAGAAAAATACTAATTAAGAGTCTGTATAAACAAGCCTTCAAAGGCGTGTGGGATTTGGATAGGATGAGATGAGGTGCGAATAGGGGGTTGAGGAGAAACATTCTAGACAGAGAGAAGGTTTCAAACACTGGCAAGGCCATGTTTGTCATCTGGACTGGATAAAACAGTTTTAGAACACGACGTGGCAGGAGAAAGGACTGAAGAGATAAAGGGCTAAATTGTGAAGGGTTTTGAATGCCAAGTTTAGGACTTTAGGCTTTATGAGGAGTAACAAGAACAGTGGGACAAGGCAAGATGAGAACAGTGCTTTAAAGGGCAGTGTATGGAATGAACTGGTGGTGGAAAGAAACTAGGGATGGGGGATTGTGTCAGTGGGTGACCTCAGTAGTCTATACAAAGGTGTGACAGACCTGAATGAAGACCCTGGTGGTAGAAAGAGGGTATAGATGTGAGAGAAGTTAGAGGATGAATCATTCATTCATTCCAACTTTATGAAACACCTGCTCTGACCAGGTGCCAGCCTTATATGGAGAAATCAAAGGGAAGTCCAAGATCCCTGCTTAAGGGTAGGTGGGCGTATAATTTAATCACGACTTAGATCTGCAAGGATACATGTCATGGTGGTGGGAAGGGGTGGCTAATGAGGAAACAGGAAAAGTGGAAGGCACTAATGCCATTAATAGAGAATGCCAATGTCAGAAAAGAGGAAAATTTAAGGGTGAAGGGTGAGATAATTTTGGAATGGAATTCGGTATCTAAACCTCAGTTAGTAGGTGAATGAACACATGTGTAAGAATAAAAGAACACACGAACACATGAATGAAAGAACAGAGGAATGGGAACTTTGCCACCCTCCCTGATTTTGGGTACCCAAATATTCTTCTTTTGTAATGAAATCTCTCTAACTGAGCAAATCAGTCGCTGAACATTCTAAAACATTTTTATAATGAGGAGTAAAGAAAGGAGGAAAACAAGATTGTGGCTGAGGTGTTAAGTCTATAGACCTGTATAGCAAAGAGATGCTAAATTATGTTTTACTTCTGATGCTGTGCTAAAACTGTGTGTCTGTATGTGTGTGAGAGAGGGCAAAAGAGACAGAGAGACTTCATGTTGGACTACTTTACTGAACCATTTGATTTGTAATTAGAGCATTTCTCCCTGTAAAATATTTTTAAAATCACATTTGTTTTGTTATAGCACTCTTGAATTTTGATATTCATCAATGTGGGTTTTCCCTCAAGAGAGCCCTAGAGGTCAAGAACGAAGAATTTTGCCACATACAACAAATTCACCTCGTCTGAGCAAACTGAAGGCCTTGAGGATTGAATCGAATGTGTCAACAGACATGGACTATGATGTTCGCATTTGGGAACTCAGGATCTCGGGACTCCATGGTTGCCCACTGTGCCCTCAGAAGACCTTTCAAAGAGCAAGCCTGACCCCTCTACCATGGATCTTTGAGCATCAGCATGGACTTCAAGGCTGTTTCTCTCAGAATCACTCAGGCTGTGATGTGGTGGCATTGGCGGAGCCCAGTCAAGGCACTGACAGCCTAAGGGGAAGCCACTCGTGGCTGTGAAGCTTCCAGTAGTGGCGAAATATTTGGCATCATTCAAGTCATGTCCTGATGGTCTTGTTTGGAGACTACAGTGTTTTACACCATAATTTGTTTTTAAATGAAAGACCTGCAGAGTCAACTCACCTAAATGTCCATCCCAGAGAGAAGCTAAAGGTGAGGCTGCTGCGCCAGATGGCAGCCGTGGGGAGTGATCCTGTCACAGCATGTTGCACTGGGAACAGGATTCTCTGGCCACCTCTGGGGTACAGATGTTTATTCCAGGAGAAGAGGACATGGGACAAGAGGCCTCTATAGAACCTTGCTCTTTCAGTTGTGAAAATGGGCGGTTATTACTCCTCTCTTACCTTCTTCTGGAATGAGATTAAGATCCAGACCATTCTGGAGCCGGGCCTTCTGTTTATGTAGCATTGAGTGTGCAGGGTTGAAGCCAAAGGGATCTCCAACTGCAGTCTGTAGCCACAGTTCCAGTCTTCGTCCATGAATCTCACTTCTGCCATATTTTGTTGGACATAGATCTCTGGCTTGTCATTAAACATATGAGGCATTCCCATTACTGTCACAGTGGCCGACAGAGACCACACATTCTAATGATGGACACCATTACTTTTATAAAGGCATGAAATTTTGCCTCCATGGTACACAGTAAGCTATACCTAGTTCCAGCAATGATCTCTATTTTGAGTAAGAAACACCTAGGTTCCAGATCATTCTGCCACCAGATTATCAATGTTGTCCAGAGTAAGCCATGTGATCTCTGTGGGCTTCTGTCTCTTCATTCATAATGAGATGGTTAGGATAGATGAGTTTTTCAAAGTGTGCTTCACAGACAACCTGTGTTACAAGTTTACAAAGTTTTTTACAAGGTAGACTTCCAGGCCCCATTCTGATAGCTCGTCAGGATATCTAGAAGTGTGCTGGGAAACATGTCAGGCCTTTCTTGATACAAACAACCTATGGAGAGCCTTGGACAGGCTGGTCTCTGAGGTTCCCTGCACTAACCTATTAATAAAGCAGATTTGACCAGAGACAAAAATGCAAAAGTAATCTTGGACAGGCTTTGGTTCTCCCTACTCTCTTGGGGAGATCACCCCACAGTGATATTTGCCATACTATATCCTCTACGTCACTATCATTTCCCTCATCCTATATATTCCCAATGTCTAAAGCCCAGTTTCTTGGAGCTTACTCTCTTTTCTTGCCCCCACTAAGTCTAACCAGCCTTGGTTTCAATGATTTCCTCGCTCTCTGCATCTGCCAATATGTGCAGAGGTCAACTCACTAGAATCGTTTTGGAAACTTACAGAGGTTTATGGAGATAGAAGATTTTCATGTGGAAATTTATCCACTTCAGAATTCCAGTGGAGAGACAGCCAGGTGAGAGTGCCCTTAAGCTAGAACCCTAACTCTCTCCAGAAGAAATGTGAGTTTTCTAGAGACAATGACTAGTCCAGGAAAATGATTCCTCTTGGGGAATCTACGACCTAGCTGGAGGTGGGGAGGGCAACATCTTGGCAGATGAGTAGGGTAACTATTTTTTAGAAGATGTGACTTTTTGAGGTTTCGGAAATCTTATCAATCAGTAGATGTTTCCACACAAGGTTTTATAGAGAAGAGATTCGAGTAAAATACCTTGAACCTTGTGAAGAAACTCAAAACGCCTAGAGAACAATCCAAATCTTTAACAATGTTTCCTAAATGCCTCAGCTTTGATGCATGTGGAAGCATGGGGATTTCCAGTATTCTAACTAAACATCTTTTCCAAGTGTGCAATTCTCACCTGTTGCTTTTTTTTTTTTTTTTCAGAGTTTTGCAGACTGCAAGACTCTTGTGCTAGAGATTATCTCTTCTTGTTTCACAAAGATGTGGGACTTGATTATAAGAGTGAAACATTCACTCTGGAATTCTCTGCTGAGGTTCCCTTTTAAGTTGCCCAAGGCATTCAATACAATCCTACTAATTTAAGAGAACTCAAAGGATCCTGGTGAGCATCCCAGTCACCAGGATCTTAAGATTATTTTCTGTTTACTTAAAGCAAAAACAAAATGATATGACTGTCTTAAAGTATGGACCCAGCCTGTTTGGTGAATGATGTTGGTAGGATTGGAATGAATTCATCCCACCCCTCTTGGGAAATGCTACTGGGATAACCATAGCTCGCAGGGTGTAAGAAGGACACACGTGAGCAGGTAACCGCAGGTCCAAGGAAATGCCTCTATTCATTTCATCCACTAAATGTATTGCATCAATAGCAACAGCAGCATCAATATAATAGCACAATATAAGCAACAGCTAACATTTATTGGGTGCTTGCTCTGAACTAAGTTTTAATGCATCTAACCTCATCTAATATCATTTAATAGTGGATACTTTTTATTTATTCATGTGTACAAAGGGAGAAGCTGAAATTTAGAGAAATTCAATAACATCTAAAATCAACCAGCTATTTAATAAGTGATGGAGGTAGAACTCAAACCCAGAGTCCATGCTCTTAAAATAGTAGGAAGTACAGTTAACCCAAATCCCACTACTCAGAAGTCACTATTTGTAACCTTGCTGCTATGTGGATTTCCAGAGTTTCCCCTATGAATTTTATAGAAAAAAATTATTATTATATGTACAGATACATATATGTATCTGTACATATCTTTTGTAATCTTTTTAATTGGAAAAAGAGCCTAGAAATATTTCTATGTAAGCAGTTTTGATGGCAGATGGTATTACAGTCTGGCCACTCCAAGTCTGCCCAAGTCTAGGCAGCACAGTGCTTATCCAGCGCGATGCCTGCAGAACCCGAGGCCATGGTTTTGGAAGGGCACAGCCAGGCGCCCAAGCGGATACCGAGACCAGGAAGTCCGACGGCCTTGAAACCTATTCCAGCACATTCTCACATGCCTATGTTTTACAGACAAGGGTAATGAGCCCAAGAATTACCACCCTCGATTTTCAGAGGAGTGAAACATGAAGGGTTGTTTTCCAAGTAATGCGACGCCAGGGAGTTGGCTCAGCCATCAGCAACGCCAGGCCTTCACCAAGGCCCGCGCCACCCCCGCTCCTTCTCACCAGCAAATGTCGCGGTGTGCCCCAACCCCAGGAAATCCGTCCTCCTATAGGATGTGTAACTGCAAGAGCAAAGGAGACTTTGTTGGCTTGTGGTTTCCTCGGCTCTCAGAATGTTGAGCACGGCCTGTGCGCTGGCAGCCGCAGAGCTCAGGAGAAACTGCGGCGGGTGGAATTGATTAGTTCCTGTTGGTCCCCTTCTTCCGCCAATATCAGTACCTGTCTCCTGATGAATAGGCACAGGAACACACTCCAAACACAGTGTTCTCAACAGCAGGCAATAAAAATGTGCCTTGACCCACTGAAATAAATTGCACCAAATGGAGCTATTGTTTCCATTTATTATTTATTAGTCATGTCCTGTGGAATGGTTAGTGGAATAAATAAATACGTTTTTTTCCAGTGGAAAATAAATGTACCTGCAGAGAAGAGTAACTCCAAAGTCTGATGGAATCACAATCACAGAACAACTCTTCTTCCCAGATGGGACCAAATTTAATCATCTCTACCCTGAGCAAAATCCCCTTTGAAAGTTAACATATTTCCTTTGTCATTCAATCTTTCTTCTCTCAGTCCATACCTCAAATTGTTTCTCTCTTCTGTCCCTTCCCCTTCTGGCCACCACAACATGGCTCTCCAACAGCCCCTGCCAGATGCCACAGCTAAAGAAGCATCAGAAGGCCAGATAGGTTCTAAGGATGCTGAGTGGTCCAGGAATGGGTTTTGAATTGATTTTAAAGGATGGCCCCTCAATACAATATTTTGTTTGAAGTAGGAGGAAATGTGTCAGTTAACGACGAGTTATTTATTCAGAGTCACTATGTTATTAAGATGTCTGAAAAGCATATTGAGAATTTGATTAATCTGTTTCACCCCTAAAGATGACCTGGAAGAATACGGAATAATTTATATTTATTATCACCTAGCATACATTGTTCTTGAAATTGAGTAGATATAAATAGTAGTATTAAAGATTAATCAAGTGGTAAAAAAACAAAACAAAACAAAACAAAAACCTCTTTAAGCATAGAAGACTCTGCATTGAGGAAAGACTCATTAGTTTCCCAAGTCATTTTGCAATTAAAATAGCTCATGCAATGCCATTTGCCCTGTTCTATTTTATTTTATGATTATAAGAATCAGAAGTACCTTAAAAATGTAGGTGTTTGTTAAGTGGTGGCCTCCCCCATGAGGCTAGTGGAATAATGCTTAGCTGCCTCCTAAGGTCCATAGAGCTTCTATTGACTTTAGTAACAAACTGTTTTTAGGCCAAGTGAGATTTCTAAAGGATTGCCAGCCCCCTGCTTAAACATGTCAGTGTCTCAGTTTGGCCATGAGGATAAAGTACAAACAGAGCATGGCTTAAAGCAGGGATGCTCAAACTTTTGGCTTCCCTGGGCCACATTGGGAGAATAATTGCCTCTGGCCACACATAAAATACACTAACACTAATGATAGCTGAAGGGCTAAAAAAGTCAGGGCCACATTCAAAGCCATGCTTGGCTTAAAGCGTTCATCTCCATCTGGCCCCAGGTTATCTGTCCTGCTACTTCCCCTCACTCTCTGCTCTCCAGCCAGACCATAAACTATCATGGATCTCCTGACCACTGGGTTTGCAACCATGCCTGGGCTCAAGCACAGGCTGGCCCTCCCGCCTGCACCCTGCAGTCTCTCACTCCACCCCCCAGCCTACTTATTCTTGGGTCTTCACTGAGAAGTCACTTCCTAACACATGCCTTTCCTGACCACAGTAGGTTCTCCTGTATGGCACTCCCTTGGCACCCTGAGGCTCCATCAGTTGTAGTTACTGTAATACCTGTCAAAGTGCCACCTCCCCTCATTCTCTGGCCACCTCTCTCTACAGCGACTGCTCTGCTTCACTTTTAGCTCCACTTCTGGTCATTATTTCCTGCAACCCTGGACCACTCTTCCCTATGGCAGATGCCTCTCACTTGCATGGGCACTAGGGGAGTGGGAAACCATGGGATGCGGTGTAATTCTTTATTCCCCACATAGAAGGGTACATGAGAGTATTTGAATTTATGAAGAATTTACAGAGGTGTTAGAGGGTTATCTCACAGTAACAGAAACAATTTGTAAATCCAATGATTGAACATCCCTGGACTAAAAGTCCTTTGGCCTCCAACCCTTGCTGGAAATGTCTCACTTTTCTCTCTGAAGGCTCCAGTCTCCTTTCATGGAGTCGGCCTGCTTTCTCTCATTGTCTCTTCCTCATTGTCTTCCTTTCCCTTTTGAAATCCCAGTTTCTTTTTTTCTTTTATTTTAAAAGGATGTCTTGCTAGTCAGAGTGATCCTTTTCAAACACAAGTTGTGATTCCATCTACTCAAAACTCCCTATCTCACTCAGCATAAAAGTCAAATCCTTACAGGCTGGTGAGTTCCAAGCACAGGGAGTTATTACCTCTCAGACCTCACCTTCCACACCTCCCTACATTACTCCTTCTACTCTAGATACCAGTCTACCTGCTATTCTAAGAGCTGAAGGCTTGGATCCATTTTAGATGTTTGGACTGGTTGGTACCTTTTCCTGAAACACCGTTTGTAAAATGGCTGTAGAACTCATTTCCCCACATCCTGCATGGCTTTCCTCAAATGTCTCCTTTTTGGTGAGTCCTACCCTAACCATCCTTAATGAACACACACACATACGTACACTTCCAGGATTCTCGCCCTCGAAATTATTGTCTATGGTCATCTGTCTCCCTCCACTAGACTGTAAGCTCCATGGGAGCAAGATGTTGGGATCTGTTTATTGATAGGTCCCAAGGGCTAGGAGAGTCTAGAACATAGTAGGCTCTCGTTGAAATACGTGTCAATGAATAGGCTCCTGCTAGCTCATTCCTCTTTTCTCTCTTCACCCTTAAGGTGTTTTTTCTAAATAAAGACAGTTCTGGCCCTAAGTGTATTAGCTAATAACTTTGTGTATCTTTCACAGCCTATTCTATTGAAATTGCCCGTTTGCTCACTTATAATCTTCACTACACTGCCTTTAAGTTCTTTGAGGTTTGGGAACTACAGATTTTATTCATTGCGAGAGAGCATCTCAATAATGCTTTGCTTGGTTTATAACAGATCTCACAAAAAAGTTAAGCAAATAAATATCAGTGCTTGATAACTGTATGATGCTTTATTAGTATACAGAGAACTTTAATCCTCCCACAGGGGAATAATATCATTCCCATTTTAAAACTAAGGAAATCAAAGCCCAGTGAATTACAATAATTAATCCAAGGTCATGCAGTAAGGAGCAACCTGGAACTTTTTGCCTCTAAATCTATTTTTTTTCCCATGACGTTGCATTGCTTCCCCATTCTTGCACTCATTATGTTCCAGGTACTCTGACTCTATTTGTTGCTATATTGAAAAATGCTAGGAGGAATGGTTTGTTAAGTCCACTAGAGTAAACATCAGAAACTTTAGGCAAGTGTATTAGACAAATCATGTAACCATATGTCCTGGGGCAGGTGTGTATGACGTTGTCTCTGATGTTGGGCTAATGCCTGTTAACCCTGAGCATGAGGCCGCGATCCCTGAACTTCCTATCTCATAAACTTTGACTCTTGGTCAATATCTAGCAATTGCTCATCAAAAATTTACTGCATGTGGGGGAGGTGTACAACAGCAGGCACTTTCACATTAACAAAAAATATGTTAGTTTATCTGACTTTGGGGGGATTGGGTGTCATTTCTAAGACTTTTCCTACTTTTAAACAATATTATCTGATACCATAAATACTTCTTTCTATAAATACATTCATTTCATTTCAATATTCCTTTTGCTTTTTTCTTCAGATATGTTAAAGAAAATTTCAATCACGTTTTCTTATTTATTTACACTTTGCAGATCAACATACTACTTTTTCATGGTTCCTTGGTATCCAAGTGACATCCTCAAGACTGTACCAGGCAGTGACAGAATCAGGATTCCAAGACATAAACACTGAACATTTAACCATGGCCCTTAAGAAACAGCTATTTGGAGTGTTAACTTCATGGGAGTTAGTTGACTTCTGCTTGGAGATTTTTCTCTGCACTATCCAATACTACCAAAATGTTCATTTTATTTCCCTGGCTTGAAGTAGGAATCAAAGCAGTAATTTTCATTTCTAAGACAAGAGCAGGATTTTAAAACATGGATTTAATTATAGAATTAGCAATTACCAGCACTGCTCATTTTAGTGTTTGTTTATTTGATGTGTCATTCACATTTAAGCCCTACAGTTATTAAAGGTAGACAAACCTTTTGTGTGTGTCTTCTTGAAGCACCCAACCCATAGAAGTGAATTATACAGTGCAGATTCGAGCTGAGAAGTTTATTCTCCAAAGCATACTTAGGTATTGACATTATAATTATAGGATTTATTGATTGCTGAATGTTTCCTATGTTCTCCAAATTGGATCATTTATGGAAAATAACAGCAAATTTCTTCTCAATTGCTGTGAAATCTTTCAAATATTGGCCCACTTTTCTTTATGAGTGCAAAGATATAACCCACGCCAATGTCTTTGTATATGTTGGTGGGAACTATGAAAGGGAATTGGTTGTCTTAATGCAACAGAGAGGGTGAGAGATAACACTAGAACGAGTGGTAGGAAAGTGAGCAGAACAGAATCTAGCATGAGGAGACTAGGAAGGAAAGTCCCGAGATGCCATCAGTCAACCGCATGGGCTGATGAAATGGCTCCTGGGGTGGGACAAACAAACCATTTAGTTGCAAAGACAGGGCCACATACACCAACCATTTCTTTGATCATGCCATTCATTTTGTCTACCACAAATTGCTGCAAACTCACACATAAAACTGCAATGAGTCTACTATGTAGACATAGTCTCAGTTATTTTATCCTGTAATAACCTTTGAATGCCTCTTAAACAAAATAAACGCTCATGGATATATTTGAATAATTATAGATGCTTTATGAATAGAAAAATTATTTTTAAAATATTGAGTTAAATAGTTTAATGGAGCGTAGGTATTTTGCCCACATGTTAATTATACCCCATGCTAAAGATGCATCGGAAGATAGTTTGCCAGATGCATGAAATATCTCATGGGGCCAACAATATTTATTTTTCTGAAGATTCTTGGGCTCCATTTTATCTCTCAAGATAGTTCTATAAATCTGATGGCAATTTTACTATATCAAGTATATGAAGCTGTTAAATAAATGTAAGGAAAAGATAGGATATTTAAATTTTCATGTCAATGTAAACAACTGAGTGCGTCATAGCAAAGACAACTTTACATCAGTGTGAATGCCAACACATGGAAGCAATTAATATAAATATTTTCAGAGAGAAATAAAAGCATATCTATGGCCATTGCTGAAATGCATTAAACAAGATGAACTTTTTGGAGAAAGTGAAAAAATAATATTTGCTAAAAAAATACAAGCTTTTGGCTGTCGTACAGCAATGTGTAATACTAGTGTTTCCTAGTTTCCAGTCTTTCAAACGTCTTTATACATGAGCACCTTGGAAACAGCGGATTCCTATTCAAATCACCTTAAATTCAAGGACTGCATTAATGTTGGTTGGCCTCCTTGAAGAATTTTCCTAGAATGATTGTGCTGTCTGGAATGTTATTTATTTGTTTTCAAAATGAAGATAAAAGAATTCAGAGCTGGATATGGATCACACAGTACATATGACTTTTAAGAAATTATTTGCTGAAAAGTTATTCACATTCCAAAAAAAGCAGAATTGCCCCCACCCCATTTCTTTTACTCCTTAAGCCCCAAATGACCTAAGCTTAAAGATACTTGAAAAATAAAGGTCTCCAGAGGATACGCAACGTGTGGAATGAATTAACAGGAACCACAATGGCACTAAAGTTAATAATTATATAGTAAAAGAATGAAAAGTTGGCATGCTTCTGGAGTTAACATAACAAATAGAGAATATGTAGGGAACACTCTTTGCCAAATTTAGGATGAACTCAAAAACAGGAAAACTGAACTAGAATTGTACCTATTTTGTATATTTGAGGAAAGGTCTGAATATATATATATAAAATATATAAGTCACAAAAGCTGTTGAACATTAAATGGCCCTTAGAAAGTAATATACTTATGATTCAAATGTAAATGAATCAGAAACATATGGATTAGATTTCCCTTAAATGTATTCAAATATTGAGGGGGGTGACACTTGGCAAATGTATTGGAAGCTTTTCAAAACTGCGATGTCTAAATGTATACTTGAAAACTTTTAGGAAGCCTAGATTCTCCCAAAACTCAGGGATTGGCTTAGGCAGGTAGATTCTATAGTCAAAGAAGATTTAAACCATTTCTTTGGCAATGGAAGCCTGTGCCTTCATGTAAGAATCATTTACCAACACTCAACTTGAAATCTGGAGATTCATCTGTAAAGCAAAAAATTAAAAATCTCATCTCTAAGCGGATACAGCAAAACCAGTTTTTGACATTAAACTCTGAATACCTGATTATGCATGGACTTTTCCAAAATGTAACATACTTTCAGGCTTTTGATAGACCTAGTGAGCTATTGGATTACTCTGCACTATGCAGTCACTTCGGGTAGGATTGAAAGTATTCACTGATCTGTAATGCACGGACCCCATATTCAGAAGAAACACTGGTGTCTCGTCTCATAGTTGTTGAATGTTGTCCTAACAGGAGCAATCATTTTAGAAGAATAAGTTCAATAAAGATAAATGAAATACCCTTTGAAACTCTGGAAATAAAGTTGTGTAGAAGCTGTCAGTTTCCTGCAGTGACTCATTTTGTTAGACTCATGGCACTGTGGCTAGGACACGATTTGAACCAGCAAGTTGTGCCCCTGATTCATGTTCTGGATTTCATTCAAACTCCACCCACTGTCCATGAATTCCTGACCCTCATCACAAGGTGGTCCAGGCAAGACTGTGAGGGGTCAGAGCACATTCAGCCCCGTTGCCAGAAAAATGAATCAAGATTTATGGGCCACAACCACAATATAAAGGACAGATTATTATTTATGTAAGTCTGTGATTATCTGTTTTGGCCCTCATTTCACTACAAGATCTTTTAACTTATTTCTTGATGATGCTGGCATTCATAGGAATTCTTTCCCAATCAACTCACTTTTATTTTATCTGGCATGAAACAATAAGGCTTATTAGAGTGTTCACTGTATCATGACTTTATATGCATTTATTTTGTTTTTTCATATCTGCAGAAACTGTCAAAATTGAGGCTCTTGTCTGACTTTCAGGAAAATATGTGTATCTTCGTGTATGAGTAAATACAGGATTCTAATATTTTCTTTTAAAATATTCATGGTTGTTTGAATTGTTCAGATTTATTTTTAGGCTTTCTTCTTCACTGGAAGAAATTCTCCCCAAAGAAATTTTGCTCTGTATTTTCTCCATGACAGATGAGAGACTAAGTCTTTATAAATCAATGGTGAAACGCCTTCCCCAAAACAGCAAAAAAAAAAAAACAACTATAAGAAGCTTGGAGGTGAGACAACCAATTTTAGGGCTGCATAAATCAGCTTTGTAAATATAAAACTCTTCCTTGACATCTAATGATAACTCTATGTAGAGAAAAATTAACACAGGATAACTTTATTTTGAGGACCTATTGCTTGTTTCTTGTTGGGGAGAATATCAATTTCTGGGACTTAACATTGAGATGTCAAAATGAGGAAAAAAGTTTTTAAAACTCCATCTCAAAATAAAAGACAGCTGTATTTATGTATTATTAAAATATATACCTAATAGATGAACACATTTGTGGGGTACATGTGCTGTTTTAATACATTCATATAATTTATAAAAATCAAATATGTATAATTGAGATATTCTTTACTTAAATATTTTTCTTTATACTAAAAACATTTGAATTATTCTCTTCTAGCTATTTTGAAATATACTATAGAGTATTGTAAACTATAGTCACCCTACTGATCTATCAAACATTAGGTCTCATTTCTTCTATCAAACTGTATGTTTGTATCCATTAAGCAACCTATCTTCATCCTTTCTCCCCGCTACCCTTCCTGGCCTCTTTTAATGACACACATTATTCAAAACATCCAATCTCATGATAGGTATTATGTATTAAGTGCTAATATATATCTGATGCTTAGGAACTGCTTGATCTACAGGTCAACTATGAGGTTCTTGCACAACTTACTTAAACAATCTCTACCACAGTTACCTAAATTGTAATTGGATAATAATAGTACTACTTTATAAAGTAGTTTTGAGGATAAAATGAGGTAATGAATGTAAACTGTTTTATATAGTGCCTGTCTCACAGTAAATGTTCAACAACTGGGAACTCATGTTATCACTACAATGGCCCTCTTAAAAGAAGGTAGTCTTTGCGATACTAAAGTAACAAACTTCTCCAAGTGGCACCACTGCCAAATCTACTTGTCTCCAGAGTTTATGCTCTTCACTCCTAAGCTATGCTGTCTCCCTAGTGTGCATGCAAAAGTATCTGTTTAGAAATTTTCCTTCTTGTTTCCTACTATGTTGTTAATGTCTTCTGGGTTTTATTTACACAGAATCGAAAACATAATTTTTTGTTCTATTGGTAAGAACATGTGCTTATTCTTTCTCCTTGTTCCAAAGGTAAATATTCTAAAACTGGTGAGTCCTTATAATTATTTCACCCAAATATGATTCTATGTAAGTTTAAAATATTTCCAGTTAAATGTTCAGCTTAATATTTTAAGGTTGTGCCGTGGAGATCATGTTCTGCACCAGTGCAGATTTCAATGAAATGGACCATGCAATTTTATAATCATGCATGTATCTGATTTACCTGAAACCTCATTTAGTCTCTGTGGAAGCAGCAGCTAACATCTGGCTTTACTTTGAAAGTCCACAAAAGGGTCTTGTATGTGAGTCCACTATATAACGTCATCCTAGCCATAATCGAGCATACAAGAGGAAACTTAAGAGAGTCCTTTCATGGAAAATCTGTGTGGCTCTAATATTCACTTAGTGAAGATGCCTTCAGAGAAGGAGGTACAACTCTTTCAGTTTGGAAAAGAAATGTCAACTTAGAAAGGCACAGTGTTTTGAGCATACCCTCGATTCACTCTAGGGACCGTGGTTCTCCACTGGGTTTGAGAACAGTGTTGGTATTTTATTGTTTGCTTCCATGTGGTTCTGGCTGCTATGGGAACCACCACTTTGGTATTCTGATGGTCAGCACATCTGACTCACTTTGGGGAAAGGTATAGTAACACTGTGGCACACTTTCAGGAAAAAGCATGGAAAGCATAACAGAATCTATGGCCCCCTGAAAATAAAAGGAGACTGTCTGGCATCCAAATCAGGATAAACATGAGGACCTAGCTTGGCAGGGTGTAAAAGGAGCCCAGGGATGTGCATCTGGGTATTGGACTCTCCTCTGAGTGATGGTTTCTCTGTTCACACCCCCAGCCTCTTAACTACATTTTTAAACACAGGACATGACCCTAGACTGGGGTTCTCAACACTTCGCCTTATGTCATCTCGCCCCGCATCTTGAAAACAGTTGAGAAAAGTGTCCGGACTGTCCCATAACTGAGTCAACTACATTCCTTCCAGGGAGCTCAGCAGTGGCTATTTTGTGACCCACATCCCAGCTTGAGTTTATTTTCAATCTTGGCTCCTGCCCTGGCTCAACTTTGCACCTCTCAGAACGACACACAATCATGACATCGGCTTTTCCAGAAGACCTGGGAGCAGAGTTGCCCCTTTTCAATCTTTCTCCTAACATCCATGACTATTCAAATCCCTGGAAGCACAATTTTTAAATATGTACGCTCCCCTTTTTAGATGACAGGAAAAAGAAATGATATTTGAGGTACTGTTAATATTTTCTGATCTCATGGGTAATATTATTCAATAATAGAAGAAAATGTAAAGGCAATACTTTCAAAGACTTTATTACATAGAGGTAAAATGGATGAACAGAACAGCCCAGCATAACTAAATATGATCTATTGATTATTAGTTATATTTCAAGAGGAAAAAAAGAAATAGCTCTTAAATATGCTAGTCAAGAAATGAGGTTTCCAGTTTAGCCTGGGGTCATAAATTAACTATTTGCAGTGTCAATTGAGACCTTTTTGGCCACCACAAGCAAACCAGGCCCTTTTTGAAGCCATCAGATAAGAGCTAGCCCACTACGAGTTCAAGGATCAAGAAAGTCATTCCAACAGAAAGTTTCTCCCTGATAAATGAGCAGAGATGGAAAAGGCACTATGATATGAAGTCAGAGAGACTGAACTCTCTTAAGTCCACATTTAACATGAAACTCCAGCCCATTTGAACACTCCGGGATTTAGAGAAATATTTATATCAATAGCCATCTGCAAAGGAAAGGAATGCTTGAAAGACTGTAGTTTGGAGTTGGCTCTCTAACAAGCAACTCACAGAAATGGCTAAGTTACTTCTCTTATTTATTAATTTTGGAGAGCTTAGAAGCCTCCAGGAAAGACAGTGAAAACAAGCAAGGTATTGAAATTTCAACAATGGTTTGGATGATTTTCCAAAGTATCAAAACCTCATATTTCTATGTATCCATGTATGGATTGGGCAATTAGGGTTCAGACATGTCTGTTGGTTTTTTTGATAGCGTAAAAGAGTTTTCTTTCTAGTTTTGGATAAAAACAATTCAAAAATAAAACTGATAAACTTTAAGAGAGGCAATCTCTGTCTCATATGGGGTTCGAAGAGACTCCTTACTGACTTTCAACAGTCTTTGATTTGTTCCATTTCCCACTGAGTGTTGCAAACACTTTATTCATACTCTGCAGAGGAGCCCATCCCCTCAATAACCCTTGATGGTATCTGTGCTTTTCCATGGCCATTTCCTCTGCCCCCAATTATCTTCTTTTGCAGGCCCACCAGCACACTTCTCTCCATCTCTCAAGAGTCAGGAGCCCAGTTCCTGGATATATGGAGTTGAGTAGGAAGACTGAATGTAACCCAGGAAACATCACAAGAAAACAAAAGTCTGAGGCACTTCAACAGTCGAAGGAACTTAGTGCTTGTAACGTAAAAGTCTCCCTGATGCTCTACGCAAATTTGAAGGAAGGAAAGATTTCCAACTTCTGATCTAGGTCTTAAAAGGCCACACCGTAGTACATTTTTACTGGATTTAACATTTCCCAAATATGGCATCTGTCCTCCCCTATGGAGACAGACTTGGAGTTTGGATTGATTCACAAAGCAGACTAAGCAAATTCCCATACCCGCAGACCCCCAGAAAGGTTTTCCAAATGGAAGAGATAATTGCCATTGAATCTACTCCACTCTGAAAAGATTCAAGACGACCAGGCCACCTAAAGTTTCACCTGCAGTGGCCTATTTTGCTGGAGTATCGTTAGAAGAGATGGAATACATGCATACAAGCAAAAGAGCACATGCTGTGGAAAACAGTGTGGCAGTTCCTCAAAAAGTTAAACACAGGTTTATCAGATGACCCAGTACTTCCACTCCTAGGGATAAACAGGTATTCAAATTTGAATGTGGACGCCAATATTCAAACAACTATATACACATGCTCGTAACAGCATTATTCACCATAGCAGAAAGGTGGTAACAACTCAAATGTCCATCAGTGGATAAATGATGAATTGATAAACAAAATGAGGTATATCCCTACAATGGAGTGTCATTCAGTTATAAGAAAGAATGAAGTACTGATACATGCTGTAACACAGATGAACCTTGAAGATATGCTAAGTGGAAGAAACTGACACAAAAGAGCATATACTGTGTGACTCCTTTTGTTTAAAATATCCAGAATACACAAACCCATAGACACAAGTGGATTAGTGGTTGCCAAGGGCTGGAGGAAGTGGGCAATGTGGAATGACTGCTAATGGACATGAGATTTCCACTGGGGATGCTGATGCTTTAGAGCTAGATGGAGGTGATGGTTGCACACCTTTGAATATATTTACAAAACACTGATTTGTGCACTTTAAAATGGCTAATTAGATGAATTTTGCCTCATTTAAAACACACATACACATATACCCCTGAATGCCTCAGTTATATGCCCAGATACCTTCTTTGATTTCAATTCAGTGCCAAGACACGCAACTGTGAAAAAAAAAAAAAAAAAAAGAAAGACAAGAAAAAAGGAAAAGAAAAAAAGCATCTCCAAATGTATCTCCCAGCAACTCTGTTCCTGACTGATATCTTTGATGGACCTCTGGTGTATTTTTGTTCTTATTGCTGGGAGGGAAAATGTCTTAGATGGTCCACATGACAAGTTTTTTCAATAATCTCTAGTCAATTTCTCACACAATCTGAGTGAGAAAGAGTAATTTTAAAACGAAAAACAAGGTAAGGAAAAGTACTCTCTCGCAGCCTCCAACAGCTTTATTTAAATAAAAGTTGGTTCTCGTTGCATTTGGACTGCTTCTCTCATCCCAATTTTCATTTCAGGAAACTATTTGAGGCCAATCCTCAAATTCAGTCTTTGGCTCTGTTTCTCTTGGTTTAGTTAACAAAATAGAATAGTTTAACCTCTATTTTTTCTTTTAACAATTTTGCAGTTATTACACAGAGGCAAATATATTCGTCTCTACTGATGTTCTGCACAAGTTTTCTAATAGAGTTTTAAATAGCTTCATGTGTTCTGTAATTCTCATCAAAATATTAATCATAAACAAATTCATCTGCAAATAAATTTAAAGTGACTTAGCCCATCAGGGAGACGTACATGAATCCATCGTTCCTTGACAGTTTTCTCTGGACTAAACAATAGAAATTAATCTGTAGTTGGCAAGTACCAAGGGGTGACTATTCCCTCAAGGTCACTGTGTAGAACATTGTGGGCTTTGAGCTTTGGAGAATTACAAAGGCTTCCTTCCTGACAAGAGTGGATGTGGTGAAGGTGTCATTCATGAAGATGATACTGTTACCAGCCTGGAGGTAAAATAATAATTTGGAGTACTGTGTCTTTTGCCTGTGAGCAGATGTTTAAAGGTCAGGCTAAGGGCTACAGAATGACATGTCAACTTCCAGCCCACAGGGCTTCCTCTCATGCCATTTGAAATCCAACAACTTGTAAACTTGCAAATGGTGCATACCTTGGATGTCAAGTTTCTCATCACAGCAGCCTTTCCTGTTCTTTCAGGTTGATGCACTGTCACACACTGGTAAAAAGCAACGGTCTTTTATTGTACCCAAGCACATTGAAAAGGCAGTGATTAAACCTTGGCTGTTAACAGAATTATGATCTGTGAAATTAAAAAATATACCAGTTAGGCTCACAAATCACTTTAAGAATTCAAATCTCAGTGCGATGGAAGCCAAAGATCAATGTTACTCCCACTTTTGTTTAGTATGCAAAGAGATTTAGAAGTATTTGAGAAGAAACATTAGCCCATTTAGTGCATCATCTGCATAATATCTAATGCCAATATAGAATCACTTTGTGTATTGTGCTTACTGAAATTTCCATATTGCCCAGTTCCCCGTTGGAGCTGGCTGGATTCCCAGAATGCAGCACTGCTTATCACGGAAAAAACTGCAGCAAAGTGTTTCCATCTAGAAGAATCATCATTCTGGTGAAAGAGCAATTGTAAGCTTGTCAAAGTCTAAATTTCTCATCGTAACAAAACGCAAAACTTCCTGCAAAACGTTTTAGAAAGCTTCAAGCCTGAGATCATTATAAATGTAACATGTTGTAATATGTTTTCTGTAGCCACATTAAGATATGTTATGGGAGCAAACTAGCCTTGCCATTTAAATTTAAATTTAATTTAATATTTTAATTTTAATTT
Source organism: Macaca thibetana thibetana (assembly GCF_024542745.1). Classification (NCBI taxonomy): domain Eukaryota; kingdom Metazoa; phylum Chordata; class Mammalia; order Primates; family Cercopithecidae; genus Macaca; species Macaca thibetana. Next base: position 72,992,998 of record NC_065585.1, read on the forward strand.
AATATTAAGATATGCCACATATAATGTTCACTAGGGGAGGCAAAATATGTGAACTGCTTAACAACAACAACAACAGCAGCAACAACAAACCCCAATAAACCTTACTGCACATTTTACAGGACATTGTCACAATACTTTATCTCACTGGGTTCACTATGACAGCCGTATGGGATAAGTAGGACATTTCTTGTCCCCATTTCATAGATGAAGAACCTAAAGGGAGATATTCCTGAAGGCATAGCACACCAAACCTAGCCCCCTTTCCTCTTCCCCACAGCAACTCTGAACTCAGGTGGCATTCTTATAAGGTAATGAGTCCACCCCAAACAACAATGGTGGAAAACAGCTATCCAGTATAGACCTGTCGAGGGTCTTTTTGAGGTGATGCTTTTTCCAGGAAAGAAGAGGATGGTTTTACTCTTCCCCTCTTTCCTTTTTTTTGAGATGGAGTCTTGCTCTCTTGCCCAGGCTGGAGTGCAGTGGCACGATCTCGGCTCACTGAAACCTCTGCTTCCTGGGTTCAAGCGATTCTCCTGCCTCAGCCTCCTGAGTAGCTGGGACTACAGGCACGTGCCACCAAGCCTGCCTAATTTTTTTTTATGTTTTTAGTAAAGACGGGGTTTCACTGTGTTAGCCAAGATGGTCTCTATCTCCTGGCCTTGTGATCCGCCTGCCTCGGCCTCCCGAAGTGCTGGGATTAAAGATGTGAGCCACTGTGCCTGGCGTCCTCTTTCCTGTTTCACAAGCAGTGTTGTGCATTTTGCTTTCAAGTTAAACAGTAATACCTGGAAATGCTTTGAAATGTTTAGAAAATAATGGCATGTTTTAGAAATAATCAGTGTGGTTTCAATTACTATAATCATGAGAATAAGTGTGGTTGGGAGACCTCTGAGTTTGCTTTGCAGTTCATTTTCAACCAATAGAAAATGCTTAGGGGACTGCTCCAGCCAGAGACAGAAGGTCAAGTTCCTGTTACCAATTCATGGCTACCCAAATGCTCTGGAGACACTGGGCAAAAAGGTGAAGTACTTTTGATTAATAAGTTTCAGACCTGTCAAATCGAAGGTGCTGGTGTGACCGTGGCAGGTGGCTGAGTAGGGAGGCAGAAATATGAGGATGCCAGAAACTGAGGGTTGAAACCAGTGGGTATGAAACCTGGCACAGGGCCTGTGTCATCAGAAAAGGCACCGGACTGGGAGTTGAAGCTTTGGTTATAGTCACAGAGCCACTAGCTACTCATTGTCTATCGACTCTGATCAAGTAACTCCTGCATTCCCTGGGTCCGGGTGCCATCTTTAATGCAAAAGAATTGTACAAAATCAGGGTTTCCTTGACTTTAGTCTTTTACAAATCACTTACAATTGTGCGGTTATTTTGATTTGACATATCACCTGCATAATTATTTATTTAATATCGCTTAACATTTTTATTTCCACCTACTGTTTTATTTTTCTAATTTAAATTTTAAAATTTAATTGAAGTATATACAGAAAGGTGTACAACGCATGACTATGTGCTGGATAAGCTTTTACAAACTGAACATACTCATGCCACCAGACCAGGAAGCAGAATATTACCAGCACCCAGAAGAGCCCGCTCAGGCCCCTCACAGTCATTATTTCATCAGGGTAAACATTATCCCGACTTTTGGCAGGATTAGAATTATTGCTAAATATTTTCCAAAGTAATTACCAAATACATTAATTTGAAAAGAAACTTTTACCCATAGGGCAAATGAAGAACCAGTGTCACTTATTATGAAAATAAATACCATAAAAATAAAACCATGTTATTAAATAATAGCTAGATAATGTTGTCTTCTATGTACCTGAGGGTTTACTTCTTTTGTTTTCTATCATATGCAAATATTGGGAGGTGTCAAAGATGTTCTAGTAGTAAACAGAGACTTTTCTCCTTGATTAAAGAGAATACCTGAAAGACAATTGAAAAGATAATTACTTTCTACTGTGTGGTTCAATGTCGTTTAATGCTGCCTCCTTCCCAAAATCATCAAGTATACCATGAGTGGTCAAGAAGCTACAACTTAGAAAAAACAGAACTACTTGTGAAGTTTCTTCTAATTCCTATATTTTGTGACCCTACAGATTAGTATTTCTTTTGCCTTCAATGATTAGTTGGCAATGTCTAGAGACATTTTTGGTTGTCGCCACTGTGCAGTGGGAATGCTACTGGCATCTAATGAGTGGAGGCCAGGGTTGCTATTAAACATTCTACAATGCACGAGCCAGCCTCTTATCCCCAGCCAAAGAATTATCCAACCCCTAATGTCAAGAGTGCTGAGGGTGAGAAGTCTTGCCCTGCTGTAGACTGAGATGTCATCATTGTGAAGGCTCTTCCATGGAAGCATAATAGGACTCTGCAGTGATCAAAGGGGTTCTGCACTGAAAACCATTGACTAGTACTTTCCCAGAGAGTGAATGAAAAGACAGAGCAGTGCGGATATTCAGATGTAAGACCTGCTTCCGGCTGCTTTCACCTACCTTTGAAACTAATACCAGAATGAAGTCAATTTCACAGCAAGAAGAAGAACAGGTTCTACTTCCCAGACTATACACAGGTCTCTCAGACTCCTTCCAAAAGAAATTAGGCTAATTACAACTTCCTACAAGTGAAAAAGGTATGCTTCTAACACCTTGTTTCTACTGCTGTTGACTTGATTGGCATTTTGGGAGAGAGTTGCTTCCCAGACCTTCCGCCCTCACTCAAGTGGAATGCATTTGGAAAAGCATTTATCTCTTCCTACATCTTTAGATTAGTGATGCCAAAAGAAACATTACTCAGTAATCTTTACAACATATCCATGAAGTATTATAACAATATACATTGTCTCAATTGTGAAACTTCAAGATTTGATAATGAAGAGGAGACTGTGCCAGAGTTTGAACTCAGATTTTCCTGTGGTTAGTTCACCAGGCTCAATTACATCGTCTTTCATCATGAATTCAAGGCCCCTAGTCACTCAGTTCAAGGAGAAAAAAGGATGATGTAATGGAGAAGAATAAAAAGAAGTACTTTTAAAAATCTGTAGAAAAGCACCACATATTGGAAATCAAATTAAAGAAGGACTCTATGAGGAAAAAAAATGCATTCTTCAGCACTACCAAAGTGCTTTGGAAATAATTAATTATCTGATCCATCATTTAATGGTATGAACTTAATACAGGTTACATGAACATGATAATCTTGTTTTACCATATAATTGATTTGGGAAAGGAAATATTCATTGATACGATCTTGAGTTTCAGTTTTCTTTAATTAAGCATAAAAATTCCTGTTCAAAATGAAAAATCAAACTTTCACCTTATAACCAGAAATAATCTGTCAAAGACATACAGTGTTCCAAAGAGAGCTATTGATCGAATTGGGAATTTTCCCCTCAGAGTTTGGCAGCAGCCATTTTTTGAGGAACTACTGGAAAAATTCACATTTATTAATTCTCTTTTCCTTTGTTTTGCTCTCCTTTTCTTTCCTTTTTTTTAAATTTCCTTCCTTCCTTCCTTCTTTCCTTCCTTCCTTCCTTCCTTCCTTCCTTCCTTCCTTCCTTCCTCCCTTCCTACCTTCATTCTTTCCTTCCTTTTTCTTCCTTTTCTTCCTTTCCCTCCCTCACCCCACCCCCCTCTCTGTTTCTTTTTTCCTTTCCTTTCCTTTCCTTTTTCCTTTCCTTTCCTTTCCTTTCCTTTCCTTTCCTTTCCTTTCCTTTCCTTTCCTTTCCTTTCCTTTCTTTTCTTTTTTTCTTTTCTTTTCTTTTCTTTTCTTTTTTTCTTTTTTCTTTTCTTTTGACAGGGTCTCACTCTGTTGCCCAGAAGGGAGTACAGTGGCATGTTTATAGCTCTCTGCAGCCTTGACCTCTGGGGCTCAAGTGATCCTCAGCCTCCTGAGTATCTGGGACTACGGGCATGTACCACTATGCCCAGCTAATTATATATATGTATGTATTGGAGACAGAGTCTTGCTATGTTGCCCAGGCTGGTTGCAAACTCCTGGGCTCAAGCAATCTTCCTGTCTCAGCCTCTCAAAGTGTTGAAGTTACAGTTGTGAGCCACTACGCCCAGCAATTTTTATTTCTGACACCTTAAAATGATGTTTGAGGACTGAACTTTTGGCCCTAGTCTCACAGTGTGACTTAAAATCAACTGGGAGAAACCTCAGAAAGCCCAGATAAAGACGAAACGAGGTAGAACTTGACATTAGGGTAGTATTAAAGTGTCTCTTTATTAATTAGGTCTCCAACCAAATACATTTTCCATATAAAAGTTTCAAGGGCCTAAAGAGACAGTTAAATAAAACACCATCTGATACTCATTTGGGTGATAACAATCTCTATCAAAGCCAATGTTTTTCCCTGTCTTAATAATAGGATGTTACAAGAAGAGTTCACGGGCCTGTGTATGCATCGATTGGCAGTGTAATTATTTTTTAATGAAGGGACAAAGGATCACAATTTTTTATCTTACCAAGTAGGAATTTTAAAAAATATATTACGTATCTAATATCTACTCTCATCATCATTTTTTAAAAAATTGTGCATTTTATCCCCAGTACCACCAGTTATGTACCACTGAGACAGAGGTGATTCAGCCCAGCAGTTCTCGAACATTTTTGGCCTCGGGATGGCTTTCCATTCTTCAAAATTATTGAGAATCCCATTAAATTTTATGTGGGTTATATCTATTGAGATCTATAGTATTAGAAATTAAAAACAAAAATAATTTTAAAACATTAGAGTATGTAATCATCTATTCAGAGTGATGACAGCATCATACATTATGTAGCTTCTGAAAAGCTTCACTGTACACTGGTGAAAGCACGGGGCTGAAAAAGCAATACCTTAAGTATCATCATGAAAATAGTTCTGACCTCGCAGACTTCTTGAGTCTCAAGAACCCCCAGACTTTCCAGACAATGCTTTGAGAGCCGCCAATCTAGTTCAATGGTTTTATTTTATTGATGAGAAGACTGAGGCCTGAAAGGGCAAGTGACTTTTTCCAAGGTGACGTGTGGAAAAATGTCAAAAGTCCACACACATAAATATTTAGTCCCATAGAGTTAGGGAGAACAGGCCCCAGAACCTGCCCCACAGAGTCAGGATGACAAGCTCCACTGAACTACACATGGTCATTTTTATGAGAGCAACAGACTAGAGAGTGGAATGGACAACCTTTAGAATATTCTAGATACTTCACATGGCCTCCCTGTGAAAGAGACGCATCTTGATGGAGATTATACAAGTAAAACTGATAAGCAGTAGAACTACAAATGTCCAACAATCTGGTGGAGAATCTTTCCCTACCTTAAAGGTTGTTCTGCTTCAAGCAGTAGCCTTCTGCTGAGATACTGATTTCTCTAACGTGGAAGGCTAGTGCCTGCTCTGTGCAACAAAAGAACAATTTGAAAAGGGAGGTCTTGGCTGCTTTGCAAGTTTAAGCCAGATCCTGAAAGGAAGATTACAATGATATTTGAATTACACAAAAGAAACAATTTCTTAGCAATGCCAGTAACAGAGTTTATATGTGATAGTTGAATGCTTGATGAGAAAAACATACCGCTTAAAGTTAATGTCATTTGTATGTTTTTATATTTTTTACATGTTTGAGAAACATATGGATTTAGAACAGTATTGCTTGGATTCAGCTACCTTTGCTTATGCTGATGAAAAGAAGCTGTTTTTGAAGCTTAATATCCTCTTAAAAATTTATATCCTCAAATCAATTACACCACAAAACTTCCTTAGCTGGTCATCCCCTATATTGTTGAAAGCTTCTTCTTGTCAAGACAGATACCATCTATATTTTTAAGCTTTTTATGATAAACAAATACAAATTGGTAAAGTAGTTGAATGGAACTGTAGCAGACATGAAGTACAAAGAGCAATATAGCTCTTTGATGAGAAGTCTGAATTTAATCGAGGTTTTCCATTTATCAGCTAGGTGAGTTTAGCAGGTGACTAGCTTCCTAGTCACAGTTTTCCCATCTACAAAGTGTGAACAATATTACCTGCCTCACAACCCTCCAATATTAAGTGGTGTATCCTACTGCTTATGAGCCCCAGCAACACCCAGAAGAATTTGTGTCCTTGTGCTGGCTCTGCTTTACAGTGACATTGCCCAAGTGGCCCCTTATTGCTTTGGCTTCAGCAAAACACTCCCCCACAAAATTAGGAGAAAGTTTTCCATTGAAGACAAAAAGAGAAAATGAGTGTGAAACACTCCTGGTGCAACAGCTCAGTAAATACTAGCTACTCTTATTCATATCATTAACAAATGCTATTTACAGTAGAAGATATATTACTGGGATGGTCTGAAATCTGTCTTTGCCCAAAACAACACTATTTCTGAAGCTAAGGTAGAATTCCAGTGGAGCCCAGCAAACAAGGAAAAGACTTGCTCTGTTTCACTAGATGTGTTATGCAACTATTTCCTTCCATTATACTGATTAATCAATGACTTATCTAATACATATTTGTTCAATTGGAAAGCAGCACTTTAAGACAGTTTCTGTCTTTTGAAACATGTACTGGCTAAAAACTAAGACACTAAATATGGTACCTGCAAGTCTAACAGTTGATTATCTTATTCTGATTCCAACCTTGGCTTTGATTAGGCCACAGGGCAGCTCTGAGCTGTCATCTCTGACCACTGAAATACACCTTTGTTATTTTCAAATATGTCAATATGCAATTTAAAAAGTGATAGTCACCTAAAAACTATTTCTGAGAAATTCCACTGTTTGGATGTTTCCAGTGTTCAGACTCATGGTTGAAATATCTTCTACAGTATGCATATTAGTGGCTCATGGAGGTAAGAATATCTATCCTAATGTTAGACATAATGGTGCTCAAAACGTGTTTGCTGAAATGGAAGAAAGATTTCTTATCACATACCTTTTATTTTGTAGCAATTATCATTATATACATGTCATTAAAATCAGGTGTCGAAAAAATTATGTTAAAAAATCTAAGATTTAAATTCAGACAGCAAGGACTGCTATATATCAGACTTTTTTATTGTCATATTCATTTTATTGAAAATGAACAAATTACAATTTGCAAAGACACAAGGCATCCAGAAATGAACCTGATAAGTATAAACTTAATAAATCTTGAACTGGCAGAAGCAATTCTGGGATATGTACAAAAAAATATGAAGCTTCCATTTCTAGGCAGATAAGACTGTGATTCAAACAAATGTTACTAAAATTCTACTAAAAAAATTGGCTCTGGACTCTATGTAAAGCCACATAAATAATAATTTGGAAAACTGATGAATACAGCTGCATTTTGAGTTTGCCAAATCATCATAGAATTACAGAATCATAAAAACAGAAGTAGTGTCTAAGCTAAAAAAGAAAAAAAAGAAAAGAAAAAGAAAAAAGAAAAAAACAACTCTCCCTCATTTTCTGTGTTGCCATATTTTACTATTAAATGACAGCTTCCCTAAAGAGGACCTTGTAGACAAACTTGAGGCTTACTTACTTTTGGGATTTTATGTGTGAAAATTGTCAAAAGCAAAGCAGTCACTAATGTTAAAAGAAAACAAGCAAATAAAAAATGTGACAAATAGAGTAGGGGAGGCCATGAAAAGAGGTTTCTCGTGCTTGTATGCCTGATAAGAAAAACTATCAGAAAACAATTCCACAAAAAACACAACCTTGCCCAAAGGCCATATAATCTTAGACAAAAAATACTTCTGCAAGAACAACTGCCCAGCAACTGCCTGTCCAATCTCAGACTGGCATCACCCTTATTACTGACTTTGGTAGCCGAGGATAATTATTTCAGAACAATTATGACATCTTCCTCATTTATTTCCCTTAAAAATCTTTACCTCCCTGAGTATGTACATAGTTTACTATGACATGTGTATTCCTAATGTTCTATTCCCAAATAAATATCCTTTTCTTTTAGAGAGCCTCTCTCTGTTTTTATTTAGGTTGAAATATGTTATAGCCACCTACTAATTCCCTTTATTGTTTACATCTGTCTGGCTTAGGTTTTTCTATTACTTGCAGCCAAGTAATAGAATTGATGAAAGGACACATTTTTGTTTTTTTAGTTCCATGTTTCACCCTTTGGTGGATTATTCATTCATTCTTTCTTCCTTAAAAAAAAAAAAAAAAAAAAAAAAAAAAGATTTAAAAAAGGTCTTGTTCAAGTGTTCATCATTTCCCCGCACAACAATGTACTTCCAAGGAAACTGATCCTACTCCTAGCTCCAGAAATGGGCTATTCCCCAGCAATAATTTTGACTTTGTATCCTCTATGGGTCAGATTCCCTCATAGCAGTCAAATAATTACCAGCAATTTCAGGGGCTCCCTATTTCTTGTCTACAGACAAGGGAGAGCTAGCATTTCTGGTTCTGTGTTCCTAACAAGAGTCCTGAGATTCACTTTGACTTAGGTTGCATTCTCACCAAACAACCAATCACTTCTTCCAGGGGTTGAAATGTGCTGATTGGCTTAAACTATCTAAGGGCCTGGCATAGCCCACTTGAGGGCCAGGTAGAGTCAACTGTTATAGCAGAGGGTTCATTATCAGAATAAAAACCAATGTGCTGTTAGAAAAGGATAAGTAAGGAATAGATGCTGAGTAGGCAGCCTTGCCAGACTTAGCAAATAAAAATGTTGGACACCTACTTAAATTTGTTCTGAAATTTAAATTTTTGGATAAAAAACTTTTTAAATGTGCAAGTACATCCCGTGCAATATTTGGGACATTCCTATGCTAAAAAAGAATTCCTTGCTTATCTGAAATTCAAATTTAGTAGGCTTCCTGTATATTTTCTGGCAACCCTATAAGTAAACACCAAAAAATATTTCCTTTGGGCCATATCAAGGCAAACATCACAATATATACAACATCACAATGCAATACAGTATCACGTATCTCAGGATGAGGAATGGGAGAGGATGGATGTAATAAGGACTACAATTTGAGTACCAACTACATCTACACCTATAAAACCAGGAGTTTTATATACATCACCTAATCCTAGCAAGATCACTGTAAAGTAAATATCATTGTTATTCCCATTTCAAGTATGAGAAAAATGTTAAGCTCAGAAAGCTGAATTAATTCACAGTCCCAGAGCTAGTTAACTCACTAATCTGAAATTCAAAGTGATATCTGCCTGACTCTAAAAATCTCATGCCCCTTTCTTCCTTTCTAAATTGGGTCAATGTAAGAAGGACACATCCCTATCTCTACTCAACCATCTCCATGACCCGTTCCTTTCACTCTAAAAGTTTTCTTCAACTTTAATTATAATCTTATTTTAACTATGGCTCCAGAGCTCAGGAGAAAAATCTGGAGTACGAAGAAAACAAGACTAGAGTCAAGACCAGCTGACCGGAAGGCCCTGGATACTTGAGCTTTTCTTGAAGACTATCCTTCCACCCTTAAATGTACACGTGCTGCCCGAGAAGTTCTCAATTGATGATAGTTCAAAATTTGCATAGCTTCACATATCTTTGATGTAACTGAATAAATGCTTTCCAACATGCTGTATGTTTTCTCTGAAAAATTTACAGCAAAGTGCGTTATTGCAGGAAATGGTTCATTTCAGGATTTTAATGTCTAACTTGAACCCATTGTGCTGCATAGCGAGACTCCTGAAACAGTCTCAAGTGTACAGAAAACAGCAGCTAACCATCACTACCAGAATCCCCATAATCAAGTCCCTAGACAGGATTCTCTTCTGTTCATTTAATATATACAGTTCATTTTTCTTTTTCTCCCCAGATCAAGTTCCCAAACCCATAATCATATCATTAAAAAGAAACCCCACTGTTTTTGAGCACTTTCCAAGTTGGCCCACCACATATTGGAGTTGCAATCAGGACTCCAATGACCTGCGTGTGTGTTCCAGGCACCTGTGTCCCAGTTCACTCTCGCCATGGCCAGTGAGCTCCTGTCTCTTACTAGCGATGACAGGTGGAAGGCAACAGTGACTAGGTAGGGGCTGTTGGGGATGCTGTTGGAGTGGAGATATGATTAAATGTACTTTGGTAAGTAGTAGAATAATTGTTCCAGGTGCAAAGGGTGTCCATTAATTTCAGGTTCTTATAGCAAAGCAACTGGATCGAGAATTTAGTTCTCCAGATGACTAAGGGCTACATTTCCCCATGAGTTGCCTCCTAATCTTACTAAGTCTTTACTCTCAAATGATTGTGAGGTTGGATAGTAGGAGAAAATTCTCAAGACCAGTGGCCACAATTTCCCAGGGGAAGCAGGAAGTATGAGAAAATCTATCTGTGAAAAGATGGCCTCACTCCAGGAGATCCAATGTGGTAGGCTCGAGTGGTAAAGGCAGCTTGTTATGGCTGGTTGACTTCCATCTTAGATAGCATGAAATTAATAAACTAAGAATACAGCTCACATTTGCCCTGCTATTTCACTCTTCATGTATTAATGCTAATAGCTACCATTTGAAAAAAGCACTTAACTTCATATAAAGTACTGTGATAAGTATTTACATATATAAGATACTTTACACATTACTGATTAACATGCAAATCATTATGACCTTCAGATCTTTTCTGTCCAATTTGTGCTGAAGGGATCCTCCTATCTGCTCTCCTACCCCTTCCTCATTCCTCTCTTTTGTTTCGGTTCTTGTCAAATTGTGACAACTTTTAATCCTGTAAGCTCCATCTTGTTTACATATGCCCTCATCTTCTATTTGACAGTTTAACAAGGTTGCTTTCCTATTTTTAATTTGGTCCTGTCTAGCACCATGGTGACCTAATTTGCGTCATATGTATACTTAATGACAGTATTTTGTATTGGTTTTCATGAGTCATTAATTAAGAAGTTAAATTGTCCCAAGCCCATGTCAGATCTCTGTGGAATTCCAGTGTAGGCATTCCCTCTGGCTTGCTGCCCTTGAATAGCAATTATAATTGAGAATTATTAGGTGGCAGGTTGTATGTAGGGTATCCAGAGCACATTTATATCTCAAGTTGCTTAACCTGCACAATATTAGCCTCTAGGGTCAATTTTTCTTACCTGTGTGAATACTCACTAATGTCAAAGTTATGTTAATGCTACCTTGATAAAAATAGGAAATTCAATATAAAAAATACTACCTTGTGTACTCCAAATACATCTCAATCCTGATCTCTATAATCAATCTTAATTTTAGCAACTGTTCCAAATAATTGGAAGGCCTTTTTGTCATGTGTCACATCACACACATTTATGTTGCTAATTTTAAAAGCACTTGAAGGAGAAAGGTGGCAATCTGAAAAACAAATCCATGTTAATGGCTTCTAATATTCTGTTATGTCTCCTGCTTTTTAAATTGCAAATTAACAAATGTTTTCCTTAACTCAAGGGGCACTCATCGGGGCTATGGAAGCCCAATTGGAGGGACACTTTTCAGTAGGTGGCTTGATATGCCAGTCATGACATGGCCTGCCTAGCTCCTGACTCCACTGAACCTCTTACTAATTTATTATTCTAATCTCTAGTCCCTTCCTAAATGTTTTGCTTTTTTACTTTTCAGCCTCACCTGTCAGCAATGATCTACCTGCTTATAACTCTTATAGTTTTTCTCCTAGTTCTCATACAATTTTTAAATTTTTAAAATTTTTGTTTGTATAAACTTAAGGGGCACAAGTGCAATTTTGTTACATGGCTATATGGTGTAGTGGTCAAGTTTGGGCTTTTAGTGTAATCATTATCCACATAGTGTACATCATACCCATTAAGTTTTCAACCCTCACCCCCTCCCATCCTCCCACCTTCCAAGTCTCCAGTGACTACTGTTCTGCACTTTATGTCTTGCCTCTTTTCTCTGTATTTTTCTCTGTCCCAATTTACCAGCTATATGTGTTTTCCTGGGAGCTTCTACTGCATTACAAGCAATTGTCTAGGCACTGGGACTTCCCTAAGAGCAAAACAAAACACCTGCCCCTAGAGAGCTTACTTATAGTAGAGGTGGTGGGAAAGAACAGACAATAAATAAGTATAAAAAAGCCAAAGAGTGAGAAAGAAGAGAGTGCTGGTGGATGTGTGAGGAAGTTACACTGTTAATCATTAGCATCTATCAGGGATCCAGCTTTACCTTTTGCCGATCCTTCTTTATGTTCCAAAACTAGGGAAATTGATTTGATTACACAGTTCCTCCCTAAAGTTGATTTCTAAATTTCTATTCCTATCTATTCCTTTCTATTTCCACTATCACCAGTATTCTCAGGGGGTGATTTCGTTCTTCCAGATGGTTTTATCTAAAATAATCCTTATTATAATTTCCCCATAGGAAATTCCAATGGATCCTGAAAATAATGTTACAGGGAAGTTCTAGTGTCTATAGTTTTGTGCATTTTCGTGTATTTCAATATTGGATAGGCGAAATATCTAGGATAATTTATTGCCATTCTTGGTTTTCTTTCAGGTGTTTGCTGTTGTATAGACTCAGCACAGTTATCAAGTAACATTTTAGCCATCAGCCATGTTATTGTAATTAGTTTTCACTATTCAAACAGCCAGGGAAGGCGTTCCCCATAGCAGCACTTCTCAGTAGATTTATTAATAATTCAACTGGCAAATTCAAGAAATAAATACCGTGGTAGCTTTGAAACTTATAAATTTTACCTTTCAGGTGATCAGTCTTTATAGTCAGCTTGAGTACAGACAACTGGGCACATACTGCTGCTTGCTTGGGCTGCATTTATTATGCTAGACCTAGAAATCTAGATCTAGAAGTGCTCAACCTCTGTGAATAGCTCTGATGGTATGGACAAAATTATTGCATGTTGAAGATGAAGGCATTTTGTTTCCATTTAAGGATGGAAACCATAAAGTTATTTATTTACGTATTGCTTATGAGTGTGGAAATTCACACTTTTTTCTGCTTTGCCACAGCACTTTCCCATGAACAGAATGGCTTAGAAGGAAAAACCACCATGACCTGAGTCTATCTTCATCTTGCCATATGGCTCTAAAGGGGTATAGAGAAGGGCTTCACTTGACCTCTGAATGTAGTCTCACAAATCAAGCCTAGAACATTGAATTAAGCAGGGCTCTAAAACATCTTGCTTCCTTTTTGATAATTTTAAAATATCAATTGAGAAAAATCAAATGTCAGCTGTGAAATGAATACCTACTCTGGAGGTCAGGGATTTTGCTGTTTGATTCCAATTAGAGGTAATGGGAATCATGAGGCTTTTCACTGTATTTCTCCTTAGGGCAGGTGTTATTTTTGCAATTAAAGCACTATATGTGTCTCTGTAGGATTTTTATTTCATTGGCAAACATCGTATGACATATGTCGAATTTCATTTATTCTTAGGCCTTTTCATGAAAAAATCGCTTTGAATTTTCTGATGTTTAACATCCATATCCCAAGCCTCCTATTCCAAACACCATTGCAAATTGGTTTCTATAGCTTCACTGTCAGTGGTCAATAGTCTTACAAATGGATTTATGAATGACATTCATTAAGTAACGGCTTAGGAATAATCAGAAGAATCTCAGAAGTATTTTTTCCCCTTTCGTTTTTTTTTTCAATGCCAAAAGTTATATACACAAAAACCTTGTCTGAATGAAAGCTACAAACGTACTTGAACACATCTGGAAGTAGAATTCATTCAAACATTATTTTTACCCATTATTAACATTTCTGCTTGCACATTATTCCTGAATATTTATTCAAGGTGACACTTGACTAAACCTTGGTTACTTTGGGGAGAGGAAGGCTCGGAAAATATAAGAGCACCTCCATACAATCATTTTTTAAAATGCATGTTTGTTACATGGATATATCGCATACTGGTAGGAACTGGGCTTCTAGTGTACCCGTTACCCAAAACGTGAACATTGTACCTGACAGGTAATTTTTCCACCGTCTTATAAATCTAGAGTATTGTGCTTCCAAGAATTACAAAGAGCCTCGTTCTTCTCTCAGCCCACAAGGGGGCGCTAGATTAACACCTTCCTGTATACACTACTGAGTCGGGTTAAGCTTGTCAAAGAGCAGCATCAACAGTTACAAAAATGAGCTCCCACCAGCCATTTTGAAATTAGCAGAGGAAGGAAAAAGCGTCTGAAAGTCTTCTACAATGTCTTAAGACTCATCACCATTAAAGAGAAGAAGGAATGGAGTTCATAGGCCATCCTGGGATAATCTCAGCCCATTACAGTCCTTTGGCCTTTCCTGTTTTGGTCTCATTATTTTATCCCTGGCCTTTCTCTCTAACTCAAGGGAAAAAAGGTTCTTTCCCTTCCTTAAAGGCTAATCTCTATCTCTTCTTACTTCCAAAGAGGTCATGCTGTCACTCGCATTGCTCCCTTCTCCAACATCTTCATTCTCCCTCTTCTATGAATCCCTTGCTCCTCCTGTATCCTACATTCTTAACTCCATCTCCATCTTGAAAAATCTGCCTCTTAAACTTGAAGTCCCATCTAGCACCTACCTTTATCTTTTCTTATCGTTACCAGACTTCTTACAAGAGTGGTTATTTAGATGTCAGATTAATGCATTGCTTACCTAAGAAAAAATAAAATGTTAGATGGGGTAACCCTTTTGCTGAAACAGTTATTTCTAAAGTCAACAACTTTCTTTGACATTTAAATATGCTTGCCATCATCTGCTTCTAGAAAGTTTCTTCCTTTCTCTTCCGGGGCTTTACATATTTTTGGTTTTCTTTTTTCTTTTCTGATGTCTTCCTTAATTTTTGCCCTAGTTCTTTTTCCTTGTGACCACACAAGCTAAAAACAACAACAACAAAAAACAAAACAAAACAAACAAACAAACAAACAAAAAACCCTTGATTCTTTTTGCTGTTTTATTTTTACTCTACTCACTTTAAAAAATATGTGTGCAGTAAAGTTAATTCTTTTTGGCCTATACGTGATACATTTAGACATACAGTTTAGGCTTACAGTTGTGTAACAACCACCATAATCACGATACAGAAACATTCTTTCACCTCCCCAAATTTCCTCCCCAGTCCACTGGCAAACACTCATCTATTTGCTGTTACTGTAATTTGCATTTCTCAGAGTATCATATAAACAGAATCATCCAGTATTAGCCTTTGAGTCTGATTTCTTCACTTAGTATACTACATTCATGCCATCTATGTTGATTAATATATCCATTTTTTTTCCTTTCTATTGCTGGATAGTACTCCATCCTATGCATTTGCATTGTTTTTCTTTCACCAGTTGAAGCACATTTGGGGTATTTTCAGTTTGTGCATGTGTGATTCTGAATAAAGACTCTATAAAAATCCGTGTACAAGGTTTTTGTATATACATAAGTTTTCATTTCTCTTGTGTATGATACATGGTAAGGCTATGTTCAACTTTATAGAAATTGCCAAACTGTCTTCAAAAATGGCTGTACCATTTTGAATACTCACCTGCAATTTGTAAGAGTTCTATTTATACCACATCTGCTTTAGCACTTAGTATTGTCAGTCTTTTTCATTTTAGTCATTTTAATAGATTTGTAATGGTATCTCATGGTGGTTTAAATTTGTATTTCTCTAAGAGCATCTTTTATTTTCATGTGCTTATCTTCTTTAGTAAAATGTCAGTTCAAGTCTTTACTCATTCTTTTTGAAAATTGGGTTGTTTGTTTTCTTATTGTTGCATTTTAAGAACACTATATGATAGCGACAGGAGGCAGCTGAATGCCTAGGCAGATGGGGTGGGTCCCCAGTGAAACCACCTTCAAGCCAAAACAGCTTGAAGCCTGAACGACTGGACTACTGGTCCCAGATGAAACCAACAACCCAGAGTGAGAATTTCTGTTCCTGTTTGCCCACCTTTTCCCCATTGATTCTGAATAATGACTTTGAACCAATTGAATGTTGCCTTTTCCAATACTACTTGCAGCCTGCCCCCCCTCCCATTCTGAGCCTGTAACAGCCCCAGACTCAGCCATATTAGGGGGACTTTCCTGACTTCAGGAAGGGGGACCACCCTGATGTCCCCTCTTCCCCTCTCCACTAAAAGCTGATTCATCACTCAACAAAACTCCCCACCTTGCTTACTCTTTGATTGTCAGTACCTCCTCATTCTTGGATGCAGGACAAGAACTTGGGAACTGGTGAACAAGCCAGACTTGGCCTGGGCTGACCAAGTGAGAGGGCCATCTCCTGCAACATGTAGTGTGGGAGAGTGAGGACCAGTGGGGCATTGCTGGCCAGAGGTCCCCAGGTTGCAAAGTGACCCAGAAGAAAATCCTGCATCATTTATATATACTGGATAAAGTTATTTGTTGCACATATGATTTGTAAAATTTTCTCCCAGTGCATGGCTTTGTTTTCCGCTTAAGGGTATTTTTTAAAGAAGTTTTTAATTTTGATGAAGCCTGTCTTATCCTTTTTTTTCTTGTGTAGATTATGATTTGTCATGTATAAGAATTATCATGTATAAGAAATATAAGAAATCTTTTCCTAACCAAGGTCACAAATGTTTTCCCCTATGTTTTAATCTAGAAGATTTATAGTTTGGGGCTTCATATTTAAGTCTGTAATCCATTTGAATTAACTTTTCTGCATGTGCACGGTTCGGGGTAAGGATTATATTATTCACATGTGGAGATCCAATTGTCCCAGCATCTTTTGTGGAAAAGGTGATTTTTCCCCCATTGAATTGCCTTTGTACCTTTGCCAAAAAAGAAGAGCCCAGTCTACTTCTGGGCTCTTCTTTTTTACAGCATTAATCTATGTGTCTATCTTTTGCCAATACCACCTGTCTTGATTATTGCAGCTTTACACATAATTCTTGAAATCCACTAGTCCTCCAAGATTGTTTTTCTTTTTCATATTGTTTTGGTTATTCTATAAATTTAAGAGATACAAGCACAGTGTGTAGTGATTAAGTCTGGGCTATTGGTGTAACCATCACCTGTACAGTGTACACTATACTCATCAAATAATTCTCAACCCTCCTTCTCTCATCTTTCCACGTGTCCAAGTGTCCAGTGACTATTATTTTACACTCGTTGGGACTTCAACAAGAGCAAAACAAAACCCCTGCTCTTATAGAACTTACTTATAGTAGTGGGGTGGAAAGGACAGACACTAAGTAAGTTTGTAATTGTCAGAGAGTGAGAAAGAAGAGAGCAACGGTAGATGTGTGAGGAAGTGGTGCTATTAATCATCAACATCAAAGTTTTGTTTTGTTTGCTGTTGTTTTTCAATAAAAAAGCTTTTAAATTAACTTCGCTGATATCTGCAAAAAATCCTGCTGGGATATTGTTTGGGAATGCATTGAATGTATAGACAAGTTTTGGGGAAATTGATGTGTTAACAATATTGAGCTTTCCAAAAAATGAACATTATAAATCGCTCTATTTGTTTTAGATTTCTTTGGTTTCTATCATCTGTACTTTGTAGTTTTCAGCATGCAGATCCTGTACATATTTTGCTAGATTTTTCCGCTAAATATTTCAGATTTCCTGGTGTTATTGTAAATAGTGCTACTTCCTGGGTTCGTTTCTTCAAACTATATATCTGGTTTGTATATCCTGAGGCTCATTTCTTAAAACTATGTATCTAGTTTACTGCACTATCTCTGAGGCCTACCCCCTTATCTCCAGTTAACACCTGGATTATTTTAACAGCCTTTGTCATTGGCTTCTGTGTTTCCCGTCAATGTACTTAGAATGTTATTCTCAGCCACCTTTCCTAAACCACAACTTTGCTCCTGTTACATAGATTAAAAATCTTCATCTACAGCCTCTGCAGTATAGTATTTAAGGCAGACTTTACAAATATTTTCTCCTACTCTCTTAAAGAAAATTCTGAATGATCTAGGTTAATCTACTTAAATACTCTTATCGAGTTCTAGAATTTAGGGACGTGTTGGGAGAAAGTCAAAGGGTAATAGTGGCTTAACAGCTAAACAATGAAAATAACAACAATTACAAGTCAGGATCTTGAAAAAGAACATATGCTTTGCCAAAAAGCTTTCAGGAAGACTTGAAGAACATTTCTGAATCCAAATAGAAGCTACAAGATACTGAACATTGATTTTGTATCAAGCTATATGCTAAGTACATGTATTATCTCCTTCGTCTTAATGATAGCATGAGAGGATGTTGTAGGTGTGTTATTGCCCATATTGTACTGATGAGGAAACTGAGACTCAGAACATTTAAGTAATCAGCAAAGGTCAATCAGGAAGTGGCAGAATTGGAACTAGAATCATGGTCTGACTCCAGAACTTAGGTCTGGGGTTCCAATTCTGGAACTGGAACTAGGTTTGGAATTCTAATTTGGGAAATGGAACTGGAACTGGAGTTCCAATTCTGGAACTGGACAGACTGGAGTTTCAATTTTAAAAATGGAACAAGAGTTTCAATTCTGGAAATCCAACAGGAAAAGGAGTTCCAATTCTCGAACTGAAACAGAATCTGGAGTTCCAATTCTGGAACTGGCAGTGGTACTGAAGTTCCGATTCTGGACCTGGAACAGAAACTGGAGTTCAAATTCTGGAAATGGAATTGAAACTGGAGTTCCAACTCTGAACCTGGAACCGGAAGTGGAATTCCAACTCTGGACCCGGAACTGGAACTGGACTTCCAATTCTGGAACTGGCACTGGAACTGGAATTCCAGTTTTGGTCCTGGAACTGGAAATGGAGTTCCAATTTTGGTCCTGGAACTGGAAATGGAGTTTTAATTCAGGACCTGGAACAGAAAGTGGAGTTCTAATTCTGGACCTGGAACTGCAACTGGAGTTTCAATTCTGTAACTGCAACAGGAACTGGAGCTCGAATTTTAGAACTGGGCCTGCAACTGGAGTTCCAATTCTGAAACTTGAACTAGCACTGGAGTTCCAATTCTGGAACTGGCACTGGAACTGGAGATCCTATTTGGGAACTGACACTGGAACTTGAGTTCCAATTCTGGAACTGGAACTGGGACTGGAGTTCCAATTCTGGAAATGGAACTGGAACTGGACCTGAGTTCCAATTCTGGAACTAGAACAGACAGGAATTCCAATTCTGGAGCTGGAACAGACTGGAGTTCCAATTCTGGAAATGGAACAGGAGTTTCAATTCGGGAACTGGCACTGCAACTGGAGTTCCAATTCTGGAACTGACACTGGAACTGGTGTTCCAGTTCTGGAACTGGAAAAGGGACTGGAGTTCCAATTCCGGAACTGGAAAAGGGATTGGAGTTCCAATTCTGGAACTGGAACAGGGACTGGAATTTCAAATCTGGAACTGGAACTAGAACAAGAGTTCGAATTCTGGAACTGGAACAGACTGTAGTTCCAATTTTGGAACTAGAAAAGACTGGAGTTCCAATTCTGAAAATGAAACAGAAGTTCCAATTCTGGAACTGAAAAAAGAATAGGAGTTCCAATTCTGGAAATGGAACAGGAACAAGAGTTCAAATTCTGGAACTGGATCTGGACTTGGAGTTCCAATTCTGGAACTCGCAGTGGTACTGGACTTCCAATTCTGGATCTGGAGGAGAAACTGGAGTTCAAATTCTGTAACTGAAACTGGAACTGGCGTTTCAACTCTGGACCTGGAACTGGAAGTAGAATTCAAACTCTGGACCTGGAATTAGAACCAGACTTTTAATTCTGTAACAGGAGGTCCAATTCTGAAATTGGCACTGCAACTGGAGTTCCAATTTTGGACCTGGACCTGGAAATGGAGTTTCAATCTGGACCTAGAAAAGGAGCTGGAGTTCAAATTCTGCACCTGGAACTGCAACTGGAGTTGCAAATTTGGAACCGGAATAGGAACTAAAGTTCAAATTCTACAACTGGGTCTGGAACTCTAGTTTCAGTTCTGAAACTGGAACTGGGACTGGAGTTCCAATTCTGTAATTGGCACTGGAACTGGAGTTCCTATTCTAGAACTAGACCTGGAACTTGAGTTCCAATTCTGGAAATTAAACAGGAAGGGGAGTTCCAATTCTGGAACTGGAACTGGGACTAGAGTTCCAATTCTAGAACTGAAAAAGGCACTAGAGTTCCAATTGTGGAACTGGAAAAGAGACAGGAGTTTCAATTCTGGAACTGGAAAAGGAACTGGAGTTCTAATTCTGGAACTGGAACAGGAACTGGAATTTCAATTCTGGAACTGGAACAGACTGGAGTTCCAATTTTGGAGGAGGAACTGGAGTTGCAATTCTGGAACTAGAATAGGAATTGGAGTTTCAATTCTGGAACTGCAACAGACTGGAGTTCCAATTCTGAAACTGAAGCAGACTAGAGTTCCAATTTTGGAAACAGAACAGGAGTTCCGATTCTGGAAATCGAACAGGAAAAGGAATTCCAATTCTTGAACCGAAACAGAATCTGGAGTTCCAATTCTGGAACTGGCAGTGGTACTGAAGTTCCAATTCTGGACCTGGAACAGAAACTGGAGTTCAATTTCTGGAATTGGAACTGGAACAGGAGTTCCAATTCAGGAACTGGAACCGGAAGTTGAGTTCGAATTCTGGAACTGCAACAAGAACTGGAGTTCCAATTCTAGAACTGCAACAGGAACTGGAGTTCTAATTCTGGAACTGGAAGAGGAACTGGAGTTCCAATTCTAGAACTGGATCTGAAAGTAAAGTTCCAATTCTGGAACAGGAACTGGAACTGGAGTTCGAATTCTGGAACTGAAACAGACTGGAGTTAGAGTTCTGGAACAGAAACTGGAGTTTCAATTCTGGAACTGGAACAGGAACTGGAGTTCCAATTCTGGAACTGAAACCGACTGGAGTTAGAATTCTGGAACAGGAGCTGTAGTCTCAATTTTAAAACTGGAACAGGAACTGGAGTTCCAATTCTGGAAGAGGAACTGGAATTGGAACAGAAACTAAAGTTGTAATTCTGAAAATTGAATTAGAACTTGAGTTCCAATTCGGGAACTGGAACAGGAACTGGAGTTCTAATTCTGGAACTGGAAGAGGAACTGGAGTTCCAATTCTGGAACTGGAACAGGAACTGGATTTCCAATTCTGGAACTGGAACAGACTGGAGTTCCAATGCTGGAACTGGAACATAAACTAGGGTTCCAATTCTGGAACTGGTACGGGAAATAGAGTTCCAATTCTGGAACTGGCACTGGAAATGGAGTTCCAATTCTGGAATTGGACCTGAAACTGGAGTTCCAATTTTGGACCAGGCAAAGGAATTGGATTTCCAATTCTGGACCTGGAACTGAAAGTGGATTTCCAATTCGGAACCTAAAACTGAAACAGGAACTGGAGTTCCAATTCTGGAAGTGGATCTGGAACTGGAGTTCCAAATCTAGAACTGGAACTTAAACTAAAGTTCCAATCTGGAACAGGAAATGGTGCTGGAATTCCAATTCTGGAACTGGAACAGGAACTGGGGTTCGAATTCTGGAAATGGATCAGGAACTGAAGTTCCATTTCTGGAACTGGAACAGGAACTGGAATTCAAATTCTGGAACTGGAACAGACTGGAGTTCTAGTTCTGGAACTGGAACAGGAATTTGAGTTCCAATTCTGGAAGTGCAAAAGGAACTGGAGTTACAATTCTGGAACTGGAACTCTATCTGGAGTTCCAATTTTGGAACTAGAACAGACTGGAGTTCCAATTCTGGAACAGGAACTGAAAATAAAGTTCCAATTCTGGAACTGGAACAGAAACAGGAGATCCAGTTCTGGAACTGGAACAGACTGGAGTTCCAATACTGGAACTCGAACAGCAACTGGAGTTCCAATTCTGGAACTGGAACAGACTGGAGTTCCTATTCTGGTACTGGAACATGAACTGGAGTTGCAGTTCTGGAACTGGAACAGGAACTGGAATTCGCATTCTGGAACTGCAACAGGAACTAAAGTTCCAATTCTGGAACTGGACCTGGAACTGGAGCACCAATTCTGGAACTGGAACAGGAACAGGAACAGGAGTTCCAATTCTGGAACTGGAACTGAAACTGCAATTCTAATTCTGGAACTGGAACAGAAACTGGAGTTCCAATTCTGGAACTAGAACTGAAACTAAAGTTCTAATTCTGGAACTGGAACAGGAAGTGAAGTTCAAATTCTGGAACTGGAACTAAAACTAAAGTTCTCATTCTGTAACTTGATTCAGAACTCGAGTTCCAATTCTGGAAGTGGAACAGGAACTGGAGTTCTAATTCGGGAACTGGAACTGGAACTGGAGTTCCAATTTTGGAACTGAAACTGGGAATGGAGTTGCAATTCCGGAACTGGAACAGGAACTGGAGGTCCAATTGTGGAACTGGAACTGGGACTTGAGTTCCAATTCTGGAACTGGAACAGGAAGTGGAGCTCCAATTCTAGAACTGAAACAGACTGGAGTTAGATTTCTGGATCAGGAACTGGAGTACCAATTGTGGAAAAGGAACAGAAACTGGAGTTCCAATTCTGGACCTGGAAGATGAACTGGGTTTCCAATTCTGGAACTGGAACTGGAACTGAAACAAAAGTTCCAATTCTGGAACTGAAACAGACTGGAGTTAGAATTCTGGAACAGGAGCTAGACTTCCAATTCTAAAACTGGAACAGGAACTGGAGTTCTCATTCTGGAACTAGAACAGGAACTGGAGTTGCAATTCTGGAACTGGAACTGAAACTAAAGTTCCAATTCTGGAACTGGAACTGGAATTGGAGTTTCAATTCTGAAACTGAAACAGACTGTTTTCAGATTTCTGGAACAGGAACTGGAGTACCAATTGTGGAACTGGAACCAAAACTGGAGTTCCAATTCTGGAACTGGAACATGAACTGGTGTTCCAATTCTAGAACTGGCACTAGAAATGGAGTTCCAATTCTGGAAATGACACTGGAACTGGATTTCTAATTCTGAAATTGGACCTGGGACTGGAACTCCGATTCTGGAACTTAACCTGGACCTGGAGTTCCAATTTTGAAACTGGGCCTGGAACTGGAGTTCTAATTCTGCAACTGGACTGGAACTCAAGTTCCAATTCTGGAACTGGCACTGGAACTGGAGGTCCAATTCTGGAACTCGAACTGGAACTGTAGTTTGAATTCTGGCATGAGAACTGGAACTGGAGTTTGAATTCTGGAACTGGAACACAAACTGAGGTTCCCATTCTGGATCTGAAACAGGAACTCCAGTTCCAATTCTAGAACTTGAACAGAAAATGGAGTTCCAATTCTGGAACTGAAATACACTGAAGTTCCAATTCTGGAACTGGAACAGGAATTGGAGTTCCAATTTTGGAACTGGAAGATGAACTGGAGTTCCAATTCTGGAACTGGAACTGGAGTTCTAATTCTGGAAGTGACACTGAAACTGGAGTTCCATTTCTGGAATTGGACCTGGGACTGGAGTTCCTATTCTGGAACGGAACCTGGACCTGCAGTTTCAATTTTGGAATTGGACCTGGAACTGGATTTCCAATTCAGAACCTGGAACTGAAATTGGAGTTCCAATTCTAAAGCTGGCATTGGAACTGGAGTTTCAATTCTGGAACTGAAACAGAAACTGCGGATCAAATTCAGGAACTACAACAGGAAGTAAAGTTCCAATGTGAAACTGGAACAAGTACTGGAGTTCCAATTTTGGAACTGTACCTAAAACTGGAGTTTCAGTTCTGGAACTGGAACTGGACTGGTCCTGCCCCTCTCCTGCTCCTGGCCCTGCCCCCTTGCTGGTGGCCCCTCCTGCCTTCTCTCTTGCCTCTCTTCCCTTCCTTCTTCTCTGGTCCTCCCTTACTGGAATTGGAGTTCCAATTCTGGAATTGGCACTGGAGTTCCAATTGGGAAACTGGCACTGGAACTGGAGTTCCAATTCGGGAACTGGCACTTGAACTGGAGTTCAAATTCTGGACCTGCAACAGGAACTGGAGCTCCGATTATGGGACGTGAACAGAAACTGGAGTTCCAATTCTAGAACTGGAACTGGACCTGGACCTGGAGTTCCAATTCAGGAACTGGAACAGGAAGGGGAGTTCGAATTCTGGAACTGCAACAGGAACTAGAGTTACAATTATGGAACTGGAAATGAAACCACGGACTGGAGTTCCGATTCTGGAACTGGGACAGGAACTGAAGTTCGAATTTTGGAACTGGAACAGAAACTATCCCAATTCTGGAAATAGTCTGGAACTGAAACAGACTGGAGTTAGAATTGTGGAACAGGAACTGGAGTTCCAATTCTGGAACCAGAACAAAAACTGGAATTCCATTTCTGGAACTGGAACATGAACTGGAGTTCCAATGTGGGAAGTAGACCTGGAACAGGAGTTTCAATTCTGGAACTGGACCTGCAACTGGAGTTCCAATTCCGGAACTGGAACTGGAACTGGAACTGGAGTTCCAATTTTGGATCAGGAACAGACTGGAGTTCCAATTCTGGAACTGGAACAGGAAATGGAGACAGGAAATGGGGTTCCAGTTCTGGAACAAGAACAGACTGGAGTTACAATTCTGGAACTGGAACAGGAGTTCAAATTCTGGAACAGAAACAGGCACTGGAGTTCCAATTGTAGGACTCGAACAGGAACTGGAGTCCCAATTCTGGAACAAGAACAGGAATTTGAGTTCCTATTCTGGAACTGATACAGGAACTGGAGTTCGAATTTTGAAACTGGAACAGAATATGAAGTCCCAATTCTGGAACTGGAACTGGAACAGGACTTCCCAAACCGGAACTGAAACAGACTGGAATTACAATTCTGGAACAGGAACTGGAGTTGCATTTCTGGAACTGGAACAGGAACTGGAGTTACAATTCTGGAACTGGAACAGACTGGAGTTCAAATTCTGGAACTGGAACAGGAACTGGCATATGTATTTTGGAACTGGAACAGAAACTAAAGTCCCAGTTCTGGAACTGGACATGGAACTCTCTGGAACTGAAACAGACTGGAGTTAGAATTCTGGAGTAGGAACTGGAGTTGCAATTCTGGAGCTGGAACAGGAACTGGAGTTCCAATTCCAGAAGTGGCACTGGAAATGGACTTCCAATTCTGGAACTGACAATGGAAGTAAAGTTTCAATTCTGGATTTGAACCTGGAACTGGATTTCCAATTCTGAAACTGAACTGGACCTGTAGTTACAAATTTGGAACTGGACTTGTAACTGGAGTCCCAATTCTGGAACTGGACTGGAATTGGCACTGGGACTGGATTTCCAATTCTGGAACTGACATTGGGACTGGAGATCCAATTCTAAAACTGGCATTGGAACTGGAGTTCCAATTTTGGAACTGAAACAGAAACTGGAGTTTCAATTCTGGACCTGGAACAGGAACTTGAGCTCCAATTCAGGGACGGGAAAAGATACTGGAGTTCCAATTCTGGACACGGAACTAGATATGGGGTTCCAATTCAGGAACTGGAACAGGAAAGGGAGTTTGAATACTGGAACTGTAACAAGAACTGGAGCTCCAATTCTGGAACTTCAACAGGAACTGGAGTTACAATTATGGAACTGGAAATGAAACCATAGTTCCAATTCTGGAACTGGAACTGGAACTGGAGTTCCAATTCTAGGACTGGAACATGAACTGGAGTTCAAATTTTGGAAATGGAATAGAAACTAAAGTCCCAATTCTGGAAATGGAAATGGAACTGGGGTTCCAATTCTGGAACTGAAACAGACTGGAATTAGAATTCTGGAACAGGAACTGGAGTTGCATTTCTGGAACTGGAACGGGAACTGGAGTTCCAATTCTGGAACTGGAACAGGAACTGGAGTTCCAATTCTGGAACTGGAATAGTAACTGGAGTTTCAGTTCCGGAACTGGCACTGGGAATGGAGTTCCAATTCTGGAACTGACAATGGAACTAAAGTTCCAATTCTGGAATTGAACCTGGAACTGGACTTCCAATTGTAGAACTGAACCTGGACCTGGAGTTCCAAAAGAACTAGACCTGGAACTGGAGTTCTAATTCTGTAACTGGACTGGAACAGGAGTTCTAATTCTGGAACTGGACGTGGAACTGGAGTTCCTATTCTGGAGCTGACACTGGAACTGGAGTTCCAATCCTGGGATTGGACCTTGAAATGGGGTTCCAATTCTGGAACTGGAACTGAAACTGGAGTTTGAATTCTGGAACTGGCATTTGAACTGGAGTTCAAATTCTCGAACTGGAACAGGAACTGGGGTTCCGATTCTGGAACGGGAACACGAACTTGAGTTCCAATTCTGGAACAGGAACCAGCATGGGAATTCCAATTCTGGAACTGGAACAGGAAGTGGAGTTCCAATTCTGGAACTGGAACATGAACTGGAGTTCCAATTCTGGAACTGGAACTGGAGTTCCAATTCTGGAACTGGAACAGGAACAGGAGATCCAATTCTGGAACTGCAACTGAAAATAAAGTTCCAATTCTGGAACTGGAACAGAAACAGGATCAAGTTCCAATTCTGGAACTGGAACAGAAACAGGAGATCCAATTCGGGAACTGGAACAGACTGGAGTTCCTATTCTGGTACTGGAACATGAACTGGAGTTGCAGTTCTGGAACTGGAACAGGAACTGGAGTTCCAATTGTGGAACCAGAACAGGAGCAGGAACAGGAGTTCCATTTCTGGAACTGGAACTGAAACTAAAATTCCAATTCTGGAACTGGAACAGGAACTGGAGTTCCAATTCTGGAACTGGAATTGAAACTGGAGTTTGAATTCTGGAACTGGCACTTGAACTGGAGTTCAAATTCTGGAACTGGAACAGGAACTGGAGTTCCAACTCTGGAATGGGAACATGAACTCGAGTTCTAATTCTGGAACAGGAACTGGCACAGGAGTTCCAATTCTGGAACTGGAACAGGAAGTGGAGTTCCAATTCTGGAACTAGAACTGAAACTAAAGTTCCAATTCTGAAAGTGGAACTGAAACTGAAGTGTCAATTCTGGAGCTGGAATTGGAACTGAAACAGACTGGAGTTAGAATTCTGGAGCACGAAATGGAGTTGCAATTCTGGAACTGGAACAGGAACTGGAGTTCCAATTCTGGAACTGGAACAAGAAGTGGAGTTCCAATTCTGTAACTGGCACAGGAAATGGAGTTCCAATTCTGGAACGGAAAATGTAACTAAAATTCCAATTCTGAACTGGAACAGAAACTGAAGTTCCAATTCTGGAACTGGAACAGGAAATGGAGTGCCAATTCTGGAAGTGGGCCTGGAATTGGAGTTCCAAATCTGGAACTAGACATGGAACTGGAGTTCCAATTCAGGAACTGGAAAAGGAAGGGGAGTTTGAATTCTGGAATTGGAACAGAATTGGAACAGAAACTAAAGTTCCTATTGTGGCTCTGGAACAGACTTGATTTCGAATTCTGGAACTGGATCAAGAATTCCAATTCTGGATCCAAAACAGGAATTGGAGTTCCAATTCTAGAACACAAACAGGAACTTGAGTTCCAATTCTGGAACTAGAATAGGAACTGAAGTTCCAATTGGGGAACTGGAACTGAAACTAAAGTTCCAATTCTGGAACTTGAACTGGATTTCCAATTCTGGAACTGTGACAGACTGGTGTTCCAATTCTGGAACTCGAACAGGAGTTCCAATTCTGGAACAGGAACAGGATCTGGAGTTCCAAATGTGAAACTGGCACAGGAAATGGAGTTCCAATTCTGGAACTGAAAATGGAACTAAAGTTTCAATTCTGGAATTGAGTCTTGAACTGGAGTTCCAATTCTGGAACCGAACCTGGACCTGCAGTTTCAATTTTGGAACTAGACCTGGAACTGGAGTCCCAATAATGGAACTGGACTGGAACTGGAGATCCAATTCTGGAACTGGCACTGGGACTGGAGTTCTGATTCTGGAACTGACACAGAAACTGGAGTTCCAATTCTGGAACCGGACCTGGAACTGGAGTTCCAATTCTGGAAGTGAAACAGGCTGGAGTTAGAATTCTGGAACGGGAACTGGAGTTGCAATTCTGTAACTGGAACAGGAGCTGGAGCTGCAATTCTGGAACTGGAACAGGAACTGGAGTTGCAATTCTGGAACTGGAACAGAAACTGAAGTTCCAATTCTGAAACTGGAACTGGAACTGCAATTCCAATTCTGGAACTGAAACAGACTGGAGTTCCAATTCTGCAACTGTAACTGAACTGGAGTTCCAATTCAAGAACTGGAACAGGAATTGGAGTTCGAATTTGAAATTGGAGCAGAAACTAGAGTCTCAATTCTGGAACTGGAATTGGAAGTGGAGTTCCAATTCTGGAACTGAAACAGACTGGAGTTAGAATTCTGGAACAGGAACTGGAGTTGCAATTCTGGAACTGGAATAGCAACTGGAGTTCCAATTCTGGAACTGGAACAGGAACTGGAGTTCCAAACCTGGAACAGGAACAGGAACTGGAGTTCCAATTCTGGAACTGGAACTGAAACTAAAGTTCCAATTCTGGAATTGGAATAGACTGGAGTTCCAATTCTGGAGGAGGAACTGGAGTTCCAATTCTGGACCTGGAACAGAAACTGAAGTTCCAATTCTGGAACAGGAAAGGCAAAAGGAGTTCGAATTCTGGAACTGTAACTGTAACTAAAGTTCCAATTCTGGAACTGGAACAGGAACTGGAGTTCCAATTTTGGAACTGGAACAGACTGGAGTTCCTATTCTGAAACTGGAACAGGAACTGGAGTTCCAATTCTGGAACTGGAACAGACTGGAATTCCAATTCTGCAACTGGAACAGGAGTTCCAATTCTGGAACAGGAACAGGAACTGGAGTTCCAATTCTGGAACTGGAACATAAACTGGAGTTCCAATTCTGAAACTGGCACTGGAAATGGAGTCCCAATTCAGGAACTGACAATGGAACTAAAGTTCCAATTCTGGAATTGGATCTGGAATAGGAGTTTCAATTCTGGAACTGAACCTAGACCTGGAGTTCCAATTTTGGAACTGGACCTGGAACTGGAGTTTTAATTCTGGAACTGGACTAGAACTGGATTTGTAATTCTGGAACTGGCACTGGAACTGGCGTTTCTATTCTGGAACTGACACTGGAATTGGAGTTCCCATTCTGGAACTGGACCTGGAACTGGAGTTCCAATTCTGGAATTGAAACTGGAAATGGAGTTCGAATTCTGGAACTGGCATTTGAACTGGAGTATGAATTCTCAAACTGGAACAGGAACTGGAGTTCCAATTCTGGAACTGGAACATGAACTCGAGTTCCAATTCTGGATCTGGAACTGGGACAGCAGTTCCAATTCTGGAACCAGAACAGGAAGTGGGGTTCCAATTCTGGAACTGGGACTGAAACTAAAGTTCCAATTCTGCAACTGGAACAGGAACTGTAGTTCCAATTGTGGAACTGGAACTGAAACTAAATTTCTAATTCCGGAACTGGAACTGGAAGTGGTGTTCCAATTTTGGAACTGGAACAGACTGGAGTTCCAATTCTGGTACATGAACTGGAGTTTCCATTCTGGAACTGGAAGTGGCACGGGAGTTCTAATTCTGGAACTGTAATTGAAATGAATTTTCCAATTCTGGTACTGAAATAGGAACTGGAGTTCCAGTACTGGAACTGAAACAGACTGCAGTTCCAATTCTGCAACTGTAACTGAACTGGAGTTCCAATTCTGGACCTGGAACAGGAACTGGAGTTCCAATTCTGGTATTGGAACATGAACTGGAGTTCCAAATCTGGAAGTGGAACTGGAACTGGAGTTCCAATGCTGGAACTGGAACAGGAACTGAAGTTCCAATGCTGGAACTGGAACAGGAACTGGAGTTACAATTCTGGAACTGGAACTGAAACTAAAGTTCCAATTCTGGAAATGGAACTGGATCTGGAGTTCCAATTCTGGAACTGGAAGAGGAACTGGAGTTCAAATTTTGGAAAAAGAACAAACAGACACTAAAGTCCCAATTCTGGAAATTGAACTGGAACTGGAGTTCCAATGCTGGAAGTGAAACAGACTGGAGTTAGAATTCTGGAACAGGAACTGAGGAAATGGAGTTACAATTCTGTAACTGGAACAGGAACTGGAGCTGCAATTCTGGAACTGGAACAGAAAATGGAGTTCAAATTCTGGAACAGGAACAGAAACTAGAGTTCCACTTCTGGAACAGGAACAGGAACTGGAGTTCCAGTTCAGGAACTGCAACAGGAACAGCAGTATGAATTTTGGAACTGGAACAGAAACTAAAGTCTCAATTATGGAACTGGAATGGGAATGGGAGTTCCAATTCTGGAACTGGAACTGAAACTAAAGTTCCAATTCTGGAACTGAAACAGATTGGAGTTAGAATTCTGGAACAGGAGCTGGACTTCCAATTCTAAAACGGGAACGGGAACAGGATCTGGAGTTCCAGTTTTGGAACTGGAACAGTAACTGGCGTTACAATTCTGCAACTGGAACTGGAATTGGAGTTCCAATTCTGGAACTGAAACAGACTGTTGTTAGATTTCTGGAATAGGAACTGGAGTTCCAATTGTGGAACAGGAAAAGGAAATGAAGTTCAATTCTGGAACTGGAAAGGAACTGGGGTTCCAATTCTAGAACTGGCACTGGAAATGGGGTTCCAATTCTGGAACTGACACTGGAACTGGAGTTTCAATTCTAGAATTGGACCTGGAACTGGAGATCCAATTCAGGAACTTAACCTGGACCTGGAGTTCCAAATTTGGAACTGTACCTGGAACTGGAGTTCCAATTCTTGAAGTGGATTGGAACTTGAGTTCCAATTCTGGAACTGGCACTGGAACTGGAGTTCCAATTCTGGAACTGACACTAGAACTGGAGTTCCAATTCTGGAACTAGACCTGGAACTGGAGCTCTAATTCTGGAACTTCAACTGGAACTGGAGTTCCATTTCTGGAACAGGTACATGAACTGGAGTTCCAATTATGGAAGTGGATCTGAAACTGGAGTTCCAACTCTGGAACTGGCACTGGAACTGGAGTTCCAATTCTGGAACTGAAACACACTGGAGTTAGAATTCTGGAACCAGAACTGGAGTTGCAATTCTGGAACTGGAACAGGAATTGGAGTTCCAATTCTAGTATTGGAACATGAACTGTAGTTACAAATATGGAAGTGGAACTGCAACTGGAGTTACAATTCTGGAACTGCAAAAGGAACTGGAGTTACAATTCTGGAACTGGAACTGAAACTAAAATTCCAATTCTGGAACTGGAGCTGGATCTGGAATTCCAACTCTGGAACTGGAAGAGGAACTGGAGTTCGAATTTTGGAACTAAAACAGAAACCAAAGTCCCAATTCTGGAACTGGAACTGGAACTGGAGCTCCAATTCTGGAACTGGAACTGACAGATGTTCCAATTCTGGAACTGGAACTGGGACTGGAGTTCCAATTCAGGAACTGAAACAGGAACTGCAGTATGAATTTTGGAACTGGAACAGAAACTAAAGTCCCAATTCTGGAACTGGAATGGGAACTGGAGTTCCAATTCTGGAACTGGAACTGAGACTAAAGTTCCAATTCGGGAATTGAAACAGACTGGAGTTAGAATTCTGGAACAGGAGCCGGACTTCCAATTCTAAAACTGGAACAGGAACTGGAGTTGCAATTCTGGAACTGGAATTGAAACTAAAGGTCCAATTCTGGTACTGGAACTGGAATTGGAGTTTCAATTCTGAAACTGAAGCAGACTGTTGTTAGATTTCTGGAATAGGAACTGGAGTACCAATTGTAGAACAGGAACAGGAACAGGAGTTCAAATTCTGGAACAGGAACTAAGGTTCCAATTCTGGAACTAACATTGAAAATGGAGTTCCAATTCTGGAACTGACACTGGAACTGGAGTTCCAATTCTGGAATTGGACCAGGAACTGGAGCTCCAATTCTGGAACTGACACTGGAATTGAAGTTCCAATTCTGGAACTGGCACTGGAAATACAGTTCCAATTCTGGAACTGGAACAGGAACTGGGGTTCCAATTCTGGAACTGCACTGGAAATGGAGTTCCAATTCTGGACTTGAAACTGGAGTTCGAATTCTGTAACTGGAACACAAACTAGAGTTCCAATTGTGGATCTTAAACAGGAACTCGAGTTCCAATTCTGGAACTGGAACTGGAACAGAAAATGGAGTTCCAATTCTGGTACTGGAACTGGAACTGGAGTTCCAATTCTGGTACTGAACAGACTGGAGTTCCAATTTTGGCACTGGAACATGAACTGGAGTTCTAATTCTGGAACTGACATTGAAACTGGAGTTCCATTTAGGGAATTGGACCTGGAACTGGAGTTCCTATTTTGGAGCCGGAACAGGAACTGGATTTCCAATTCTGGACCTGGAACAAGCACTGGATTTCCAATTCGGAATCTGGAACTGGCACTGGAGTTCCAATTCTAAAACTGGCATCAGAACTGGAGTTCGAATTCTGGAACTGAAACAAAAACCAGAGTTCAAATTCTGGAACTGGAACAGGAAGTAAGTTTCCAATTTTATACTGGAACACGATCCGGAGTTCCCATTTTGGAACTGGACCTAAAACTGGAGTTCCAATTCGGGAATTGGCACTGGAACTGGAGTTCCAATTCTGGACCTGGAACAGGAACTGGAGTTCCAATTCTGGGATGGGAACAGATACTGGAGTTCCAATTCTGGAACTGGAACTGTACATGGAGTTGCAATTCAGGAACTGGAACATGAAGGGTTGTTGGAATTCTGGAACTGCAACGAGAACTGGAGTTCCAATTCTGGAACTGCAACAGGAACTGGAGTTACAATTGTGGAACTAGACCAGGAATAGGAGCTCCAATTCTGAAACTGGAACTGGGACTGGAGTTCCAATTCTGGAACTGGAACAGGAACTGGAGTTCGAATTTTGGAAAAAGAACAGAAACTAAAGTCCAAATTCTGGAAATAGAACTGAAACTGGAGTTCCAATTCTGGAACTGAAACAGATTGGAGTCAGAATTCTGGAACAGGAACTGGAGTTGCAATTCTGGAACTGGAACAGGAACTGGAGTTCCAATTCTGGTATTGGAACATGAACTGGAGTTCCAATTCTGGTATTGGAACATGAACTGGAGTTCCAAATCTGGAAGTGGAACTGGAACTGGAATTCCAATGCTGGAACTGGAACAGGAACTGGAGTTCTAATGCTGGAACTGGAACAGGAACTGGAGTTACAATTCTGGAACTGGAACTGAAACTAAAGTTCCAATTCTGGAAATGGTACTGGATCTGGAGTTCCAATTCTGGAACTGGAACATGAACTGGAGTTCCAATTCTGGAAATGGCACTGCAAATGAAGTTGCAATTCTGGAACTGACAGTGGAATTGAAGTTCCAATTCTGGAATTGAACCTGGAACTGGAGTTCCAATTCTGGAACTGAACCTGGACCTGGAGTTCCAATTTTGGAACTGGTCCTGAAACCGGAGTTCTAATTCTGGAACTGATAGTGGAACTGGAGTTCCTATTCTGGAACTGACACTGGGACTAGAGTTTGAATTTTGGAACTGGAACAGGAACTGGAATTTGAATTCTGGAACTGGAACAGGAACTGGAGTTCGAATTCTGGAACTGGAACACAAACTCGAGTTCCAATTCTGGAACTGGAACTGGGACGGGAGTTCCAATTCTGGAACTGGAATAGGAACTGGAGTTCCAATGCTGGAACTGGAACATGAACTGAACTGGAGTTCCATTTCTGGAAGTGGACCTGGAACTGGAGTTCCAATTTTGGAACTGGAACAGACTCGAGGTCCAATTCTGGAACAGGAACTGGATTTCCAATTCTGGAATGGGAACAGGAACTGGTGTTCCAATTCTGGATCTGGAACTGAAACTAATGTTCCAATTCTGGAACTGGAATAGGGACTGGAGTTCCAATTCTGGAACAGAAACAGGAACTAGTGTCCCAATTCTGGAACTGGAATATGAACTGGAGTTCAAATTCTGGAACTGGCACTGGAAATGCCGTTCTAATTCTGGAACTGGAACAGCAACTGGAGTTTCAATGCTGGAACTGGAACATGAACTCGAGTTCCAATTCTGGAAGTGGACCTGGAACTGGAGTTCCAATTCTGGAACTGGAACTGAAACTAAAGTTCCAATTCTGGAACTAGAACTGGAACTGGAGTTCCACTTTTGGAAATGGAACAGACTTGAGGTCGAATTCTGGAATAGGAACTGGATTTCCAATTCCGGAACGGGAACAGGAACTGGTGTTCCAATTCTGGAACTGGAACTGAAACTAATGGTCCAATTCTGGAACTGGAAGAGGAACTGGAGTTCCAATACTGGAACTGGAACAGACTGGAGTTCCAATTCTGGAACAGGAACAGGAACTAGGGTCCCAATTCTGGAACTGGAACGTGAACTGCAGTTCGAATTCTGGAACTGGCACTGGAAATGCCGCTCCAATTCTGGAACTGGAACGGGGACGGGAGTTCCAATTCTGGAACTGGAACGGGGACGGGAGTTCCAATTCTGGAACTGGAACAGACTGGATTTCCAATTCTGGAACTGGCACTGAAACTAAAGTTCTAATTCTTGAACTGGAACAGGAACTAGAGTTCCAATTCTGAAACTGGAACAGACTGGAGTTCCAATTCTGGAAGTGGAAAAGGAGTTCCAATTCTGGAACAGGAACAGGAACTGGAGTTCCAATTCTGGAACTGGAGTTCCAATGCTGGAAGTGGACCTGGAACTGGGGTTCCAATTCTGGAATTGGACCTGGAACTAGAGTTCGAATTCTGGAACTGGACCTGGAACTGAAGGTTCAATTCTAGAACTAGTACTGGAACTCGAGATCCAATTCTGGAACTGGCACAGGAAGTGAAGTTCCAATTCTGGAACTGGCACAGGAAGTGGAGTTCCAATTCTGCAACTGCAACAGGACCTCAAGTTCCAATTCTGGAACTGGAACAGAGACTGGAGTTCCAATTCTGGAACTAGAACTGTGATTGGAGTTTCAATTTTGGAGTTGGAACTGAAACTAAAGTTCCAATTCTGAAATTGGAACTGGATTTCCAGTTCTGGAACTGGAACAGACTAGACTTAGAATTCTGGAACTGGAACAGGAATTCCAATTCTGGAAATGGAAGAGGAACTAGAGTTCTAATTCTGAAACTTGCCCTGGAAGTGACTTTCCAATTCTGGAACTGATACTGGAACTGAAGTTCTAATTCTGGAATTGGACATGGAACTGGAGTTCCAATACTGGAACTGGACCTGAAACTGGAGTTCCAATTGTGGAACTGGACTGAAGCTCGAGTTTTAATTCTGTAACTGGAACTGGAACTGGAGTTCCAATTCTGGATCTGACACTGGAAATGGAGTTCCAATTCTGGAACTGGAACTAGAACTTCAGTTCCAATTCTGGTACTGGACCTGGAACTGGAGTTCGAATTCTAAAACTGGACCTGGAACTGGAATTCCAATTCTGGTACTGGAAACGGAACTGGAGTCCGAATTCTAAAACTGGACCTGGAACTGGAATTCCAATTCTGGTACTGGAAACGGAACTGGAGGTCGAATTCTGGAACTGGAACATGAACTAGAGTTCCAATTCTGGAACTGGAACAGGAACTGCAGTTCCAATTCTGGTACTGGAACAGGAACTGCAGTTCCAATTCTAGAACTCAAACAGGAAGTGGAGTTCCAATTTTGGATCTGGAACATGAACTGGAGTTCAAATTATGGATCTTGAACAAGAACTGGAGTTGCAATTTGGAACTGGAACTGGAACTCGAGTTCCAATACTGGAACTGGAACAGGGATTAGAGTTCCAATTTTGGAAGTGGACTTTGAACTGGAGTTTCAATTTTGGAACTGGACCCGGAACTGGAGTTCCAATTCTGGAACTGGAAAAGACTGGAGTTCCAATTCTAGAACTGGAACAGGAAAAGGAGTTCCAATTCTGGAAATGGAAGAAGAAGTGGAGTTCCAGTTCTGGAACTGGACCTGCCAATGGAGTTCCAATTCTTGAACTGTACCTGGAACTGGAGTTCCAATTCTGGAACTGGATCTGGAACTGGAACTACAGTTTTTGAACTAGACCTGGAACTGAAGTTCCAATTCTTGGACTGGACCTGGAACTGGAGTTCAATTCTGAATCTGGTCTGGAACTCGAGTTCCAATTCTGGACCCGGCACTGGAATTGGAGTTCCAATTGCAGAACTGACACTAGAACTGGAGATCCAATTCTGGAAGTGTACCTGGAACTGGATTTCCAATTATGTGTCTGGAACTGGAACTGGAGTTCCAATTCTGGACCTGGAACTGGAATTGGAGTTCCAATTCTTGGCCTGGACCTGGAAATGGAGTTTCAATTCTGAACCTGGAACAGGAACTGGAGTTCCAATCTGGAACTGGATCAGGGACTGGAATTCCAATTCTGGAACTGGAACAGGAACTGGTTTCAATTCTGAAACTGGCACTGGAACTGGTGTTCCAAGTCTGGAACTGGAACTGGAGTTTTCATTCTGGAACTGGAACAGGAACTGGAGTTCCCATTCTGGAACTGGAACAGGAACTGCTGTTTCAATTTTAGAATCAGAACAGAAAGTGGAGTTCCAATTCTGGAACTCAAACAAGAACTGGAATTCCAATTCTGGAACTGAAACAGGAAGTAGGGTTCCAATTCTGGAACTGGAACAGACTGGAGTTCCAATTCTGGAACTGGAACAGACTGGAGTTCCAATTCTGGAACTGGTATGGGAACAGGAGTTCCAATTCTGGAAATGGAAAAGGAACTGGAGTTCCAATTCTGGAACTGAAACAGGAACAGGAGTTCCAATTCTGAAACTGGAACAGGAAGTGGAGTTCTAATTCTGGAACTGGAACAGGAACTTCAGTTCCAATTCTGTAACTGGAACAGGGACTAGAGTTCCAACTCTGAAACTGGAACAGGAACTGGATTTCCAACCCTGGACTTGGAACAGGAACTGGGGTTCCAACGCTGGACCTGGAACAGGAACTGGAGTTCCAATCCTTGAACTGGAACAGGAACTGGAGTTTCAATTCTGGAACTGGAACAGGAACTGGAGCTCTAATTCTGGAACTGGAACAGGAAATGGAGTTCCAATTCTTGAACTGTACCTGGAACTGGAGTCCCAATTCTGGAACTGGATCTGGAACTGGAGTTCCAATTCTGGACCTGGAAAAGGAACTGGAGTTCCAACTCTGGACCTGGAACTGGAACTGGAGTTCCAACTCTGGACCTGGAACTGGAACTGGAGTTCCCATTCTGGAACTGGTACTCGCTCTTGATTTTCAGTTCTGGAACTGGACCTGGAGCTGGAGTTCCTGTTCTGGAACTGGACCTAGAACTGGGCTTCTTGTTATTGAACTGGACCTGGAACTGGAGTTCCCGTTCTGGAGATGCTCCTGGACCTGGAGTTCCAGTTCTGGAACTTGACCTGGAACTGGAGTTCCATTTCTGGAACTGGACCTGGAACTGGAGTTCCTATTTTGGAACTGAACCTGGAACTGGAGTTCCAATTCTGGAACTGGACCTGGAACTGGGGTTCCAATTCTGGAAGTGGAACTGGAATTGGGGTTCCAAATCTGGAACTGGAATTCGAGTTCCAATTCGAATTGCTCTAGTAGGTTTAACTCTGCCTTAGTGCTGCCCAGCAACCATCAGGGGGCACATATTCACCCATGATAAGGTAAATGGTCTGCAAATCTAGGTGATTCTTCGGTTCTTCTGAAAAGTTCCCACTGCTACTGGTTTATATTGAAATATTTATTGTTCCTATGCCTTTCATTTTCCCTCTCTTTCTTCATTACACTTGAGCTTCTGAAGAAGATGGAAGACTATGGTGGATAAAGAACAGGTTAAGAGCAGCAGTGTTTTCTTCCAGTGCACCACAGGAGCTGTCCTTGCTTATGGGAACATCTTCATATCCTGGAAGGTAGGGCATTCCTGCAAACCATGAAACAGTGATTTTCTGGAACCTGTGGCCATATAAAGATGTTGAATATATCATTCACTTTGGGGAGGCATGCCCATGATATTTATAAATACTATTCAGGAAGCCGTTGCTCCATGGAATTCCCTTCATAGCACTTGGTTCCACGTGGGAAACATAGGAGAGACTCAGAAATTGTTGTATTATGTTGAATTGATATGAATGTTGACAATATAAATGTCTCAGATGTACATGTACATGGTCTTAGATCCTTTCCTGAGCATACAAGGTAGCTCCTCATTTGAATAAACCACTCTTCATTTGAATAGAACAGATTAGTTGCATAAATTAAAACATGTGTTTACCTGCTTATGAGTGCAGAACCAAGCTAAGAACTCAATAAATGCAACTGGAATCAGGTTTGGTAAATGGAAGCCTTAACAACCATTTTCAGAGAGTAGAGAACATTTAATGCCCGGAAAATTTAACTTTGTACTAATAGAAAAACATCAATTCCCTCCCAAGAATGCAGATGTTTTTCTCCATTTTCTTCATTCATTCTGGAATATGTGACTTGAGATATCCTTTTACCCAAAATATTTGATAAAACAATTTACCATTCACCAAAAATGGTTGGCAGGGGGGTGGGGGGGTGGATATCTGTCCATAAGATACAAACTAATCTTTCTTCCTTTCATTACTACTAATGAATCTTTTTTTCTAGATGCTTATCTAGTCTTAAAAAAAAACATATTAACATTTTAATAGAGCACTGAAAATCAGTTTGTAATGGACATGTCTCTCCAGTGTATAGTTCCATTAAAGTCTATGAATTTGCTCAGCAAACTGTATCGAGTTAGCCCTGTTTGATAGACAATCAGTCTACCTGAGAGATGGCCTTCTCTGGGGGCCTTTCCATGTGATCGGATATCAAATGACTTGTTGATTATTCTGACTTCAAAGGCTACTAGTGCTGAGACTTTCAAGGTGGTCTGTAATGCCCTGAGTGTTGAGGCCACCTGTCAGTGCTACTTCCAAATTAAAGAGAAACTGTTGGGAAATGGGGAGTAAACTTCCTGCCTTTCGGATTAGGCTGATTAACCTTAAGCAATTTTACTTTTTCAGTGCCAGTTAGCATGGGAAAAATATTACCAGGAAAAGTCTAGGTCCTTTTATTGATGAGATAGATGCACTTGCTTGTCCAAAAAAAAAAAAAAAAAAAAAAAAAAAAGGAAATGCCATTTGTAGGGTTGCAGAATTTTAAGAAAATTTAAAGAGTTAAAATCTTCTACTTTTATCAGTTTCTAAAAATATTTTGGTACTGTATTTATACTAATGGAAAATAATCATTTGTGTTCTAGAGATTTACTTTGGAGAGAAAAAATGCAAACATTCATCAGTCACTTTTTTTTTTTTTTTGCTTATTTTTTTGTACTCTTATTTATCAGCTGATATTGCTTCCCAAATATAAAATAGGCAGATCACTATGGCAGTGAGACTTATTTCTGAAACTTGTATATTTGTGCTGACTCATGTTATAAAATATAAGACTTTAAGCAAATGGTTAAACTCTGTAATTTTCAATATTTTAATAAAATTTTAAAATTAAATACAACTATTTAATAAAAGTGATAGAAAGGTAACAAGTACATAGGTACTGAAATAATTTATTTGGCCAGTTTGGGCATTTCCTACAAACTCTCACTTGAATGTTTCCCATTGCTTTATCAATCTTCATATAAATTGATAGGTGAAAACAATTTTCTTGAGTATGGGTGACTTCCAGATAATATAATGGCAAAGTTTACTGAGGTTTGTGCACCGTATTTTCAGGTATTTGGAAGAATAGAAGAAAATGGTTTCTATTCATTAGGCTCTGAAACTAAACCACATTGTGAAAACTCAACTTCAACAGAGATAAATATTACAAAGCAACTCTTCACTATCTGTTTTCAGATACCTGTATATTTTAGTGGTACAGAATTAATAAATCCCAACAGAATTAATAAATCCCAACTCTGAGGTGGAACTGAATAGAAATACACACACATCTGATGCTGATTTTTATCCTGTACTTTGAGGCTTCAATGCTTGCATCTCTCTCATTTTAACAGCTTCAGCATAAATACAGTAATTATAAAATATCACCAGAATCTTCTAACATTTTAGGAGATCGAAATGACACTGGTTGTTACTTTATGATTTTATGTTTACTATTAGAGATTTTTAAAAACTTTTATTTTGAAATAATTTTAGACTGAGAAAAACGTTACAAGATTAACACCTTGCACAACCATGATACAGTTATCAGAACTGAGATTAACTGAGGAAACTGAAGCTTTCAGAGACTCATTGAGTATCTAAGCTTATACAGCAACAGTGCCAGGAATTTGAAAGCAGATTTTTCTGACTCCAAAGCTGGGCTTTTGAGCTCTATGCAATGCTAAACCATTTCCAAAAGACTCATATAGTTGGATTATACTTGTTTTACCTTTACCAGGGTATTCTTTTATTTGAAGCCTGATTGAGTAGTGAGAAGAAATAATAATTTGTTTCAATAGATTTACCTTAAGTTCCAAAGATCTTTAAACTACCATGATACTTGCAACCTATACTTAGGGAGGCCAACATTTCAGGTTTACTCAGGACTTGCCCAGTTTAGCACCGAAAGTTCTGCATCCCAGGAAACCCTTCAGTGCTGGGCAAACCAGGATGGTTGGTAATATAGTTTGAATGTATGTCACCTCCAAATCTTACGTTGAAACTTGATCTGCAATGTTGGAGGTGGGGCCTGGCAAGAGGTATTTGGGTCATGGGGCCCCATTCCTCATGAATGGCCTGGCACAGTCCTCATGGTAATGGTAAGTTCTCACTTTGTATTAGTTGTTGTAAGATCTCAATGTTAAAAAGAGTCTGGCACCTTCCTCCCTCTCTTGCTCCCACTCTCACCATGTGACACACCAGCTCCCTTTCCCCTTCCACCATGATTGTTTGCTTCCTGAGGGTCTCATCAGAAGCAGATGGTGTACCCATGCTTCTTGTACAGCCTATAGAAGTATATAGAGCCAAATTATCCTTTTATTTATAAATTACACAGCCTCAGGTATTCCTTTATAGTAATGCAAAATGGACTATGCCATATGCCAATTTTAAAAGTAAATGAGGATTTAAACACAATGTCCCATTTCCAGCCAAGCTAAGCACCCATGTACATATGTTCTGTAACAAAAATCTTAAAGGGATGAGAGGAAGGAGAGAGGAAGGAAGAGAAGAGAGGAATAATATTGTATTCAATGTGTACTATTGCAAAAGTTTTAAAAATTGTACATAAAATGTATACCTTGCATACTTGCAGAGTGGGACAGCCTTACCTTTTACAGGAAATGTTGCTAGCCTGGTCTGCCCACAGCAGGTACCATGATATTAACTGCAATCATTGTCTCAGACTGAAATTCATAATGAGGTGGAAAGGAAAACATGAAGATCAGTCATGGAGAATGACTAAACCTAAGCTCCAGAATGCCATTCCTACAGTGGGTTACATGACAAAGGATGAGGATGCTCCTATCGCAAGCCAAGCCATCCAGGCTGCCCTGGCTTCCACCCCCTCTAGGCTTCTTGAAGATGCAGCCATTTTGATTTTCCTCATCCCTCCTTCATCACCATTCCTTCTTTTTTGGATGATTTCTCTGAGTATACAAAGATGCTTTAGTACTTTTCAACTGAAAAACCACACACATAATCCCTTTAAATCCCAGTCCTTTTTCCAGCAGTTGCTCTATCACTCTGCTCCTATCCAAAATCAAGCATCTTTTAAGAGGAGTCTTACACATGCTCTGTGCACTGCCTCATCGTCCATTAACTCTTCCACTCACTACAGTTGACTTCCACCCTATCTGTTGGCTGAAACTCAAGGTCATCAGTGACCCCATTTACCAAATCCAATAGATACATCTTTGTCTTCAACTTTCTCAACCTCTCAAAAACTTTAAACAAGGTGACCTCGAAACTTCTTGAAATACTCTCTGCCCTAGACTACTGGAATTTACCTTCTTGGTTTTCTGTCTAAATCACTGCCTCTTTTCAGTTTCCTATGCTGGCTCTATCTCATCTGCCCGACCCTTAATTATTGGTGGTTTTCAGATACCAGTCTTCAACCACTTTCAGTTACTTCTAAATACCTTTTGCCCAGTACTTCACAAATTGAAGTGCTAGGTGGAATGAGATTGCACCTAGCAATCTGCTAGGAACTGCTGATCAATTCCAAATGTGTGTCTTCAGCCCATACCATTTCTCTGGATTCAGGGTGGTTGTGGGTTTTTAAAATTATTATTACCCCTATGCTTGCTAACAAAGCCTCACGGATATTTTAAACTCCACATTACCCCAGTGGACTTCTGATTTCTCAACCTAATGTTTCATGGTCTTTTCCAATCCCCTGTGGCTCCCATCTTGTTTGCTTGCTTTTCTTCAATTCTCCACTCCAATTTAGCAAGGTTCAATTCAGCAATAATTCCAATTCAGGAAGATTTTACTTCCTATTATATCTCAAACCCAGTAGCGCCTACCCAATATCATTTTTCCATCCTCTTTACAACAAAATTTAGATTTGGTTGGGTGCAGCAATGTACTCAGATGAAAAGGCACATTTTTCAGCCACTTTTGCAGATTGAGGTAGCAAGATTCCTTAGAAATAGAAAGTAAGCAGAAGAACTGAGTTACTTACTTCCAGCAAGTAAGTAAGATCTCCAGTAAAAAGATCTCCAAAAGGTGGCTAGATTGTGGGAGGCTCTTTGATCTACTTCTCTCTTCCCACTCAGAGCAAAAGCACACCAGCTAGGACTGCACAAGCTGTTTTGCAATCATATTATTTTGAGGATGTAGGCACTCTTTAGGGAAGATAGAGGTGGGAGCTGCAGAAGCCAGAATTTCAGCCCTGAAATGCTCATTATATAAAAGAAAATTAAATACCTGTTCTAAATAACAATTTTAGGGGACCTCTGTATATATTTAACATACAATGGGAGGCATCCTTCCTATCTCCACTGCATCAGTCTCCTCTCAGGCCTTCTCCTCTCTTACCTGATCTTTTAAAAATCTAAATAGAAGCATCTCACATCCCTGCTTAAAAACTTTTAATAGATTCTCATTAAGCTTAAAGTGAAATGCAAGTTCTTTCACATGATCTGCAAGGTTGTACATGATGGGGTTCCTGCCTAATTTCTCCAGGTCATCTCATATCACTTATTCCTTGCCAGACAGAAGACTTCCTCAAATATATCTAGCTCTGTCTCACCCCACTTTGCATGTGCTGTTCAAATTACTTACAAATATTTATTCCCATTCCATCTCCTTCTCACCTTTCTTCCCCTATTCCAAAGACTAGCTCTTTGTCTTCCTTCAATTCCTAGATTAAATGTCACCTCTCTGATCATTCTAAAGTTCATCGTCTCTTCATACCCCATCATTATTTTTCAATTATCACCACCTTTTAGTTTTCATCATCCCACTTGTCACAGCTTCTCATAATTTATTTGTTTGTAGCCTGTTCTTTGGCTGTCTCATTAAATGTTAAACTTTGTGAGGACAGGGATTATGTCAGATTTGTTCACTACCATTTACAAGTATCTAATGGGAGTGCCTAGCACTGGCCAGTGGTTCATAGTATTGGCTGAACATTAGAATCACCTAGGGACATTTTTAAGTACTGATACTTAAGTCCTTCTCTTCATGAGTCAGATTTAATTGGCATGTGTTGGGACCCAGGATTAGTACATTGTTAAAGCTCTCCAGGTGATTCTAATGTAGAGCCAGGTTTGAGAGTCAATATGCTAGGCCCATGGTACTCAAGCCTTGACTATACATTAAAATCACCTGGGGGCCTTTAAAGCAATACCAGTACATGTACTCCACCACCAAGATTCTGATTTACTTGATCTAGAATGGTGACGTTGAGTATAAAATCTGCCCAAGTGATTCTAATGTTGGCTGGGGATGGAAACTATTTTTCTTAGTACTCAACATATCTATTAACTGAATGAACAGGAATGAACTGTTCTTGGTCACTTAGGACACATTGAGGTCACTGCTTCTTTAGGGCCCATGTAACTATTGCATGATAATTCTCAATTTTGTATCTACACATATCCCAAGTTTACTCTTTAAATTCAAAGACACTTATACTCCTCCTTACAACACATACTA
Source organism: Macaca thibetana thibetana (assembly GCF_024542745.1). Taxonomy (NCBI): domain Eukaryota; kingdom Metazoa; phylum Chordata; class Mammalia; order Primates; family Cercopithecidae; genus Macaca; species Macaca thibetana. The sequence continues at coordinate 73,036,960 of NC_065585.1, forward strand.
CCCTGACCCATCCCTCACAGAGCACCCGGAACAAAGCCCCTCACAGGGAAGGTGCCTGGTGAATGTTTGCTAAATGGAATGAATTCATTAGCTATATTTAAAAAGGGCTGCCATAGCCCAGGTTCCTCAAAATACTCTGTGCTGTTCCTCAAAATACTCTGTACTCAAAATACTCTGTGTGTTGTGCACAGGTGCCTGTGCCTGCTGCAGCCAAGCAGACATAGGGCAGCAGGCACAGGCCGAGGTAAACACCTAGATGACTCAGCAGGATTGGGGCACAAGCACACAGTCCCATGTCTTCTATAATCATAGCCATGTAGACATAACATAGAGAATCTCACCACCTGGCTCTCAGCCACTATTGTTTGTGTAGTGTGTAAACCTAACACTGACCCTGTGAAGGAGCTGCTGAATAGAGCCATGTCTCATTTACCTGCTGTCTCTCAAGTGTTCTTCCAGCGTCCTGCCCCACGTCCACCCACTCCCCTTGGACCTCAGCTGGGGCTGGACCCCAACCCTGAGCATGAAATTACTGCAGTCCATGCCTTTACTTTCCAGAAACCTCTGTTCTAAACCATGCTGGCCTCAGTGTGGAGAGGGAGCAATAAGATAAACTTCCAAGTTGAAATCGTACTGAAAAGGCAGCTCCCACCATGCAGAAGTCATGAATACCATGATTCCTCTTGGGCAAAGGGGCTTAACATCCATCTCCACTCCCCCAGCCCCGAATGTTACATGTTTTCTGTATTGATGTTTATCCTCTGCGGTATACATTTTAATGTGTTATCCCAGCATTTCTTTTATTATAAGCAATGTTTTTTAAAGTCTTCAAAGAGTGAATTGAAAGTGTTACACTGTCTGTAGTGCCACAGAACAGTCTGAGGATTCTGAGGCATAGAAGATACAATGTGCTTTGTCACAAAACCCCAGCCCTAGCAGACAGTGCCTCCTATAGGGAGTAACAAAATCAAATGACAGGACCAGAATGCTTTACAACTTAGGAAGCATGGCACAAAGGATAACTGGTATCATAATTCATACTATTACCAAAAAGACTAAAAAGTATCCCATGCACCCTTGAAAAACTTTTCCTCTGACTTGCAAAGTACTCATGTAACCAGACCACATAGCCAGGAGATCATTAGCTCCAGGAGGACTAGAACTTTGCCTACTTATGGCTGTACCCCCAGCACCAAGAATGGTAGCTACTCAGAAAGTATGTGCTAAATAATGAATTAATGAACTAAAGGAACTTACACACAATGGAGAGAAAAGAAACAAGCACAGGATTTTAAAAGTAAATGTTAATGTCAGACAAACTGGCCCAAGAGCATATTGTCAGGTGAGGGGTTATGAGACTTAGGTGTCTAGACAAGAGAAGTCAAAAAAATCCCCCACCCCTTTTCCACTGTGTGTGTGTGTGTGTGTGTGTGTGTGTGTGTGTGTGTGCCATTATTCCAGAGACACAGCTCCTAAATGAGACAAGGACATAATTCATCCCCCTGCATACGGGACTGGGAGGTAATATGACCCAGGTACATTATTAATTGCTTTGTTTGTGAGCTCCTAACCATGTAATTGTTTTAACGACTAGCAGGTGGGAAAGAGGACCTCAAACTCGTATGTGGGGAGATTAGTGAGCCTGAATGAATCGCACAGGGTTCTGGGTAAGGCCACAGAAAAGTTACTTTAAAAACAAGTGAGAAAGATGGCTCACTGGTAATTGAAAAGTGAGAGAAAGCAGCACTGGGCTCAATTCAAGCAAGTCATAAGTAAGAATTCCTTACTGGGAAGCTTATCTTCTTGTGTTCCAAGGTCAGCGAGAGCTTAGGCTATCACAGGTGCTGAGAACCTAATCCGTTTGTGCAGCATTTCCAACTTTGGAATGCACACCTGAGAAACAGAGTTCAGCTGGTACAACCAAGATCTGGAAAGGAACTGGTTTTCTCTGTCTGTGGCCTCAACACTGCGCCTCTGATTTGTAACGTGTTTTCCTAATATACACCCATTTCCTGACTTAGGATGGTTTGACTTATTTTTCCACTTTCTGATGAGCTTATCAGAACTTAACCCCATCTTAATTCAAGGAGTTTCTTCCAACACATGATGGGGTTACATTCTCTGCTGAATATATATTGCTTTCTACACCATCATAAAGTTGAAAAATCAAAGGTCAACCATTGTACATCAATAACTGTCACTTGTTGCCAGCATTAAATGCATTTTTGATTTATCATATTTTCAAATGAGTTTCTTGGGATGCCACTCCTTCGTAAGTCAAGGAGCTTCTGTCTACATCTTCTTTGCAGTTACTTCTTCCCTCTAATTCTAGGAGAACCTAAGGTTAATCTTGTAATTACTCACTCCTCCAAGGTGTTAACACATGGGAGTCACTCCTTTCAAGACGAAGGGAGAAGTTAACCCATAAACTCTATACTCATAAAGGCTTTTCAATCACAAATCTGCCAGTTGAGTATAGCTACTGTGGCATGAACCCGTAAACCTTGTACAGTGCCAACAAACGGTATTCTTTGTTTTCCTTGCTCAGTGGTCATCTTGCGACTGAAACTCATTTTCTATGTTTATATTAGCCTTAGGTTGCCATTCATACTTCAAAATTCTTTTTTTTATTTTATTTTACGAATGTATTTTTATTTAACCTAACATATTCAAAATATTGTAATGGCAACATGTAATCAATATAAAAAATTAATGAGACATTTTCAATGTTTTTGTTGCACTGAGTCTTTATTTTTTTATATATACTTTAAATTCTAGGGTACATGTCCACAACGTGCAGGTTTGTTACATATGTATACATGTGCCATGTTGGTGTGCTGCACCCATTAACTCATCACTTACATTAGGTATATCTCCTAATGCTATCCCTCCCCCCTCCCCCCACCCCACAACAGGCCCCGGTGTGTAATGTTCCCTACCCTGTGTCCAAGTGTTCTCATTGTTCAATTTCCACCTATGAGTGAGAACCATTTGACCCTTCAAAATTCTTCTAAATCTTATACCTTCATGGAATAGTCCAATAAAACAGACATTGACTCCCAATCAACTCTGTTTCCTGAACATCTATAATCCTGTCACACCCTTAGTCGGACAATTCCCTGACTCTTTCATCCTCAGCTTTAGGCCATTCCTAGATCATTCATTCCTAGGTTTTTACTCAGGAGACTCTGGTCTGAGCAGAAGCAGCAAATGGGACCCTGGCTGGCACAGGGAGTGAATACCCCTCTCAGAACTCAGCAACGAGTAAGTCAGACTCTAGAAAACTCTGAAAAGCTCATGTAGCCCCCTCCCAATTCTGTGGCTTTTCTTGCTAATATAGTGTACAGTAGATTCTGACAGCCTGGAGAGAAAGCTTTGAAAAACATCCTCTTCTCTAGACACTGAGATGAATCCACTCGGAGGACCCTGTCTAGTGTCTGACTTCTATACGGTGAATGGCCATTGAGCGCTGGCCTTGTGCCAGGCAGTGCTGAAGGTGCTTCATTTACATTAACTCATTTTATCCTCACTTCAAGATGTATTGAGGAATCTGTTGGGGAAATGGAGGTACTGAGAGATTGATGAAATTGCTTATAGTTCCACATCTAGTAAGTGACAGAGCTAGTACAGTAGTTCACCCTTATCCATGGAAGATATGTTCCAGGACCCCCGGCAGAGGCATAAAACCATGGATAGTATTGAACCCTATATACGCTGTGTTTTTTCTTATACATACTGATACAGTTTGGCTGTGTCTCCACCCAAATCTCATCTTGAATTGTAGCTCCCATAATTCCTATGTGTTGTGGAAGGGTCCTGGTGGAAGATAATTGAATCATGAGGGCAGGTCTTTCCCATACTGTTCTTGTGGTAGTGAATAAGTCTCAGGAGATCTGATGGTTTTATAAATGGGAGTTCCCCTGCAGATGCTCTCTCTTGCCTGCTGCCATGTAAGACACGCATTTGCCTCTCCCTTGTCTTCCGCTATGATTGTGAGGCCTCCCCAGTCAGGTGGAACTGTGAGTCCATGAAACTTCTTTACTTTATAAATTACCCAGTCTCGAGTATGTCTTTATTATCAGTGTGAGAACAGACTAATACATATGTGTGCCTATAGTAAGGTTTAATTTATAAATTAGCCATTGTAAGAGATTAGCAACATTAATAATGAAACAGAACAAATTTAACAATATACTGTGAAAAAAGTTATGTGAGTGTGAGCTCCCTCTCTCTCTAAATATTTTATTGTACTCTACGCCCCCATTTTGGACTTCAGATAAGGGGAAACTACTATATTTACACCAAACTTGCCTGGCTCCAAAGTCCAAGCTCTTAACTGCCATACCCCTGCCTGTTTTATTGACAGAAAGTTGAATATGGCTTTGTCCTCAATGGATTTCTTGTGTCCCAGTCAGCATCTCTAGGACAGTGCCTTTGCCCTCCTGCTGTATATATAAACCTTCTCAGACTGGATTAATTGACTTCTCTGTTTTTGATTTTTATAGTTAGGCAATGCAATGTCAGAAACTTTGCTCCTATATGCTTCTTTTCTAAGTCTCCATAAGCTAACCACTCATAATGGTCAATAATCTAATTTTTCCCCTTTATCTTGTCGAGGTGCAAAAATCTTGATTATTATATTGCATGACTGCTATATCTCTGTGAGTCCCAGCCTATACCCAACAGTGCTATCTACTGGAGAGGCAAAAGAGTCAGTCTCCAAGTTTATCTTATTACATATATGCATCTATATTTATATGCCTATATCTATCCCGTATAGATATATAGAGAAATATAGATATTGAGATATACAGAGATACAGATATAGAGAGATATGTAGATGTGTGTATATAGAAAGAGAGAGATCTCTCTATATAGAGAGATCTACATATATATATACACACACACACACACACACACACAGAGAGAGAGAGAGAGAAAGAGAGAGGGAGAGAGGAAATATAAAATAAATGTTGGGCTATAGGTATAAAGAATATATATGGTTATACAGAACATACACACATATTGGCATATGGAAAGCACTAGACTAAGAGTATCACATGTGTCATTTAATCTTCAAAACAGCCCTGTGAAGTAAGTACTCTTTTTATATCCACATTGTAGAGAAACTGGGGCCCAGAGTTCAGTATCTCGCCCATGGCATATGGCTCAGATCAACACTGGGATTCCACTTCTCTTTCACTCCGGCATTCTCATCAAGGCTGCCTCCACTATTAGCACTGAAAGCAGAGAGTTACCATGATACAAGCATTGCAGCACTGAACTGAGATTTCCAGTCTTTCCATTGTGAAAGCCTAGTATAGTATTTTTGAATTATTTTAGTAAAACTCATCCATTCTAGTCCATTTCCCTAAGGGAACTGTCAATTCCATGGGAATCAAACCAGGTTTACATTTTTTTGTGTTTAACTCTAAGTCACTGTTTGTCATTTCTAGAAGAGGAATAATATTGAGCTAAGAGGCTTATTGGAGGATAAATTGAAATGACACAGACTAAGCACCCTCTACAGTGCTGGGTGCATGGGATGCCCTCAACACATATGAACGTTCCATGTTATTATACAAGTGAAGGACAATGTTATGGTGGTTACTAATAACCCTGCAAAATAGCTGTAAAATAATTTGTTTTATCTTACATTGAAATTCAAAATTTTAAAATCTGAAGCACCTTTAGATATTATCATTTTTATTTTAAAGATTCACAAAAGAGAAGATATTATCAAATGTTTTCCACGTCTAAGTTCGACTTCAATTTTGGGTCGAACTTGCTCCATCATTTACTTTCTTTCCCCATTTGTGTTCAAATAGAACATTCCCTCAAGGAGTCAGGTGAATTTAAGAAAGCCACTTAAATGCACAGTTTAAAGCATTAAATGTACAAGATTCCCCTCTATAATTGTCCCTTTTGACTTAGATATGTTGTCAATGAGAGACAAGGAATTCAGTTTCTGAATGCTATCTTTAGGAAAGACAAAATGGCACAAGATTGGTTCTAGGGGAGAGCATCCTTGGAGTGCCAATTTGTCTGCAGACCACAGAACAAACAAATGATGGGGGAGGAGGACAGAGGAACAGTGAGGAATGAGGATTAGATGTGACCCAAAGAGAATAAAACACAACCCGAAATAGGCCAAACACATAAATCGCTATTAAATCATGGCTTTATTTTTTCTGCCTTTGCCCTTCTAACGTTTGGTTTCTCAGTAAATGAAAGGAATCATTTGAAGTAAGGGCTTGAAGAAGGCAGGCCTCTGACCTCCAGCTCGACCACAGAGATCAAAGGCAGGACCCATATGTGTGAGATATTATCTTTTCCAGGCAAGTGGGCATGATGTTTTGTGATGCAGCAGTGTGGAAACAGACAAATAGCCAGGTTAGTGACCGCTGAGAGGAGGTGATTGACGTGGGGGCTGAGCACGAGGAAGGGAGAGTCGGAAGGTGCATCACCCTTCTGAGGCGTTTTGTTTTTGTTTCGGTTCTCCAAATCCTTTGGCATTTTTGTGTTGTTGTTAATTACCTTAGTTTAGTTGAAACCACATTTTCCTGTTTGCGATGAACATTTATCCCTGTAAACATGCTCCTTATTTTTCTAACCCTTACTATCTTTAAATTCAATTAACAGTTTATTTTATTTTGCAAGGCAAGGCTTCTTACAGACTTTTTATGTAGACAAATTATTTGACTAAAATTTTTTACTAGTACATATGCCATTAAAGTATCTTTAGGTAAATCTCAGTATGAAAACAGGTAGCAGTATTCAGCAGCTACAAAGCTATTCAGTGTAAGGGGAAATTATAAATTATACTTTTCTTTTTCTCTGTTGTTCCCTGTAATCACCTCCACCCCCACCCCGACTCCTCTAACACACACAGAATGAATCCCCAGGGCAGCTCTCCCGGCTCTTTCTGGGGCTGATGCTTCATGGGCAGGAGAATGTTGTCAACTCCCAGGAGCCAGCACGCAGCTCAGAAGCATTCGGCGCTCTGGTTCTACCCACTGCCCTTCATCAGGCTGACCATTAACAGTCCTCAAAAGTGGAGCAAGACAGAACTGGAGGTGAGATGGACTTCAGCCCATGTGATTGAACCTGATCTTTCAATCATTTTTTGTCACATGCTGTATGGTAAGTGAAGAAGCCAGACTCCCATGGGCCCGTGTGAGGTTTCTCCCTTTCCATCCTCCCCTGGTTTCTTTCTTTTTCCTCTCTCCTTTCCCTTCCTACTCAGGTCATGCTCTCTCTCCTCACTGTAGCTCTCACTTTCTCTCGATTCATGGCTTTCCTTCCAACTTCTTTACCCAGAGCTTCAGTGAACATGTCCAACTGGCATTTTTATGAAAAAAATAAAAATAAAGAATATATCCATCAAGTATCACAGTTTATCCTGACCCCCGTTTTTGCAATACACACACACACCCAACACACACACTAATATACATATATATACCAACACACATGCACCAACACATACACTAACACAGGGAGACACCAACACACATAAATCAACACACAAATATACATACATATACCAAACACACACCGACACACACCAACATATACACTAACACACACACACCAACACATACACTGGCACACAGACACACCAGCACACACACATATACTAACACACATTAATATATACACATATACCAACACATACTAACATGCACCAACATATACCCTAACATACATGCATACTAACACATACACTAACACACCAACACACACTAATATACATACATATACTAACATACATGCACCAACACATACCCTTACATCCACATCAACACACATATACTAACACACACACTAACACCCACACTAATACACATACAGTAACACATGTGCCAACACACTGACATACACTAACACATACACACCCCAATATACATTAATACATACACCCACATACAGTAACACCTACACATACATCCCAACACACACAAATAGCAACATACACGTGTGTGTGTGCACAGAAAACAATCACAGCTGAACCCCCAAACATATTTTTTCATTATCCAGTTGACAGTTCCCAGGAGTAGATTCAGAATGCCAGCAAGTTTACGAGGTCATCTATTATGTCCACCCGTAATTGAGCCTCAAGGAATCCTTAGTACTCCCTGTGAATACACACACTATTAAATGCTTGTTGAAGCTGAAAAACTCTGCCAGAAGTGTGAAAACAAAGCCCGCATTTTAGTTAAAATTCAGGAATATAATGAGGCTTTCTGCTTTCAAGTCAGCCCCAATAGCAGAAGTGTGCCACGTATTTTTAGGGCTTTGTGAAAGAACAGACTTAAAGAGCAAGATATTCATCACAAGCCACACAGGAGATTATTTCTGTTAAAAAAATTCATAATGTTCAGGCACCATTAGATAATGGACAACAAAGCACTAAAATTTCATTGAAATAAGTGGATTTACATTAGCAATTTTAAACTCTTTAGTAAGAACTGGTATGTAGTAAGTTAATACAGCCTCAATTATCACACTCAAAATAGCAATCTCCAGATTCTCCCTGCCCCCAGTATTTGTCTAGACGATGTTAGACAAAAGAAACTCATTTGCTATTCGGGGTGTTGAATGAAAAGATACTTGGGGTTGGTCGAGGGGTGGGAGGTGGGGACGGATGTCAAAGGACTTGAAGCAAAGAGCCCTGTGCTTCCCAGGATCTCAAAACAGAGCTGTGCTATTTGTAGGAACCACTTTAGGAATAATTAGGGGGTGACTCAACAGCTAAAATCAAATGAAGAATTCATTTACTTCTAAGTTCTTCTCATCATCTTTTTCCTTCAGTAGAGTATAAAATAAACAATTTTATTATTTTAATACATTTACATGTTACTTTTTCTTAGGAAGAAAAATATGCAAATATACTTTTTATTTACAGATCACCTGAATAAAATATTGTTTCTTAAAATGACTAAACCAGAATCTTATTTCAACAGTATCCGTGGGAGCATTGCCACAGGCCCCAGGGCTGGATGTTTTCTAAGACTCCCTTGTAATAAGTGTGATTTTTACATTCTAAAAATAAATTCCTATTGACGCCAAGATTGACCTGTACTTACAATGCATGGCGTTAAAATATCAG